>NC_141310.1:10860000-11330000 GCF_037954325.1 Fistularia commersonii | reverse complement strand
GAGAAATGTCACTCAACATGACTGATTCTGCCCCCCCCCGCCCCGCCACCGCCCTCCCCCTTCTCCTTCTGCCAGTTCCTTACTTAGCATTTCAAAATTCCTTTTCTTCACCGTGCTCCAGGGAGAAGCGGTAAGAGGACCTCCTTTATGAGGCCTATCAGTCCGGGAGATGGATATGTTTGCTTATTGGACAGTAAAAGGCCAGTCTTCAGGTGACAACTGGCCATGGTTATTCAGGCTTTTATTCATGCATATTTAGAGGATGGTAATGAGCTTTTTTTGCATTGTTGCATGATAATGGCGAGTCTCTGGTGGCGTTGACGGTACAATTTGACTCGTGCAGCGTCCTATATGTGTGTGTGTGTATGTGATTGTGCGTGCCAACTATCATCCCTATCCGTCTATTCACCAGTCAAGGTAGACTTCTTGCCAACTATGGGTTTCCTGACCTCACACACACACACACACACATGCGCAGATGCACCTCCCCCTCCCCCCGCTGGCACATCTCATCCACCGGCTAGTCAGCTAGCGCCTAACAATTTCTCCCCGTCGCTCAGGGATTGCCTCTGTGTACTCTAGCTGTTTACAGTTAAATGGCCTCTTGTATTATTGATGGCCTCTATATGTGGTCACGATATTGCAGGGCTTGAAATTGACAAAAACAAAAAAAAAAAAAAAAAAAGAAGAAGTCATTGTGTTGTGATATTCCAGAACCTTTGGGTGACAGGACTCATTCTGATTATCCATTTCACACTGACTTTAAGGCATTTTCTTTTTTTTTTTTTTTACCGTTGCAGAAATATTGT
Source organism: Fistularia commersonii (assembly GCF_037954325.1). NCBI lineage: Eukaryota > Metazoa > Chordata > Actinopteri > Syngnathiformes > Fistulariidae > Fistularia > Fistularia commersonii. Next base: position 11,329,191 of record NC_141310.1, on the reverse strand, counting down.
CTACAAGCGTGCATGGAAGCTATTTTCATATTCCCCTACGTTTCTTTCTTTTATGCAATCCCCAGGATCCTCCCGGTGTAATATCAGAGAGGGGTCAGGGGTCACCGCCAATTAGGATCCACCCAGATGAGCAATTATCATGCGACAGTCGGGAACCGAAATTGCGCCATTTTTCATCAGCCTGCGCCGTCGGCGCGCTTGTTGGAACCTGCGGCGGCGTACCGGGGAGGATGTTGCTCCTGATTAGGGGCCGTGTCCTTGGCGTGCGCATTAAAAACCCAACAGCTGAGCGCCGCTCCGTCACAATAACCCCGATTTGGCGACACTTATTTCCATTCAGCCCTTCTTTTTTTTTTTTTTTTTTTTTTGGCAGTTTGTGCAGGGCGGTGGATGGGGGGGGGGGGTCGAGGGGGACCCATTCTCCTCCGGCTAACAATAGCCACATGTATCAGAATTGAATGTGGCTTTTGATACCTCTTGTGATTTAAAAATCATTGCAACAGGGACGCCTGCAGTCGGGCCTATATGTCACTCTGATTTGTATCTCGGCCGCTAACATTAACAAGGTGGCCGACGCCGACGCGCCATTACCTGGGTTTATGAACTCTACATCACACACCTGTACTCGACCCAGACGTCGCTTTACTGCGGCGTCTGCGTTTCCCCCTGGCGGACCCTCCCCGCCTTCCTTCACCAGACCGCCACCCCTTCGTCTGACAAACATTCGGCCGCTCGGGCTAGACGTCTAGGAGGAGTGTGCGGTGGCCCGGACAGGCCGGCGACAGGAAAGACGACTTCTAAATCAGCCAGCAATCCAAAGACCTTCCATAAATTTTTCAAATGGGCTCGAGCGCGGAGGGGGTGAGGTGAGGAGAAGGTGGTAGCGGTCGGGGCGGAGACGAGGAGGGAAAGGGGGGGGGGGAACGTAAAGCACACCTGCAAGACTTATGTAAGTCTTATTAAACCATAAATTGCCGGGGACCGGCCCCCTCGCCGGAGCAGCCACCGGCCTGGAATAAATCTCGGGGAGCGTCTGGCGAGGAGAAAAGGGAGAGTGAAAAAGAGGGGGGTCGGGAGGGGAAGAAGCAGAGGAGAGTGGAGAAGGATGAAGTGGAGGTTAGAGGTAGTGGAAGTGGAGGGGTGAAAGTGTGAGATTAAAGTGTTTGATGATGGAGCAGACAATGCCGGGTTTTGATTGGAGTGTGTGTGTGTGTGTGTGTGTGGAGGGAGGGGGGGGCGGGACGTCACCGCTCGCTAGTCTTTTAATTTATCAATTTTTTTTTTACAGTATCACCGCGGTCACGCTACTCTCAGATCTTCCCCAAATCCAGGCTCGGCATCTAACAACTCATCACAAGAGAGAAAGAGAGAGAGAGAAAAAGAGAGAGAGAGAGAGAGAGAGAGAGAGAGAGAGAGAGAGAGAGAGAGATATGGGTGTGATCAAGACGGAGGGGTGGGTTTGGGGGGATATTTGTAGGAAATCAAGAGTTCCTGTGCTCCCGGTGCATCGGTGAGTTCCCAACACACCCACGCTCTCCTCCCCTGCCTGGTTGTGGGTCCTTGAATTAAACATCAAAGCACACGGGAGCGGCGGGGCCCGACTGCCATAAATATCTGTGTGTTCAGATGGGAAGAGAGCGGGTCACCGCATCACACACACACACCCTCACACACACCGTCAAAGCGAATTCATTTGTTCGCAAAAACGGGCGACGTTGTGCGAAGTTATTGATTTTCGCCGTGCCATCTGTCTTAGCCGGGACTTTGGCGAGCGGGGCCATGGCGCCGACACACACACACACACACACACACACACGGACACACACACACACCATCATCCCCGAAACTAAATTGGACCCTCGGTCGGCTCAGGTGGACGGCAGATTTTTGGACAAACAATGGCCGGTGAATATCAGCGGATGGAGATGCTGAAGCGCCCTTCGTTCCTGGATTAAAGCGGGCCGTTTGGGGCGAAGCGTGGAAAAACTTGACGAGGAACGGTTGACAAACATCTCATTTGTCGCAGACACCTGTATACGCGGCCTCAGGACCCGCCTTCCATCTCCTCCCCTCTCTAAACTCGTGGAGAAGTCACAGTGTACCTCCACGTGGAGGTACGGAGCGTGGAGGGGCAGGCCCTGCAAACACAGGGGCCCAGCTGCCGCTGTGTATTTTTGTCAACTAACACACACACACACACACACACACACACACACACACACATACTCGTGCCGCCATCCCCAGGTGTTTGCACTTGTGGAGGGCACATGTTACTGGGTAAATTATCACAGCGACGGTAAACACTGTTTTTTTACGAGGGAATGTAGCTCAGTTGTTATATTTGAAGTCTGCGCTTTGTATACTGCTGCGCTATTAGGACAGATTGAGGATGTTTGCTCCTGGTGCCTGCACCCCGCCCATACGGGACGCGCAAACACACACACATATACACTCCGGAGTGACAGGCTCGGTTGGAGTTTTGGAGTTTTAAATGGCTGTTTTGTTGTTTTCATCATAAGAAATAAATAAAAAAAAATACACACACATCACAGCCTAAGGATTGTGTGTGTCAGTCGCGGGGTGAAAGCAGATGAACAGCAGGGGAAGTTAGAGTCGACTCCCAAATGCGGAAAGCTGAGTGTTATGCATTGGAAAAACAATAAGTGCATCTATGAGGCGTCATCGTTGGGGTGAGACGGCGGCGACGTGAGGAGGTAAATCGCGGCGGAGTCAAACAGCTGGACGGCGACGGCGGATCGTGTTATTCTGTTTTCAATTAAACTCATCTGAACCGGGGGCGAGCACCTCATTAATTCTCCCGCTCAGAATAAATTCTAAATATATTCGCATTCGAGGGGCTACGTCTTGTGCGGTCGCTTATCCGCGTTTTAAGCCGTGCAGCCGTTCACTCTCTCATTCGCACCTTGAGGGTTCGAATTAAAAAAAAAAAAAAAGTGAAAAGAAAGACGGTGTTTGTCGGCCAAACCACACAAACTGGCAACGCGGCCCTTATCAACGGGTTGGAAGCGCGAGGGGAAGCTTGTTCGACCGCCTCGACCTGACTCCAGTTGGCCAGTAGTGTTGGGAGTGTCAACAAAATCGAGCACGACGAGCGTGTTTTGGCACCCGCCGACCGCGATCACCTGGATTCCAGGTGAGTTGCTAAAGTAGCCGTGTTGACAAGTTGTAATATCATATGAACAACACTGTCGTGTCACATTAGCGATTAATGATTTTCATTGACAATGTTTGTTATCCTGTTAGCGGTCTTCCTTTTCTCTGTGCTACACAACAAAGCAAAAAAAAAAAAAAAGCCATCGCACGTTAGCTTAGCATATTTATGTTACATTATGTCCATTATAAGACATCATTCTGCAGATGCTTTGTGATTTTTTTTTAATTTTATTTATTTATTTTTTTACAGATATTTCCGATTTTTTCCCATTTTTTTCCCATTTTTCTTTCTGTTCATAAGGGTAATTGATTAATGCATTAATTCATTATCTATTGCGCTCGCCTATAGTAGGTTGGGGTGGATGGCGCCTATCCGTGGTGGCCTAGGCTAATTTATTAGCAGTAAATAAACAAATAAATATAGTGATGAAATAATGACAGTATGACGCTGATTCATGAAAAAACAAGGACTTTTAATTTAATTTAATTTAACTTAATTTAATTTAATCTAATATTGTTGTAATTACTGATTGAATTCAATTTAATATCATTTAATTTATTTTTAATGATTTCTTTTTATTTTATCTTATTTTAGTTTTTCATGATTTTTGGAGAATTGAGCTGGATCAAAGTTTAGAAAGGATGCGGATGGAGATGGGGTGACGCGATGAAGATGAGATGAGCAACTGATGATTTGATTATTTCCATCAAGTCAAGTATCACATTAAGCTGTTCAATATTTAGAGTCTGAATAAAAACAAAATAATGAAAAAAACACTGCAATGCTTATTCCTACCATAGTCCCAAAACAAATCCATGATAAAGTTTCCATTTTAGCAGATGCAGATAAAAATATGAAGACTAGGAGCTCTGCACGTCTATTTTAATCTCCCTCGACTCAGACCTAACAACGGCTCTTCAATGTTACGTACTCGGAAGATCACTTTGACGGGCGCACGGGAAATAAATATACTGGCTGCAAAAGAATACGGATATTTGAGGGTTTTGCCGGTGGAACAGCCGCACCTGATCTGCACAGCCCCAGCCCCATGAAGCCTGTTGCAGTGTTTTTTTTTTTCACAATTTTTTTTTTTCAATTTTCTTTTTTTCATTTAAAGTCAACTTTATTGTCAATACTGCGATATGTTCACACATAGATGGCATTGAAATAGCGTTAGCAAAAGTACGAAAAATTATAAATAATTCCTCAAAGAGAACAACAAACAATAACATTTCATATTTCAAGATAACCTGGCGCAAACTCCCTTGTTTGACTCTGGGTTAAAACAAGAATGTCCAGACGTGTGAATGAGAGAGTGAATGGTTCCACATTTATATATGGAAATGGGAAAGTACTTCATCCTTCCAGGTCAACTATTTTTAGTTTCTTGGTTTTGTCATGAAGCCTGTTACAGGGTTTTATTTCACATTTTTTAATTATTTTTCATGAAAACCTAGCGCAAGGTCCCTTGTTTGACTCGCACAGTCCAAAAACCAGCAGGATCTTCAATGGACACCCTAAATTGCCTAAATAAGTGAATGAGAGAATGGTTGCATGAATGGCCTCCGTATGACCTTTGGACGAGCGGGTGAATGGTTGTATGCCTCTCTTCTGTGCAATAAATAAGTAATCTGTCCAACAACCCTTACTTATACACAAAATTACTACATGTAATCATATACATGTACTTGTAAATACACATGTATTACATATACATTACATTACATTACAGTCATTTAGCAGACGCTTTTATTCAAAACGTCTTACAAAAATTGCGATTCAATAACCGAAGATCCAAAGTACCAGTAGTCGTTACCACTCTACCAAATAGCATCTCAAAACCGTATACATCCATACATTCTTCGTTCTTTTTTTTTGGGGGGGGGGGGGGGGGGGGGGGCTAAGTGCGATTGGTGGCGTCGTGCTTGGTGAAGAGGTACGTTTTCAGCTCATTGCGGAAGATAGGCAGCGACCCCGCTGTTCTGACCTTTTCCGGGAGTTTGTTCCACAACTGAGGAGCCGAGACCGAGAAGAGCCGAGACCGGTTCGATCGGCAGCCAGATCGGCAGTTCGATCAGCTCCGAGTAATATATATTTCTCTATATATTGACATACCTTCAACTTTATTGAATTTTTTTCTACTATATTTAATTGTAATTTTTAATTTTAATTTTAATTTTAATTTTAATTTTAATTTTAATTTTAATTTTAATTTTAATTTTAATTTTAATTCTGATTCTATATACATGGTCCCTTCTGTCGCCCTGAGTGCAGGATAAGGGGTTTAATGAATGAATGAATGAATGAATGAATGAATGAATGATAACTTTTTTCTTGCCATGTTGTGAATGTGACCGTTCGCAGGACTCACACAGGGGAATTAGCATGAAGATATAAGAGGAGTGTCGCGCTATTAAAATCTCTTCAGGGAAATTTGGGTTCATAGACTGCTGTCGGCGATTGTGTAATGTGCAGTTAATCGGCGTCAGTCCAGGCGTGTTAAGTACTTTTGATATGGCCGCTCTTTATGCTGAGAGCTTTTCATCTCCACCGTGAATGCAGAGGGAGGTAGGAGGCGAGGCTAAACGACGATGACACACTTCTGACTCTTTTTTTTTTTTGCCTCAATTACCCACCGATGTGCGATAGAAGCAGGATAAATGGACATCCGTTGTGTGCAGGAGGCCCTCCTGCACATAGCGAAATCATTTGTTCCCATCCTCCCGTTCTTTGGATGAGAATAATCATGTTTTGTCCCAAACACCTGCGCTTCAGTCGCCCTGACCTGCGGTCCAAATGAGTGCAATTAATGACAATTACCCTCCATGTGTCACAACACCGACATGTACTGATAGGGACCTATCAGGAGGGACCACGCACTTGTCCTCCAAGTAAATATGTAATGATAACAGCTGTATCACAGTGGGGTGGTGCTCGGGGTTTGGGGGCGCAGTCGCTACCGGCGCAATCTATTTGTGTTTACCTCAGCTCGCCGCCGCATTAACCGATCAAGACAAATCACAATGGATGGACTTGGGCCCCGGCCCCCCCCCCCCGCCGCCGCCGCCACCACCCGCGGGACGGAGGGTCATTGACTGGAGGTGTTGGGATTCCTCATCCGTTGAACGCGAATGTGGTCCAGAAATTGTTTCTGCGTTGTTTGATCACCGGTGCAACGGTGATCAAACAAAGTTATTTAGGATTGTGCATTCCATCCTAAAGGCCATTTCGGGTTTATTACAAGTTATGTCTCATTTGATTTAGCCAGGTGAGCCGCTGAGGTCCAGGAAGGTGGAAAATGGAGTCAAATAGGAGGTGGGGGAGGGCGGGGCGTTTCGGTGTGGAACAAACCCTTGGTTTGGAAGAGCAAACAAAGGAAAATGGTACAATTATTGTTCAAACTGCTTGTTTGACACCGCAAAACAAAAGGCATCGCAAACGACTCGGCCAAACTTCCAGCACCAACAAGGAGTTCCTGTGTAACGGCGGATTATAACATCTCCGCTGCCTTTTGCCTCACGAAAGGCTCTTTTGTTTGCGGCTGGAACGCTTGAATGCCGCGTTTAGCGGGCGATCGACCAATAATTGGACGATAGATAACGGTTGAAAACGTTCAAATCGGAGCCCACAAAGCAGAATGACTGCAACCCGGAAATTGAAATTGAACATAGGGAAGAGGTAAGTAAGCACATATTTGAATTTAGTGCTCCTACATCGGAGGAGGAAGTTAAAAAGCCCATTTTGTTTCTGTGTTAAAATAATACCGTTTGGTTCCTGTTTAATCGCTAAGTCCTCATAGATCCTACACACATCCCACCTGTGTACGATGTGCTAGAAGCTATTTTTGTTTCCCTGTTAGCACAGCAGAGACTAGTTGGGTTTTCACCTTTCTTGCTTTCCTTGGTTTATCTCTGTGTGTAATTGACAGAGGGTGACTTTAATTTTATTTAATGCTGAATGCTAACATTATGTTAACTTGCACTTATCCGTGCATGGGCTGATACCAGTTCTATTGTTGTGTTAGCTAAGCTAATCAGTAGACCGCATGCTGTCCATGAGCCCCTTGTGAAGGATTTGTTTGTTATATGATTCATAGAATGTCATTGTTTAGTGAAATCCTCCGTTTGTGTATAATGTATAGGATTATACCGATGGTTCTGTTGTATTGCTATTACAGACCGCAGCAATAAATCCACCTAAAAGGGAACATCTGCATACGGGAACACCGACCTCCCGTACCTTGCCGCTTGAAAAGTCCCGGACAGAACCACTCTTGCAATCAGGTCGGACTGAATAAGAAGATATGCGTGTTAAGATCGAACATGTTATTTGTTTTATAGTCTCTCTAAATTGGGAGGGTCAACATCTTTTGTTTATCCCAGAAAAGACCAGCCGGCCGTCATTTCAGGAGTTCCCCAAGACACTGCACGAGGCTCCCCGTCAGTTCAAATGGTTTAAACTCCGCAGAACGCCTTCATTGTGTTCGTGTTGACGTGAAACGCGACGCGCCGCCGTGCTAAGAACTGACACGCGATGTGTTATTTGGAACACATCTGCTGTGAGACTCCATTGTGCGTCTCCTCCTCGCCACGGTAACAGCAGGACCGATTAGCACGTCCGCTCCAAACACATTGCACGCAGACGCTATCACCGTAATTACTTTCGGGTTTAGTAAACTGCTACACGCGCTCTAGATTGACCTTCATCTGAATTTCCCTTTTTCCCGTTAGTTTTCTGCACACAGGAATAGAAACAACCCACATTTCAACTGTATCAAGGTAATAATGCATTTTTTGTTGCATTTTTTGTTATTGTTCATTTTATTTTTCCCTCAGATATCCAGCAACGTACACCACCCATGTGATTGTAAATATTATACATTACTAATATTGTATTTACGTGTGAATGACAGAGTGAGCGGTTGTATGTCTCTACATGACATGTGCAGGATAATGTATAGATCGGGGTGGGCAATTATTTTACCTAGCAGGCCACATTTCTTATCTAATTTTCATGTGCGGGCCAACTAGGTCTCATGTTAATTGCACAAAATGAAAATTTAAATTGAATTTTTTTTTTTTTTTGGGGCATTTTATTTCAACTTTAAAATCATTAATGATATAAAAATGCAAAAAAAAAAAATTAAATATTTCAATTGAAATTTTCATTTTGTTCAATTTACATGAGACCTGGTTGGCCTGCGCATAAAAATTAAATAAGAAATGCGGCGACATTATTTTGAATGTAAAAATTAAAGAAAAGGAAAAATATAAGGAGTTTCTGAATTCAGTCTTGATTGAAAATACTTCTTTGGGCCGAATGAAGGAGCAAAACAGCTCGCGGGCTGTAAAATGTCTGAGATCTGATATTACGAATGAATGAATGAATGGTCAGGTAAGATTAACAACATAAAAATCCAATTAAACAAAGACAAAAATAAATAAAAGGCATAAAACCACGTGTCCATGAAAATAAAACTGCCATGCAAATAAAACGCTTACTCTGATCAACTTGTATTTGTTAAATTTTCACCCCTCCGTGAACATCCGGATCCATTTCAACTGTTGATGATAAAACTCCTTAAATTTCAAAAAAAAAAAAAAGAAAAAAAAAAAAAGAAGGACCCGGAACATAACGTCTATTTTCCACGTGTGGTCTTTAAATGGAGCCCGGAGCAGATTTCCCTTCGTAGGGATATTTCTCAGGTGCGGGAGTCAACTTTAACCCTCCTCCCCCTGTGGGTTCACCGTCCTTTCCCTCCATAGCCACATTAGCATAAATGCATTAAAATGTGAATAGGAATTAATTTGGACTTTCCCCTCCATAGGAATTAATGGAAGTTTGTTCTGCCGGCACCCCTCGGCTGGCTCGCGCTCCTCCACAGTCCATAAATATTAATATTAATACGGCATCGCATTTAAAGGTAGCGCTTGGCTGGAGCCGTATACAGAATATTATTAGAGATCACGATACGTTTCTCATGAGAAGTACAGCTGAGTGAATGCATTACCTTGCCGTTGTGATCTGTAAAATCCAATCTTCACACGGCACAAAAAAAAAAGTTATTTTCAGAGAGCGAGGAGATTAGCGGGGCCGAATGGCTGACGTCTAAAGCCATTAGGCAGGCGGGAGGGAGGGGGTCGCCGGCGAGGTTTCCTTCGCCGAGTCGAGAGAGAGAGAAGGGCCCACATCATCTGCTCCATCACGGTACCGATTCGCCGTCACACCGCTGCGGCGCCATTATCATGCCCGAGTAGATCATCTCGGCAGATCGCCATTATCGCCGGCGTTTCTCCAGTCCACTCGGCCGCATAATGCGGACCACAAAAGTTTTCGACGCCGTCCCAAATCGTTGCATTCACCTTTCTTTGACGCGCCGCGGTCGCAAGAAACGGGGCCTCGCGAGTCACAAAGGTGACGTATTTTTGCGACCGGCCCTTTTTCGGCCTGGCGCGGGAGTCAGACTCCTAGACGCGGACGCTCCCGTGATGAATCGCTTTGCGACGGCACGTGTTTCCGTCGCGTGCCAGCGAAAACAACGGCGATGGAGAAGGGGCATTTTCTTTTTTTTTTTTTTTTCTTTTTTCACAAAATGAGTAATTGAGACACTCGTGAGAGTTGGAGGGAAGAAAAAAAAAAAAAAAAAGGTATTGTGGCCGGGCACGGCTCCTCTTACAGATTAAAGAAGAAAAGCCCTTTGGAAGGATAAAGCTGCAAACGAGCCAAACGTCGTTTCCAGCCAGAAAACCAGAACAGTCTCAAAGTCCCCTTTTTTTTTTTGTTTCGCTCTTGCATCAGCAAGGTCCTCCGACAACGCCGCCAAAGCGGCCATCTTTTTCACATGACTGAGGCACATGCTGCAGCCATTTGCGTCCGCCAATGATTTAACAAAAGAGAGCGGTGGACGCAATTACGACGCAATTTGCAAATGCAAACCTCTGTGTGTGAAAGAAAGAAAAGCTCTTTTTCACCCTAAAATGGACCCCTGGCTTTACTTGTTGCAAAAATCAAGTCGTCAGGTTTTCCTTATACGCCGCCAAATTACGAAAGAGTTGTCTCACGGCACTTTCCACGAAAATCTGCAGAAGCGGGTGAGCAAGCACTCGGCGAGACAGGGGAAGCAACCGTCTTTTCCCGAAATATCGGACGGATCCGATGTGGGAGCGGGCGGCCTTTTGCCTCGACCAGTTGGGGTAGAAAGCGGACAGAGAGGGTATGAAGCACAAACCATCTCATATTAGTAATAACAGTAGCGCTAATAGCTACATGCTAATAGCTGAAACGATGCATCTGCATAAAATAATAAAAATGGTAGCAGGAGTTGCTCAAGCTCCGCCCTCTGAGAAGCTGTGAGAGGACGTTAGCGTTAGCTGTTTGACGTTAGCATCACCGACACAAGTGTCACATGACGTCCATACAAGAGGCCGAGCCCCGGAGCAGGAGCGAGAAACAGATCCTGCAAAGGTTCTAGGAACTGCAAAAAGTCCGAAAGGTCAAAGCAGAGGGGAAAAAAACATGACGTCCTCGTACGGGGACAAAATTATGTGAAGCTAAGGGCAGGAAAAACTCCAAATTTTGCCCTTTGAACTGGATTTTTGTCATCATTTTATTCTATTTTTTCCATTTTTTTTTTTTTTTTTTTACATCAGTCGACCGACGGTTGCATCATTTGGGAAGGCGAGGGGGGCAGAAACACCTCGGCGTTTCGGGGGGAATCTGCGTTTCTGCTTGACGAGTGTTGATCCTGACAGGTTACGGTGAGCGAATTGAGCGGAGGGATTCAAATTCCCGGGGCGCGAGTGAAAACCGCCGCCAACTCTCCTCCGTAACGCCGTCTTTCCTCTATACTCTTCGGTCTTCTCACCTTGGTCGGTACGCTCCCGCTTTGTTGTGGGAGGAAGTAGTTTGCCAGGCCGAGACTGTATGATGTAAAAGAAAAGAAAACACAATACACAAATCGATGCTCCGAGGTGAAGAGGCTTGACATCGGGTCAATACGGTTCACACGCGGAATGACAATGCGGCCGACGACGGGCCTTTTAAGGGCTAATTGTTGTGACATGTTGGTAATTGTGTTATCAGGAACGCGACGCGGTGAGAAGAAGGTGTTTGGAGTCGATACGGCGTTACAGACGGGGAAATTCATCGGTTCGTATTATTGGTCGATAGGATTCGCAGGATTTGCATGCCTTCTCTGAGTATATAACAATATATACTCCTTTTATTCCTTAACATTCCATCTGCCATGTTTTTATATTCCTCCTAATCTTCCTCATTCCTCCTTCTCTATTATTGTTTACTATGAATTAGTGTTTTCTTAAGTTGGCCAGAAATATTTTGGAAAAGCTCTCAATTTAATCTTCCTCATTTCAAGTCATATATTAAAATCTGGTTTAATGGAATATTTGGCTTGTGATCTTTTTCTTGTTTTTAAGGGATTTAGTTGATATTAAGATCATTTTAAGGGAAATTTTGTCTTCACTTTCAGGTGAACTGGATTATTTTCAGGAATTTCAAAATGAATTTGACTTTTTGCCGATTTTCTATATATTTATATCTGCCTGTATCTATGGCACATGTAAAATATATCTTTCTTGAACCACTTTTTCAGGAAATTTCTAATATTTCATCCCAAATTGTAATCAATTTCATGTTCACGAAACACATTTTCCAAACAAAACTTCACGTAATTTTTCCATGATTCGTGTTTAGTAATAAAATAATTTTCGTCATTTTTAATTTTTTTTTTTTTTATCTCGCTTATTTTTACATCCGTTTTCCAGGAATGTGTCTCGTGTTCTCCAGGTTGCCTCCGAACCCCCCCCCCGCGATGCTAACGGGAGCCGCAAATTAACAACTCTCTCACGATATAGCCTCCGTCCCGCCGGCAGCCCGTGCACGTCTGGGAGGCGTGAGGGGGGCGTGTCGCGCTAAGCTCTCCGAGCCGGGGTCATTTTCGTGCATCGGGTCATTCCTGTACGGGTCGGCCCGCTCCCCTCGGAGGGCCCTCTCATCAAGCTCGCCGCTCCTCCCGCCGCCCTCTTCCCCGCAATCCCCATAAACTCTCATAATTGCCACATTAAACTTGAGTTTATTATTTTTCTCCAGGTGCAGGTGTGCAGATGATATGAGCCCCAGGTTGCATTTACATACAAATTGAAGGTTTTTATTAATCAGGCAGGCGGCAGGAATCAAACGGCAACACTCCATCAGCCCTTTAAATACATTTGGTGACATTTTTACCCGGCATTAGCATGATAGGGCAAGCAGAGTATAATGTACCAATGATTGCTTTTCCATTGAAAGCACAAACGGTTTCATTTTTCCTGTCATCTCAAATAAGTGTTAAAGAGGGTTTGGAGGCTATTGTGCGAGCGCCGTATGCTGGGGACTTGAGACCACTGATGGCCATATTAAATAACCATTAGCGTCTGAGCTTAGATCACTGTGGCATCCGCCTCCTCTGAATTTATCCTGCGATTTCAAACGGAGGCAAGCTGTGCCAGCTTTCATAAAGTGCTCCAGCCCTCTCCATTTTTCCTCAAACTAAACGTATTACAACGGTAATTTTGTGACTGTTAAGATAACTAGCGTTAACAAGCACTTAATTAAAATGTACAATAAATAGCCGTCTGCAGCCTTATCTCCCCTCCAGAGCGACGCTGGTAGGAGGCTCCAATGCTCAGGCCGGCTGTTCCCCAGCTCGTTTGCAGATTAATTGCTTTTCTGTCTGGCAAAGCCTGCCTCTTCTGCAGCCAGATCGTAAATAGCCAGATAGGGAGTTTATCAATCAGGGTTCTCTACCTCCATTCTCCCCCCCCCCTCACACACACTAACACACACCATCCCTCCTCCCACCCCCGGCCCTGTCTGTCTGACTGTCGGTCTCTACGTACATATCTCTATGCTGTCAAACACATTTTGAAAAAAATAACGCACGGCTCGATGATATTTCATTATACATTCGTGTGCATATATTTTATGGTATCCATTGACCGATGCTGGCCGTTATGCCGGAAAAAAAAAAAAATTCGCAAGGATGGTTTTGTTTGGAATCTATTAAATTTGCTTGATAGAGAAAGCGTTTTTTTTTTTTTTTTTTTTTGCTTTTGTTTAAACAGCAAGAAAGAAGAGGAAAGCAGGGCGGGGTCGTTGCAGACAACGCATCATTTTAAAAACTTTTTTAAAAACTAGTTTTATAAGGCCGCTTAATGCAGAAACATTAGCTGCTAATACAAACGGCATTTTAATTTTTTTAGAAAACTTTCTGCAATGTAATTGCATGAAATATCTTTTTTTTCTGATTGTAATCATAGATGTAGTAGCAATAATAGAAAATAATGATCATAATACTAAAACACTGCGATAATGATGATGATGATGAATGGCAATGATCACAATGATAATAGCAACAACATCAAGAATAAAAATAGCAACAACGGCAACAAAAACCACAGCAGTGCAACAACAAAAACAAAAACAACACGAATAATAATAATGATAATAATAATAATAATAATAATAACAATAATAATAAGTTTTATAATAATAATAATGATAATAGTAATAACAATAATAATAATAATAATAATAATAATGATATGACCATTAATTTATTTTTGTTGTTTTTGTAGCTGTTGTTGCTTTAATTATTATCATCAAAAGTAATTAGTCTGTTTTACTATCTCTACAACTACTCTTCCTACTGCAATTACTACTAAAACTCAAACCACTCACATCACTATATTTTGGATTTTTTTTTTTTTCTTTCAGGTTTACAGGTGTTGCATATTTTGATGACTGCAATTGGCATAAATGTTTTTCGCTCGCGGGGCGGCGTATCGGCGAATCCCCGAGCGTGTATTTTTCCAAGATTCGCAGGTTAAACGTTCCCCATTCATGCCGAGGCATATTTCACAGCACCTGCATTCACGCCGATAATTGAACAAATGGAACATTGTTGATAAAGGATTTATGTTGTTCTAACCCTTAGTGACATCGTACTTACGTCTGTCTGTCTACAAGCATATACCTATTTTACGGCGCTCCATTTTGCGCCTGTTTATGTGTATACTGGGTGCGTACAAATGGGCCTGGAGTGTATCGGTGGGGTTAATCAAACACAAGCTGCACATAAAAGCGACCGGGGGCAGTGCGAGACGGGACCGAGGCGAAGCGAGTATTTACAGTAATAAAAGTTAACAGCGGTCAGCCCTTTGGGATCGCATTACTCCTCAGACATGTGGCTGCAGCTCTCTGCTCGCCGCTTTATGGACTTTGGCCCAGGGTGAACAACCTGCAACCCCCCCCCGCCCGCCTCCACAGCCCCGTGTTTTTCAAAGGAAAGAAAACAAGCAAACTCGCCTTCTCGTAGCCGCCCCCCTCGTTCCCACCCCGCGGCCCCTCCTCCTCCCCGCCGGTGCGCCACCCTTAACCTCTCGATGATAAATCTGCCTGCCGAAGCCGTGGCGAGGGTCGGAGGGGAGGGGAGGGCGATGCCTGGAAGACCCCCGCTTGTCCTCCACGACACTTCCTGTTTGTGTCGTCCGGGGGGCGGGTTGGACGGGTGATCCCCGCGCTCGTAATTCAACCGGAGACGACGCGGTTCGTCCTCGCTGTTTCGATTGGCCGAATCTGCTGGAAATGAGGAGCGATCGGCGAAAGCGGACTTTTATTTTGCGTCCGGATAAACGCAGATTCACCAGGCGTGGGGTTTAAAAACCGTGGCGAAATCCAATCGTCGTGTTTTCGCCGCTTCTCCGCACTCCTGGGAAATGACCATTTGTGAAATGAAAAGGAAGGTTCCTACGCCTTTTTACGGCGTGAAGAGATTGTCAAGCGGTTTGAAGGCGCGTCGCGCTAACGGCTGAATTAGCCGTATCCCGGCGGTGCGGCGTTGAGGGAGAATCACGGTGGTCCGACGGCCTTCCGGGCTGTCTGGCCGGTAGATTAAGAGCGGAGGGGGTTGATTTATGACGTGAGAACACGGTTGGATGGCCCTTGCTAGAACTTGCGCGGACTGTATGAATCTGTCATTCCACGATGGAGACGGGTTTGGGCGGCGGCGGCGGCGGGGGTTATATGACGACAACACAGAAGCTGTGATCAGGGAGCGAAGGGCATCCTGCGCCCTCCACCTTGTCCGCCATAAATCAGTCCCCTCCGGCCTCCGGCCAGCGCTCCCGTCTATCTTCACCTCGCGCTCCAGAAAGACCCGACTCTTGACCCGCTGTTAAGCTCTCTGACGCTTTTCCCAGAGCTCATCTCCGCGCCCGTCGTCACAGTGAAAAAAGTTTTCCGTGACCTCATTTACCCTTAAAGATTCTTTTTTTTTTCCCACCCCCCGCTGCGGAAGAAGAGCGTTCATCATCGTTTCCGGTTCGAGAGCCGTCCCTGCTCGTCCTGACCCTCTGTTGTGACAGCCACGGCAAAGGAAAACAATCAATAGGGACAGCAAACCGTGGACTAAGTGGGTCAGCCGGGGGAAGATATCCCAATCTTTCAGGGAGATAGAGTGGCCACGAGAGAATTTAGGGAAAACAAAGGGCCATTGTAATGGATCTCGCTCAGGTTATGCTCCGTTATTGTTCGGGCCTCGGAGAGGAAACCAAGTTATGAATGGGAGCTACATTTATACCCGGACGACTCACTCGCACGTCCATATCTGCCTTCGCCTCGGAGTGAGTCACCTGTCACCGAGCAGGTGCCGGATCCGCGTGATTTGTGCGGCCGGGACGCCGTGTAAATCCCCGCTTGTCCCCGGTGACGGTAATTCAACGCGGCGTGGATTTTCCATAAATAATTTGCCGCTCATCGATTTCCAATTGCCGCGTCCGCCTCGAGGGGGCCGCGGATGTATCCGCCGCTCACTTTTTGTGGTCCGAGTTGTGACAGCCAGAGCCCATATGTTGTGATTACAAGATCCAAATTTATCGGCCTTTGGAGGCTCACGTGTCGGGGAAACGGGGCGGCGTTTATCATTTTAATCCAAGTGTCAAATGTCGGGGAAATACACAAAGAAAAATGCCGAATGTAGAGACTGAGGAACGGTCATCTCGGAACTGGGCTCGATGGGACAAGATAATGATGGCATAAGATAAGATAAAGATAGGATAAACTTTATTGATCACCACAGGGGAAATTCTTTCGTCGCAGCAGTTATAGTGTCAATAAATATGAATATAAATATAAATGGCATCCACAAATAAATGCATGAGAAATGGATAATTAAAGAAATGCGGAGAAAACAACAACAACAACAACAACATCAAGGATAAGAATGGACAACAGAATCGAAAAAAAAAAAATGAAAATAGACAACCAAAACCAAACGACAACATAAACAGAGCGACAATAGCAATGACAAGAATAAAATGAATAAACAAAAATAGGTCCCCAAAGTGCTTGTAGGGTTCAACGCCGCGGTCGAAATTGTCCGATTCCTTGAACGTAACAAAATTGTCACGTCCCTATTGGTCCCGTTGTTTTTGCGCTAAGTAAATATACGCTATGTCTCCGTCACTCGTGTCGTTCCCGACCTTTTGTTTGGTTTTACAGCGACCCAAAAAAATAAATGGACAAAAAAAAATTTAATTCGGACAATCCGCGGGCGGCGGGGGTTGGATCATCTTTTCCCGTCTGCTAAAAAGTTTGAGGTGTTCTTGTGCACGTGAAGTTGCTCCAGTAGCAACATATGCACGGCCCATTTCTTTAAATTAATAAACGGGGGCTATTAATTTGGTCGCTCTAATAACAATCCAATCGCAGCTCCGGCCTGAACGGATCGTCTCCACCCGGCGTACCTTGATGACCCATAAGACAAGGTTCATTAACCGCCACCTAAGGTTGAAGCCCACCAGGAGGAGCAGAGCGAGGCTATAATTCTGCCACCGTTGTCGAGGGGGAAGGGGTGTGTGTGTGTGTGTGTGGGGGGGGGTTCGGCGTGGCCGTTTTATTGCGGTGTCACCTTCTGACTGATCAGGTTGTTGATTGGGGTGTGTGCTGGCACCTCCGAGAGGGAAGGCAGGAATTGATGAGCTTTAATTGGTCTGTCTCTTGTCAGCTCTCATTAGTTCCTCATTTAACACT
The DNA here is from genome assembly GCF_037954325.1 of Fistularia commersonii. Classification (NCBI taxonomy): domain Eukaryota; kingdom Metazoa; phylum Chordata; class Actinopteri; order Syngnathiformes; family Fistulariidae; genus Fistularia; species Fistularia commersonii. The sequence goes on along the minus strand of NC_141310.1, from coordinate 11,311,928 downwards.
ATCTGATGGTGTGAGTCTATTGCACCTACAGGGGCATGAGTGTGTGTGTGTGTGAGGGAGACACGGTAGTTATATAGGTGTGTGTGTGTGTGTGTGGATTGTGTTATTGAATCCGAGTGTTATCTGGGCTCACCTCAGGGTGCGCCGGTGATTCCTCCGTGATCAATACGGAGGAGGTCCCGATAGAGCCCAGCGAGCTCTTTTCACACTTTCTCCAGCGGTAAAAGCCGCAAAATGTAACACCGCGTTACTCAGACATCTTCGTAATCGTTTTAGAGCCCTCGCGCCCAAATCCCCCTTAAACGAGTGGTGTTAACAACATTATCTAGGCGTGGACGACCCCGGTGGAGGCCTTTCAGAGGAGATTTGAACTTTTTTGTTTAATCTTGAGATAGCGTGGACGTTTGATCAGGTATTTTCTAACCTATCGTTCCTCAAATAGGAAATTTTCCTTCAAATAGGACAATTCTAGCCGTTTCCGCCGTTGGACGTCCTCTCTCGCTTTTGTTTATGACACGGTCAAAATCTATATAAACAGCTTTTACAAAGATGTTATTTTAAACTATTAATGTGTGTTTATTCCCCACGGCTGATATCCTGTGTCATAGCGTTGAATCCTAATGTACTCAACCTAGTGATGTAGCTTCATATTATGTCTATTTGTACTAAATTCATATTTATCAAAATACAACTTGGAACATAAACAGAAAGAAATGTATCACCTATAAACGGTGATGATTGTTTTCTGTTTTAGAATCGCCTTCTTAAAATAATCTTAGAGCTCAAAACAGAGCCATATGTTGAATAAGCAGTTAATTCAGGCAAAAAAAAAACAACAAAAAAAAACAATAAAATAATGTAATTAAAAAAATGGTATTTGACAAAATATACACTGCTCAAAAAAATAAAGGGAACACTTAAAAAACACATCCTAGATCTAAATGAATGAAATATTCTTATGAAATACTTTGCTCTTTACACAGTTGAATGTGCTGACAACAAAATCACACCAAAATGATCAATGGAAATCAATTGTATCAACCCATGGAGGTCTGGATTAGGAATCACACTCAAAATTAAAGTGTAAAAACAAACTCCAGGCTGATCCAACTTTGATGTAATGTCCTTAAAACAAGTCAAAATGAATCTGTGTTGCTTCCTGAGTGAACACTATGATTTCACAGAAGTGTGATTGACTTGGAGTTACATTGTGTTGTTCAAGTGTTCCCTTTATTTTTTTGAGCAGTATATATATTTTTTTCTGTTTTAGAATTGCCTTCTTAAAACAATCTCAGAGCTCAAAACAGAGCCATATGTTGAATAAGCGGTTAATTTGGGAAAAAAAACAAAACAAAAAAAAAAACCAATAAAATAATGTTATTAAAAAATGGTATTTGACAATTTTTTATTTTTTATTTTACCAAGTAGAAAAATGAAATTGATAATAAATAAAAATAAGTTAATTACCATCAATACTTTAAAAAATAATGAAAAATAGAATGTAAAGAAATAAAGTAAAAATTAACCAAAATTTCCCAGGCAGTTATTTTAAGAAGGTGGTCCTGGTTTTACACTTTTTTGTCCGCTAGCAAACACATTCATTCATTCATTCATTCATAACCTCTCATCTCGCACTCAGAGCTGGAGCCTATCTGTGGCGTTCACCCCGGATCAATCCCGGAGCCACACATGGAGACGTACAACCGCTCACACTCTCGTTCATGCGTCATATAGAGACATTCAACCGTAGACTTTCTCGGTCACACCTCATACAGACACATGACGAGCCACTCCGTCATTCACACGTCTGGACAATTTTCAGCTCCCCAGTAGAATCTCTTGCATGTTTTTGACTGTGGGAGGAAACCGGACAACCCGGCGGAATCGAAACGGAGACGTCCTGGCGCTCGCCGCCGCGCCCAAGCACATACGAAATATAGATATATATACATGTGTACATGAGCGCTCCATGTTAACGTTAAGCAAATGGAACTGCAAGGTGTGGAGAGCTCAAAGTCTAGTGCTCTGCAAAGAGAGCTCGGGGTCACAAGAGGGTAAAATATCATGTTGTCACGTCTTATTTTAGCCCACATTCAAAGACTGCAGCATATTACTCATTTCTCTCACACATCCAATTATAGACAAAATGATCATAATTCTCAGGTTGCCCTCCTTACCTCGTCTGATTTTTTTTACGTCGCCGCCGAGGCGGCCCGAAACCGCTCGGTCATACCGTTAGCTCGCATCTAGCGCCTCCCGTCGCGCCTCGCCCAATGAGTGACATCTGTTAAGACATCCCCGACGCGGCAGTGAGAATTGGTGTCGACGTGGCAGCGGGCGGTGGAATTCGCCGCTGCCGCTCGCTGATAGCTCTCGGCGGGTTTGGGTGTCACTCCAGTGACAGCCCCGGAGCCATTAATTTTAGCCTCCGGAGGGGCCGTCGTAACAAGATCCCACCCTCCCTCTCGCAGCGAGGCTCCTAAATATACATTTATTTTCAGAAGGAGTCCCCCCTCGTCAGGATATGATGGATGTCGACTAATCGGATGGCGTGCGAGCGTAGGGCCGCGTCGGGGTCCCCCTCCTCCCCCCTCCCCCCCTCCGCCCCCCTCCACATTGGCTGGTGTAAATCTCCGCCAGGGTGCTTTGTTGGGGTCTTGTCTTTGGTAAGGATCTGGGAGATATGATACCCGACGCTGTTGCTGCCTGAGCGAGGCTATCTTAAGACTCCGCGTGGAGGTCTGGCATCCGACTGAGTCTCCACGGGTTTGAGGGCGGGCGGCGGGAGGGCTGCCCGCGGCCTTTGGTTACCCCGAGAAAACGCCATGTGCCCCTCGTCTATTCTTGCAGACCCAGTATCTAGATAAGCAGCCCCCCTCAGTTGGCTTGGACGCCGTTTTGGAACATTTGTATTTTCTGCAGCGACGATGCGGGTTCTGTTCGCGACAGGAAGTGTGCAAAATTAAAAACGTGGGTGTTCGCTGCATCTGCAGGTGTATGCCGCAGACACGCTGCTGCTCGCGGGCGGGGCGGGCGGGGGGGGGGATCCTGGCAGCTCCCGGGGCACGGCAGATGGCGGAGGGGACGGGACGGGCGGCTTCTTTTGACCCGCCGTGGCGGAGATGAAGAGGAACGGCGAGTTCTCCTTCATCATCTCACGCGGAGTTGTTCCCCTCGTGGCGCTAGCGCTAACGCTAACGCTAACGACACAGTTTTTGTCTTGGTTTCCTATCCGAGGGAGCAAAACCTCTCCTCCGCGTCCGCCCCCGAGATGCATGGAAGTATTAAAACCTCGAGTGGAGGAAATCAAAAGAAGGGGGATATATGGAGGAAGGGGATGGGCCGTGTTGTTCAAGCGGAGAGCGCGGTGTGTCCTGGAGGATCTAATAAGCAGGTTGAAGCCTGATAGAGATAAGCTGTCCCTCTGGCTCTGGGGAGCCTTGTTTCACCACCGCCATCCCCCCCCCCATCCCCCCCCCCCCCCCTTCCATCCATCCCCTCCAGAAGATGTTCCTTCTCTGACATACAAGAGAGGCCAAAAAAAAAAAAGAGAAAGCGATCAAGTGAAGGGGTTGGCGGCGAGGACGGACGCGGTTGAAGAAAAGCCGGGACAAATGATGGACGGCGGATTAAGATTCGGGAAAACCCAGGAGGTGGAAGAGATGGAGGAAGGGGTGAGGGAGTGGGAGAAAAGAGAGGAGAGGTGGGAAAAATAGAAAAAAAAAAAAAAAAAAAAGAGGATGAGGGGAAGTTCAGCAGACATAAAGCATATAAATGGGCTGAAAGGGACCTGCTGGTGTGTCGGAGCCTCAGATCCCCCCAACACTCCCCCCGGGGATGGAGGGGAGAAAGGAGAGAGGAGAGACACTGACCTTGCATTATTTATGCTTGGCGCTATTGGCCCAGGCAGACGCCGCTTCCCATTGTGTCTTCATAATAAGGAGCCGCTATGAAGCGAGGGAAGAGGAAACACAACCAGGAGGGCCATGTGTGAATATATGTGTGTGTGTGTGTGTGTGTGTGTGTGTGGTTGAGTATGTAGGTGGGAGGTCATTAAAGCATAGCATGTGGACAGTTTAGTGTACAAGGATGGAGCACGGCAAAAAAACACACATGTTCGCCATGTATGGGACAGGTGAGGCCTCACACACACACACACACACACACACACACACACACACAAGTACATCGGTGCGTTGCGGTGATTAAGGCCCATGTCTAGTGTGTTTATTTAGGAGGGGTGACAGAGAAGGTCAGCTGTCATTTCCTGAGCTCCACCTGGATTTTCTTAAAACGTGGAGACGAGAACGAGCCCGCAGCTGTTTAGGAGATTTATTTTCCCCGATGTATTTGAAATGCGACATTTTTTTTTCTTTTTTTTTTTTTTTTTTGTGGAATCACATCTGCCTCGACGATTTGTTACTTAGTTTGCAACTTCTGGCTGGAAACAATAATGACGGCAACAATAATACATAATAAACACATGGGAAATATTTGAAGTTACTCGGCTGGCAGAATTATTACTTTTCTATTCAATGTAAACGGACAAACTAAGGAGAGAGGGACGGCCCTTTATGATTTGTCACGGTTTCTTTTATAACCACACAAAGTTCATCAAGGACTGCAGCTTTAGAGCAGCTAGCATTAGTAGCTACCAAATTACAATAACTGGCGAATACACTAAATAAAATAAGTAAATTATGTCGACATGGTGATGCAGTTTTTAAGTGTTTCCAAGAGCTTAAATGAATGAATGACTGAACGAATGGCTGTGGGTCTTCTTGTCCAGGGGACCCGGGCATCCAACCGCTAACCTTCTGATTAGAAGGGCATCTACTCTACTGACGTAACAAAAAAGCAAAACTCTAAATAAAAAGTTCACTTGTTATGTCACTAGGGCAGCATGGTGGCTTAGAGGTGAACATTTCCTAGCGTTAGCGTTACAGCAAACATTAGTGTACAACATAAATTGGAGGTCTGTAAGCACAAGAAGAATTCATACATAAGGCGCACTGGATTATAAGGCTCGCTGTCAATTTTTGAGAAAATGTAAGGATTTTAACTGTAAGAAACAATATGGTATGTCTCTAGGGTGGCACGTTGGGCTAGCGGTTAGCGTTTCCTAACGTTAGTGTTACAGCAAGAAGGTCCCTGGTTTGATTCATGCATGGGGTCTTTACATGTCTGAGTTTTCTTAGTGTTCTCTGGTTTCCTCCCGCAGTCCAGAAACATGCAGGAAGTTCATTGGAGCTCCTGAATTGACCTGTGGATGAGAGGGTGAAAGGCTGGATGTCCTTTTATGACTGGTGAATATAGGATTGAATGTTTGGATGTCTCAATATGACCCATGAATGAGAGGGTGAATGGTTTTATGTCCCTATATGTGTCCATGTGATCGGTCCAGGGTGAACGCTGCCAATAATAGCTGGACTAGACTCCAGTTCTTCTGCCGCCCAGAGCGCAGGATAAGCGGTATGGGTGAATGAATGAATGAATGGCTGGAGGTCTTTTCCAGGGGACCCGGGCATCGAACCGCTAACCTCCCGATCAGAAGGGCATCCACTCTACCGACGTAGCAAAAAGGCTAAACATAGAAAAAGTTATATTGTTATGTCACTCGGGCAGCACGGTGGCTTAGAGGTGAGCGTTTTGTAGCGTTAGCATTACGGCAAATGTTATTGTACCACATGAAATTGGAGGTCAGTAAGCACGACAAGAATTCATACATAAGGCGTACTGGATTATAAGGCGCACAGTCAAGTTTTGAGAAAATGTACGGATTTTAAGTGCGCCTTACAGTGCGAAAAATATGGTATGTCACTGGGGCTGCACGGTAGCCTAGCGGTGTGGATGTGGATGGGAGGGTGAAAGGTTGCAAGGATGTCCTTTTATGACTGGTGAACGTAGGGGTGAATGTTTGCATGTCTCAATATGATGCGTGAATGAAAGGGTGAATGGCTGCATGTCCCTATATGTGTCCCTGTGATTGGTCCAGGCCTCTTGACCAATGAAAGCTGTTCTGGCAGCTTCCCCGCTTCCTAGAGCGCAGGATAAACTGTATGGACAATGAATGAATGAATGAAATTGATTCAATTGATTTTGAGTATGGAAATAAAATAGTTCAGCCTGTGTTGTTCCTTCTGCCTTTTCTTTACTTCTTCAAGTTCTTTGCAGTTTTGTTATTGTTTTTTTAAATTACAGCGGAGGTTGAAATCTCCTGATGGATACCCGAAACTCCTAACCTGCTGTAATGTCGTCTTTGTTTTCCCTCAAAAGCTCCGGAAACAGCATCAACTGGAAAGGGAGCCTTTTTTATTTCACGTGTATAAATAAAGGCTTCGCCGTGTTCGAATCTCCGTCCAAATCATTAACACCGCGGCAATCGCAAAAAAAAAAAAAAAAATGTAATAAAGGAGGCAAGGGGGGAGTTCGTGCACGGGAGGGGGGTTGAATTCTTCTAAGAGCGAATCTGACACGGGGGACACTTTTAACATCCAACTCCGGCTCCTCCCACTTGCCTTTCACCTCTGCCGCGCGCTGGTTTGATAGCGCTGTCAGTTTCGAATTTAATTACACACGACTCGACACACATAATCCTCACCCTGTCATTACCCCGTCTGGGTCCACCCACTCATCACACACTCAAATCCACACGCCCCTGAGAGCTGAAAGCGACCTGCCTCCTGCCCACTGGTTATGATGGTGGAAGTGTAACTGTGTGTGTGTGTGTGTGTGTGTGTGTGTGTGTGAGTCCCCCCCCCCTTTGCTGTTCCTCCTATTGCCTGGGATGTGGAGATTTGTATGGCGTGTTAGTCACACCCTGTGTTATCAGCATCTTTTTGATGAGCATAAGCATAGCCTGGGGTTACTGGGGTTGTGTCACAGATGGTACAGTGTCAGGGACCCCGAGAGTCGCGCCGCCAAAGCGCCGTCCCTCAAAAAGAGTGGTAAAAGGTCGATCGGGTATAACCCCGCAGCCGGTGACCCGTGTTACACCTTCTTCTTTAACCAGCCCCGCCGAATATGGCTAGTGATGCTTTCACACACACACACACACACACACAAAAAAGCCCTGACCTAATCCTGTTATCCTTCTTCCCTGAACACCCCGGAAGGGACAAGGGAGTGGGATCGGGAACGGCGGCGGCGGCGGCGGCGGCTGCTAAGAGGGCCGCGCAAACCGCCTGCTGCTATCACTGTGAAAGCGGGTTTAGCGGGAACACAATGAGTGTGTAATTTCGTGTTTTTGTTGATCCACAATCCAATCACACACGCGACTGCAGGATCACAAGGGTGAGCCGAGGGTGCCTCTGCTTCGCACATAAACAATCTGCACGCAAATGAATCACCACCGGTGGCAAACGGCTAACTAGCTTAATGCTAAATGGTCTCTACTTGTATAGCACTATCAATAGTTTCAGTTTCAAAGCGCTTTGCACCGGATCGTGCATTCACCCTTTCATGCAAACACCATGCAAGATGCTAACCCGACTATCGGGAGTGATCTAAAAGGAAGGATGGACAGATAGATAGTAAAATGTCTCCACTTATATGGCGTTATTTAACACCAGATCTCTTGCCTTGCAAGGCGCTAGCCCGACCATCAGGAGGAACTGGGGGTCTTGCACAGGGGAGCCGGCCATCGAATCGCTAACCTTACGTTCGAATGGGCGGCCACTCTACCGACATAACTATATCACTGACTAAAAAGCAAAACAAAAAGTAAAAGTAACGTATTTTGCGGACCATAAGGCGCATTGCATTATAAGGTGCACGGTATATAACGCGAAAAAAAACAGCCACTTTAGTCGAACTTTATTCTTTATTTAATTCCGCTTTATTAGCGTGCATGTTAACAGGTGCCATTTTTAAGGATGTCCTGAAAAACACACAAATGTATAGTAATATTACGTTGATGCATGGCGGTAAGCGTACCATGTACTGTTCTTTCTGGTCCGACAAGTCGCACAAAAACATTTTTAACAGATATTTGAGCGCAATGTACCACATAACATTGGAGGTATGGTTGATTTTTAAGAAAATGTAAGGATTTTTAAGTGCGCCTTATAGTGTGAAAAATAGGGTATGTCACTCGGGTGGCACGTTGGGCTAGCGGTTAGCGCTTCCTAGCGAAGGTTGTTATTGGTTGTGACTGTGGTATAAATCGCATTGATTGCCAGTTATTTAAAATGCACCGCAGCAGAGCGACGCTTACAACCAACATGCGATCGTCTTGGGTCGTCTCGGTAATTTCACCCGACGCCGTCCGCCGACTCCAAGCGAGAAAGGGTGCTAATCCGAAGACGTCCTACATCACCTAAGTCCTCGCAGAACAACTTGAAATGAACGGAATAAAGTCCATAATCTTCTGCCGCGCAGATTTGTGATGGTTTTGCATTTTTTTGGTTTTGGGGCCTCTTGTTTGTTTCACAGATGATAAATGAAATTAATACACGCGTTTAATATTTGAAACGCCGGGATAAATAATTCACGGGGCCGTGGCAGATTAAAAGTAAAGACGAGAGAGCCGGTAATCACCAGTACACAAATTCAGGACAAGCCAAAATGAATTTTTAACCGCTCCGGCCCATCGGTCTCTCTGTTCTAGTTTGTGCGTTGGGAGCTGTTGAATTAATGGCGTGTATCTTGACCCCATTCCACCGAATGCAGTCTGAGAGTTTTTTTCCCCCCTCTTTGAAGCTGATTTATAGGAAAAAACATAAAGTCCAATGCGTCTATTCTGGATGTCTAATGAAACCAAAATACCTTAATACCAAATAATGCTAATCCGCGCTCGCTAGGCAACAGACACGATCATTACCATCATCATTGTAATCATTATTCATGTAAAGCAATTAATGTTGCTGGTACCTCCGTTCTGACGACTTCATTAGCGCGGTGTTGGAACTGGATTGGGCAGAAGCAGAAAAAAAAAATAACCGGGAGAGATTTTCCAACAAAGCGACGAGGTGTTTAGCATTTATATTAATGATATTAATTGGGATTTTCCAGGAACCGGCACAAAAAAGCAGCCCGGCCTTCGAATCGGAAACTTTTGGATGGGACGCAACGCGATTGTGTTTACATCGGATTATTAATTAACGATTGATTGAAAAAAACACACACACACACCCCCGGTTGTGTATCAAATTCCGGAGAGGTGTCATTAAAACAGCGACGCCCATGAAATATTTATCCGGGGGGGAGAAATCAGCGATGGGTCGGGGTGGGACTCGGCTGGCGAATTCCCACAGAGGTGTCCCGGCAACGGCCGACGGCCTACCAGTCAAAATAAGAAGCCGGCGCGAAGGCGAGATAAACAACCTGGGCGACATGTTTTCACTTCGGGGTTCGGGTTGGGGGGGGTGTTCGTGTCTGCTCTTGATTTTCTGCACGTGGTAAACTTTGAAAACAATGAAAAGTAAGGGGCCTTGCAGGGACGGGAACACGGAGTGAGATTGTCCAAAAAAGAAAAAAAAAATATATGAATGCAATTTTGGCCCGGGAACATGCAGACCGAACCCCCCCCCTTTCAACCGCATATTAATCGACATCCTTGGTTAGCGGACGCTCGGGAACCTACCGGCTATCGTTCTTGCAAAGTCTCCCCTCTGTTGCTTCTATTAACGTTGACAGATATAATGTCGGCGGGCTTTTAGAGAAAAAAAAAAAAAAAAAGTCCGGAATACCGTCTGCGGGGAGCGCGCGAATGATGAAAAATGAAAAAGTGCAACGACGGTGCGCTCGGAGAGTGCACGCTCAGACGTCGGCGGCGGGGTTCGAGAGGGGTAATGGGTAATGTGTGCCATTAACTGTTGCAGAAATGGTAGTGATTACAGCTCTGCACAATGTAGGGACTATCTTTGCACTGCCTGCCAATTACAGTGAAGGGGATGGAGGGGGGGGGGCCTTCTCATCCCGGGGCCAACACTCATGAGCTCTTGATCTTCTATAGATGAGATCGAAGGACAGCCGGCGATGAAGGGATTGTGTGTTCTGTAATTGTAAATGATTACTGTCCTTATAATGCTCTCGCTCGCTCGCTCTCTGGACGAGCAGCTGGTTGAAATTTTTGATGGTTTCCGGGGCCAAAAAAAAAAAAAAAAAGCCTGATTCCGCCGAAAACGGCGAGCGTAACAAGACGAAGAAGAAGAAGAAGAAGAAGAAGAAGCGGGAGGAGGAGGAGAAGAAGGAGAGGAAGCGGGCCGCTATAGAGAAATTTCCATCCGGAGAAATGAAATATTAAATGTGTTCATTATACCCTCAATTTGCAGTTATTTCTCAACGCGCACGGCCATTTTCCCATTTTCGCTGCTCTCTTATTGGCACGGCACTCAGGGGCCTTGAGAGAAATCTCTCTTTTATTATTTAAATCCATGCATGGGAGGAGAGGAGGATGGGGTGGAGGAGGAGGAGGAGGAGGAGGAGGAGGAAGGGGGTGAGCCAGGCAAATCATCTCACGTCTGCTAGCCCGCTCCTTAATTCTGATTGGCAGCTCGATACGCGCCTGACGGATGGAGAGGGCGATAATGCCTGTGACAAAGAAGAAAAAAAAAAATCTCCTCCGCATTATGTTTTTTTTTTTTATTTGGTAATGGAGAATATAGAGTTCACACACTATAAAAGTAGCCTTAGTAATTGGAAGCGGCAACGGGCCGCGTCCACGAGTGTGTAGGGCTGTCAGAGCGGCGGTGTAAATTTCTTTGACGTGTTTTTGTCTGGCTAAAACTTTAATGTCGTGGGCGTGACCAATCGGATGCAAATGTTGTTTTCATCCCTCGCCGATGAGATGACCTCTGTCATTTCCCCGGGGAAATCAAGCTTTTAAAAGTATTTGATAGCTGTAACTCCTCGCGCACACACACACACACACACACACATACACACACACGGATTCGTAAAGAAATTCGTACACGCAGATTGACATACTGTATGCGCAAACAAACATATCTGCCGAGGCTTGTGTATAATGGGGTCATGCATACACACACACGCACAGACACACACACACAGACACACACACACACACATGGACACACACACAGGTTTAACACGGTAAACATTGACACTCCTGGCTGATGCTTTGTTAATGAGTTCAATATGGCGGCTTCTCCCTGCACTCTCATACACACACACACACAGACACACACACACTTTTTTTTTTTTTTAAAAAAAAAGGTTTAATACAGTCTTTCACGTCAAAAGTGTGACGCTTTATGAACGCGGAAGCGGCGCACAGCGGTTCCTCTGTCGGCCCGTCGTAACCTTTGACAGGATGGAGGGGCCACAGTTAAGCACCTCGGCCTGCACACACACACACACACACACACACACGCACGCGAAAACACACACAGTGCACGCACGCGTGTGTGTTGTGTACGTGCGTGTCATGCGGATAATGCTGCATGAGAAGGCCAGCTTTAATATAGGTCTGGAATAACAGGCTCTTTTGTACACGGTGAGGCAGCCAGCATCTGAGACCAATAAAATAGTGGCCCTTGGGTCACCGCTCGAAGGATGAAGGAAGAAGATATAATCATACACAGAGGACACAACACCTTTTTTGTGCTTTCTCCGCATATTTGGGTACGAGGAGAGTGCGGGTCCTTCATAAGTTTAATATTTTCACAGTGTGACCTTTTGTCACTAATAGAGTGGCTGGCCAATAAGCGTATATTGTATCTTTAGGGGGTGCAGCCATATTAGTGCAGCAATTGGCTGTAGAAGGAAGAGGAAGACTAGCTGCACGAAAGACACATGGTGTTAAGGCGGATATAGACAGGAAACACGTGTGCGCGCTTATGGGCGAAGCACGCATGTGTGTATGACTCTTTCTTTTGCTTTTTCTTTTTTGCAGTATATCTCATAATGACATTTGGAATGTCTCTGGAAAATGGAGCATAAGCCAAGGAGGTTGACAGTCAGAAACCACAAGCTGGAGTTAAGCCTCGGCATTGCAGGGAAGCATATGCTAAATCCGTGTCATGCCCAACTCCGAAGATCCAGCAGCAGCGATTGACTAAAGCCTTAAGATAAACATTGCAGGCAAAACAATTTGAGGATTTTTCTTTTTTTTTTTCGGAGGACAATTTGTGCGATAAAAGGCACCGGTTTTTCCAGTTTTCGCCGAGATGAACTGTTTTCTTTTTGTACGCGTGCCACGCAGCCTCGGCGGCGATGATGTCTCATTATCCTCCATTAGGCCCCGTTCGCAGACGCAACCCCCGTGACTGACGTCTCACAGGTTCGCGATTTTCCCGCCCGTCGGATGACGCAATGGAGTCAAAACCTCCCCCCGTCGGTCGGCGCGCTGCCACGCGATTGGTCGACGGCGGCGGCGCTGGCGCTGGCGCGGGGGGGGGGGGGCGCGTCTGCGCTACCAGCACCTGTTGAGAGTGACTCCTGCAGTCTGAGACGAGCGCTTTATCCCCTGTCTCCCCAACAATCATTACAGCCAGCTTACCAGGTTATTATAGCACAACCCTCGCACATTTACACCGACTGCCAGATATCCTTGGGGGTGTATTTTTCATCTGCTTCTTGATGTTATTTTCCTCAACCTATTTCATCCCCTAGGTTGCAAAGACAACTCCTCTCTATTTAGGACGGGTAATAATTAAAGCAGACGGGCTGTTTGATTCCCACCTTGATAACACCTTCGCGGCGGCGGCGAGGAGCGCAAACACGTGCCCGCTCTTGACTCCGACTCCTTTCATTCCAATCATTTGTTCTTGTGAAAAAAAGGGGGGAGAAAAAAAAAACAACAACAACAACAACAAAAAAAAAACACGTAGCGTGACTTGGGGGATGCGAAGCCGGATCGCGTTTTTCGGATTCCCGGTCGTCAATATGCGTGCGTGTCGCGCGCGGGTTCGAGTTTTTTTTTTTTTTTTTTTTTTTTGATCTTAGTGGGGAGATGTTAGTTGCCCTGGGCTGTGAGCCTCATTAGGTATGTACTCCTCTGAATGCAAAAGTATTTGTTAAACCACATGACAAGAATACCTCTCTGCTGCAACAGATGTGCCTTAATTAGAGAGGGCTTAAGTTGTCTTAGAGCTGTGTGGAAAGTCATCACCAGCTGATAAGTTTACAACGGTGCCCAACCCCTCCCTTTTGCATACACATGCAAGCACAGACACACAGACATTATGTGCTAAGCTAATCAGGCAGGCAAATGCCACACAGACAAACACACACCTCACAAAGGAATGACAAATAACACTTAACACACACACGAGTTTACATTGCAGTAAAACAACATAAAAGACCCGGGGCAAAAAAAACAAACAAAAAAAAGAAAAAAAACACACAAAAACGCAAATGCCCAAACTCTTTTAGACACACACACACACACACACATTTCAACACACATTACTATGATATGATGGATTAAGATAAAACTTCCCCTCTATTTCTGTACTTTTATCATCAAACAGTTGGTTAAAATTTCTGAGAATGAACACAAACACACACACACACACATGCAAACACACACACACACACACACACACACACACACACTAAAAACTTGAATTAATTAGTTATGTATGTATGTGTCTATTTATGCATGTATCTATCTTTTTATTCACCCATCTGTTTATTTGTTTTTCCATTAAATACTAAATAAATACATGTTTTTAAGACCTCTAAGAAATATACAAAAATAAATACATGTTTTTAAGACCTCTAAGAAATATACAAAAATAAGAGCAAATAAAAAAACAAGAAAAGTTAGCTTAAGGGGAAAATAAAATAGCTAAATATATTTAGAAAATTACCAAAAAAATCAAAAATGATGACATGAAAAATATTTGAACTTCGGCAATTAATGTAAATGAATAAATATATTACAAAACAGCATTAAAAGCGTTACATAACCTGACCTGAACGTCACCTCAAGGCAACCGGCCTGCTTAGTTAGTGAAAATTAAAAGGTACCCTGGCCGCGGCTGCGCTCCTGCCTCCGGTGCATTTTTATATCGAACGACAAGGATATTAACGCCGATCATCACCACCACTGCTGTTTATACGGCGTGAATATTTATGGAGAGCAGTTTACGGCTGAAACGATGTGTCAGCCGAGCATTCAGGTCTTTGGCCCCGGAGATAAAAAACAGCAACTGATCATAGCTCTAATCCGTTCTGCAGTAAATCAGGAAGATAATGGGCTATTAGTCAGAACGGGAGCCTCCATGAACCTTTTGTTGTTCTCCTCCTGTTCCCCTAATGTGCCGGGCAGTTCAAAAAGCCAAACAAGCCAATCTGTTAGCGTTGTCTCATCATCCTTATTACCCGCCCCCCCCCCTTTGCTCTCTGTGCACAAGCTGACAAACGTGCGTTCGTTTCGGCAGAGACCTCTGGGCCCGCGGCGCCGAGCGTGACGCGTCTGCAGGCTAACGCAATCCAAAGAATGCTTTTAAAGATCAGCGCGTCCCCGTGATTTGCGATTCTCCGCGTTACGAGGTCTGAAACTTGTCAGCGTAATTTGTCGTTTCACACGTCATTCCATCACATTCTCGATGATAAATGCGTCTGGTCAGGTTTGACTACACGCTGTTTCGCTTCATACTAAAACAAAAAATGGCAGATATGCATCTCACTCCTCCGCGTGTGGACGCCGTAAACATAAATTTGCTTTTGATAGCTTAATCCTCCAATCGTATCGTTTAAAATTCCCCCTGCATCGAGGCCAAACTTTTCGATACGATCCCCGCCAGGAAGTTAAAGTTCACAATCACGCGTTATCTTTTCCGCTGAGGCGGGATTCTCCCTGGGTCGGCCGCCGGTCGATGGCACGGCCTACGAGCTGCTACTTTTTTCACGCCGCGGCTTAAAAAAAATGACAAATGTTTTTAACAAAAAAAAACATAAATGACGGTAACATGCTTTTTTTAGGAACAGATGCAGAACTCACATGCAGCGGCTTCTATTTCTTTCTTCGACAGCCAGACTGATCGCTTTCAATTTGAAAGCCGCATCGAATGAATTTCCGCGCAAAAAGCACAAAATGGATGAATTCTGAATTATCGTAAACGCGCGTGGGTTTGCTGAAACGGTTTCATTTGTCCGCTGTGACGGTGTTGACGGAATCAAGCTACTGTAATTACCCAATGAAAATCCATAAAAAAAAAGCTGCAGTTCTCAAAGCGTGTGTACCTTTTGTATAGTTCCTTTTGCTCGCTTTAAGCGATCTCAGGCAAAACTGTTCTCCGTTCTACTACCTCAGTGGTGGAACAAACTTCCAGAAGCAACAAGACTAGCATCATCTATCTCAACCGTCAAGAAACAGGTAAAACTGTTCTCTTTCAGGACTTTTTACTGCGCTGATGCCCCAGATCAGGTTAGGCAGCAAGTTAGGCTATGAGTGTGTGTGTGTGTGTGTGTGTGTGTGTGTGTGTGTACATTTGTGTATGTCTTTGTCAAAAAAAAACAAAAAAACCTCACTAACCCAAGCTTACTGTTCTGTATATTTCCTGTGCATCGTGTATTTGCAAGTGTATTTGCAGTCCCTATGTCCTCTATTGTAAGTCGCTCTGGATAAAAGCGTCTGCCAAATGCAATGTAATGTAATGTAAAATGTAATGTGTGTAAACAGTAACGGCTTATATGCTGGAATTTAAGGTAATTGAAAGTTTAAAAAAATGCTTCTGTGTAAATACCTCATGTTACAACGTGGATACCTGAGGCTTATAGATAAGTGTGGCCTGTTTACGCACACATACAGTATATTTTTTTAGCTATTTTTAGCTAGCGCGGCTTAAATTCAGGAGCACTCAATAGTCAGAATAGTCAAGAAAGAGCAGGTCGATGTCAAGGGACGGGATTTTTTTGAATCCCGTCTGTGATGCGGATGACGGATGGAGACCGGCTAATTAGCATAGCAACACATACCAAATAATAGCAACCGCGATCCGCATTTCAAGAACTCAATGTGGAAACTCATTCGAATAATGAAAGTTACGTGGAGAAGCACGACGAAATCGGGACGTCCTCCAGATTGGACGCACGAACATTCAGCCGATATCGGACGCGTTCGGGGATCCCGCCTGCACGGCGCCTCCTCCCGTCTTCCCTCCTTCCCGGTGTTTTCGCCGTCCCGCCTCCTTCTCACGATCGCGGGCATCCCCCTCTTTCCTCGCGCTCCATCCGTCTCTCCTTCTCCCTCTCCTGTTTCTGTTGCCTTTGGCAAATTGGCAAATTGTGTTTTGCTAACGTGGGTACACGTGTTAAGTGGGGATCAATTGTTTGTTTAACAGGGCGCCTCTATTAGACTGGGAGGGCGTAATTAGCGGCGAGGCCCTTCTTCTTAATTCAGGCCGCATCGGTGGGTGGTTTGGTGTGTGTGTGTGTGTGTGTGTGTGTGAAGGGGGGTACTCGCTGTCCAATCAATGCCAAATTTTCAAAGACCGATTGCCGCAGTTTGGTTTCAGGGAAATTAAATTTATGATAAATCTCATTGGGAGGGGGTTTGGAGGCGCAGCATTCAATGGAGTTGTCCTCCGCGTCCTACTGTGCATTGTTGGTTGCTCGCCTGAAGCCAAAACCCGGTATCGGTAATGAACGCGCGGGGCAGGCGGATAAAAAGCCCCCTTAATATCTGATTATTCCCACTGCTGGTTTTCTGGACGGCTTTGTCTGGATCAAAGCGGTTCTTTCAAACACCTCGTACCTACTGTGGACTACAGTCCCGCAACTTGCCAACAAGGCGGATCGGCGAGCTTTGCCAAGAAATCGTCCGCGACGGAGAAACAAAGCAAATTCTGCACACACATACACACACACACACTCTGCGCCTTTCTGTAGGTCTCCACACAACAACAGTGTTGTTACAGGCGCAACACCTGCAGCCTGGCGGGCGGTGAGGCGAATTTTTCACCTGCCCAGATTGAGAAAGACGCCCGATTCGCCCCGAGGTTTTACCCGAATGTGAAACATTTGTATCGGCGTCAGACAATAGCGTCAGTGTATGAGCGCGTTGCTGTTGTTGACCGGGGGTTTGTTTGTTTATGTTTTTCTTGGTGCATATGGGGCCTGTAGGCTCACGGTCAAAATAAAGCGGTCCGTCTGCCTGTTGGAGGCCGAATAGTTACATGGTTTATGAGTTCAAGCTCGCGAGTGTGTGTGTGTTTGTGTGTCTCATCGCCTCAGGATAGCAAACTACTGTACTGTAGTAAGTCGGTCTTACCGAGAGACTTATAGACACCTGACTCGGACAGATACGAGGTGCTTGAATCCTCACAAAGAATACAAAAACGCATTTTCTGCTCATTCATGTACTGGCCACTTGATTTTTATGCCGCCTTCTGCTACATATAATCCATTTAGAAAATGGACAGTTGGCTTTATGTGGAGCCTTTTACTATATACGGTAGCGGGGCGGCGATGCAAATGATTGACCGGTATGAAATTCTTCTCGGAAACAGCCCTCTCTCTCTGGAAAAAAAAAAATAAAATAAAAATGCCATCATGAGTCAGGCTAATTGTAAAACGGCTCGCACGATTACGGTCTGCAGCTGCTTGGCCGTAAACGTGAGCGGGGGATCTTCATCGCGATTCCAGTTACTCGTTCATTCATTCGGTCATTATCGCTCAGGGTGGCTGGAGGCTTTCCCAGCTGTTACCGGCCGAGAAGCGGCGTTCAGCCGGTTGATCGCGGGGCCACATATAGAAACACGCGCTTTCATCCACAAGACATCTCCAAGGAACCTCCTGCAGGTTTTTATTTATTCATTATAATTATTATTTTTATTATACTTCCATCCATCCATCCATCCATCTTCCCCCAGTTTACCCGGAGCGGGCTCTGCTCCGAGCTCCACCCGGATGACCCGATTTTTCACCCGATTTCTAAAGCAGGGATGTCAATGTCAAATACACGGAGGGCCACAAAAACAAATGTGTTACAAGCCGTGGGCCGGAATAATTCAGTGTTTATTAAAACATATTGAACTGAACGAACATAGCCTATTGAACAAAGACCTAAATGCATAAATGAAATTGCTTGCATTATAAACAGAAAATTCCATATCATGCTGCTCTATGATCATATCAATTACTGCTTTCGAATAGTAAAATAAGAAAATAAAAAGAAATAAATCAAATCAGTTGTATTATTTCTGCTGCTCTATGATCATATCAATTACTGCTTTTGAATAGTAAAATAAGAAAATAAAAATAAATAAATCAAACCAGTTGTATTATTTCTGCTGCTCTATGATCATATCAATTACTGCTTTTGAATAGTAAAATAAGAAAATAAAAATAAATAAATCAAACCAGTTGTATTATTTCTGCTGCTCTATGATCATATCAATTACTGCTTTCGAATAGTAAAATAAGAAAATAAAAAGAAATAAATCAAATCAGTTGTATTATTTCTGATGGCTCCTATCTGTGATTAGTCCATTAGCTGAAAAATAAATCCATTGACTGAAAAATATATATAAATGAATAAAATACAATAAATTAAAATACAAAAATCTACGGCACATAGACAAAAGAAAGTTCACATGTCTTGTAGAAACGAATTTAAAAATTTCACTGAATTAAAAACTAAAAATACGTTCATGCTCTGTGATGATCACTTGTCTGAGTCTGATACTTGGTGGCGTCTCATCTTTTCTATAAGTTCATCAATGTTCGGGGTCTGGCTCCATTTGTAGGTTTGATGGTGCGCTTTCCACGTCAACCGCAGTGCAAACCTGCTTTTTTGGGCTTCCAAGTCAGCAAATCGTCGTCGGAAGTTGACGGCAAGAATGTTGAGTTTATCGGCAAACCGTGCGCTCGGGAACTCAGTGGTAGAGAGCCTCTCTTTCATGGTCAAGTTTTCTATCCGCATCTGCAGCCAAACTCTATCCATATGAAAGACACACAGGTTTGCCTTTTACCTCCGTGAACATGAACTCTGCCTCCCACCTGCCTTGAATTCCCCTGTTCTCGGCGTCCACCTTTCGTTCAGCCGTTTTTGGGGAGGAGGTGGCTGAAATTTGACATCTGCTCTGACTGCTGATGAAGAATGAAACCAAAGGGTACCCTTGCATTGTGGGGAATGTAGTATTGGTGCGTTCAAAACACCGGCAGGGGCCAGAGATAATTTGTTTCCGGGCCTTGACTTTGACATATGTGCTCCAAAGGGAGAGTCCGGCCATCCTCCAGGGGGAAACTCATTTCGGCTGCTTCCATACACTTAATCTTTCGGTAGCCAACCGCAGCCCGTGACCGTAGGTGAGGATGGGAACGTAGAATGACCGGTGAATTCACCATGACCGACCGGTACAGTCGGCATGGCAGCAGACGTCGTACCAAACTGCTTGTCGATCTCCTGCGCCATCCATCCATCCATCCATCCATCCATCCATCCATCCATCCATCCATCCATCCATCCATCCATCCATCCATCCATCCTCCCCTTACTCGTGAACGTGACCCAGAGATACTTGAACTCCTCCACTTGGGGCAGGACCTTTCGAGCACCTTGGTCTCGGAATTGGAGGTGCCGATCTTCATCCAGGCCGCTTCACGCTCGGTTGCGAACCGGAGACTCGCGCGCGGCCTGATGAAGCCAACAGAACCACATCATCTGCGAAAAGCAGAGACTCGACTAAACTAATCTGTTTGTTATCTATCTTATTATCATCCCTTGCAAGATATTCCTTCTCTGCATTTACAGCTGCCGTCTCACGGCGCCACTCAGGGCTTCTGTGTTTTGCTCAGCAACACTTTGACGCATTGGGAGAAGCCGGGAATCAAACCAGGACTATTTGGTTCCAAGGGAGATGGCTGCGCCACGCCGCCCCGTGTTTTGGGACGCGTGGAGAACACGGAGGCTCCATACAGGAAAGGTCGGAATCCTACCGGCGAGCTCTTTGCTGTTACGCCGAGGCGCTGATTGTAAAATAGAAAGAAACGCAACTACTCGCTTGTTGACGTCCATTCGAGGTGCCACCTTGGTTTCAGATCTGGACTCCGGATCGGCACGGGGTTGGAACAAGTGACCTTTTCTCTGCAGGTTCATCCAGATCGTGGCGAAGTCTCGTCGAAAACCTCTCGTCTCGGCGAGCGGACTTGAATTTCTTCACTTGGAGACGATTCACGCCTCATTCCGAGTGGCTTCATGTCGCCGCTGCACACCAGAAATGTTTTTGGGCTCGGGTAGAGATACACAACGATACGATCCTCCTCCCGTAAACACCCCCCGCACACACACACACACACACACACTCCCTCGACCTCCTTTCGCTTTATTTGAATACAGTTCAGCCAATGCTAACGCAACAATTTAGACAAATGAATGAGTATTCATGGATCAATTGCTCCCACGACTATTTATTTAAAAAGGGACTCTCAGCGAAGGGGAAAAGGAGATATTTCCATAGGAAGCACCGAGCTGGTTTTACTTTCATCACATTACCAATCTAAACAGCCCCTCCATTCTCCAACCGAGCAATAAGTGGCAGAGTGACATTCGAGTGGGGCCTCCCCTTCTCATCTATTGTCGCGGCTTTTGAAGTCCCTTTTCAGGTCATTAAGCTCCATTTCCCATTCACAGAGAGCTTGTGTGGCGGCCGTTTGAGCGCAACAATGGACCCTAATGACTTAATGCTTCTGTTTTCATTCTCCACCTCTCACCCGCCCCGCCTCCCCCTTCTTTACCCACTTCTCAATTCGCCCCCGCGGTCGTCCTCTTCACCTCTTTAACGGCGGCTTGCACCCCTCATTTGGCTGCCCACTTTTTTTTTTATGGGGCATTGTAATGACTTGCAGCTGTGGGGTAAAATCTGGGTGTAGTGTTAACCCAGCTAGAGCGCGGCGACCCCGGCAGAACTGAGGTCACGCCATTGTGGCAGTGCCAGGCCTCGGGTCTATTAGAGGCCGTAAAGGCCGAGTTTTAAAGCTTTCCAACACCCACGGAGGTGAGCTATCTATCATACCGCAGGGAGATACTGTACGGACTCATCACTTCAAAACGCTTTTCTTCAGTGTCCCGGTCCGGGTGGCCGGGGGAAACGGGGCGGTTACCTGAGACGGGGGGGTGAAACGACAAAAAAAAAAAAAAAAAAAAACAAAAGCACAAAGCCAATCGGCGAAATCAAACTGACCCCTGTCACTCTCGCTCTCCGCAAGTGGCGTAATCTTAATTGAATCTGCCTTACAGGACGATGTTGACACTGAGAGATTGCACAAACCCGGGAGGCCCTGGCAGGCCGAGGAAAGTGCTGCCGGAGGAAAAAAAAAACAAAAACAAAACGTAGTCGCCCCACCTTCTCATTGTGCCCCCCCCCCCCCCCCGCGTCCCCTCGCCCCCATTTCTCACTGTCTCGCCGAGATAATGGTCCCTCCCACGCCGCTACAGCCAACTGGGTCACGGACGGCGGCCTGCCGGAGCGGCGCCGTGCCGAGCTTCCAGCAGGAAACGCCTGAGCGTTTGGAAGCCAGGGGTCCAAAATTATCAGTCTCAATTTGAGAGCGGCAGTGAAATTAAATAATGGCCCTCGTGCGGACAGCCACCAAATAAATGGGAGGGGTAAAGCTTGCGCTGATGGTTTGTTTGTTTTCACGGGAAGCTCTGATTGGCCGAGTTACTCCCGAGGGAACCATCCATCATGACACCCCATTGTGTTTTTATTGGCACCCAATTTTAACACGTCTAAGCCCTCAGAGTCACTAATAATCATGTCTACCCAAAGCAGTACAATGCTGATATGTTGATATAGGCTGGAGGGATGTTTCTCACGCCTTGCATTTAGTTACCTATCAATAGAATTGATCGCTGATTAATTAGTCGCTTGTTTGGTTTCTGCTGAGTAAGGTGCATTGTTTTATTTGAGATGATATTGGGATTTTAAACTATTATCTCCCCATTGCAGGACCAATAGAGGGACATCTTACCATAATTGCCTAATTCAGGCATAGTGTCAACAAAGCTCACGAGTGACCAAAAATATGTAAAAATCGGCATTTTCATTATCAGCTAAAAAAAAAATGTCATTTTCAACAAGTTTGCAGAGTTTGGGATGACGCTATCTACTAATGACGTTGCTAAATGTACAATATCATATGATTCATATGAGAGAACGACTACATTATCCAAAATCCTATATTGTAGAATCGGTGTCCTGGACTAGAAGGATCCGTGTCACTCCTGCAGATGTCTGATGTTGCCTACCAGTTTCGGACTCACACACTCCATTTATAAATCGTCCGCGCTACAAACGGACATGCCGAGTTTCAGGAGTACAAATGGCTTCTGGGATTGTAGTTCAAGCTACTTTGCTGACGTGTACACGCTCTTGTACCAAAGTTTAGTTTTTGCATTCAGTTTTGCATTAGTTTTGCATTAAGTTTTTCACGGTTGAAAATCATCTACTAGCCAGTTGTCTTGGATCCAGGATTTAAAAAAAAAAAAAAAAAAAAAAAAAATCCCGGATCCGCCCTTTGGAAATACAAAAGTTTGTATTTTTCCCAGTTTTGCTGCGAGCAAACCGTTGCAAACAAGGCCAGGGCGCGCTGCCAGGTGGATCGAATGGAAAAGGCGAGATGGCCAGCTTGGATTCCGCTGCGGGAAGAAAGGCTAGCGGGTGTAAGGTCACTGGAGTGTGTGCCGCCATTTGATCACGCCACCGTGTCGCGCTCATGTCCCGCACAACAGGAGTTTAGCGGGAAATCCGCCTCGGGGCAGCAGCCGTGCATTATTCATGTTATATTCATATGATTATTGATAATGCTTTTAAGATTGTTTGATTATTAATACAAAATCTAATGCAGTCCCTAATGTGTTAGCATGAAGGATCGTCTCATTAATAGCACCCATCTGAAGGTTAGTTCAAAACCCGAGGCCACAATGGGATGCGGCGGTGTTTGAAAAAAAAAAAAAAAACGGAGGAAAATTTTTGGCTGATTGCAGAAGAAGAGGACGTTTGGACAAATCCAAACGGAGGACACGGCTGCTGAAAAATGGTTTCGGGCAACTGGATGGACCACAAGGAAAAGCATTGTAGAGTGTTTTTTTGTACTGTGAGGTTCTCAAAACCAAGATTAGACCCCGTCTGACACCGACGGCGGTGGAGCCGCCATGCAAGGCGTCGGGCCGCACGTCCGTTGCACATCGACGACGACAAGAGGAGCCAGAGACCAAAAGATAGCAGGACGTCCGATGTCCTGAATATTTTAACTCTGATGACGACAGTTACCGCATCTCGCTCCGGATGGGTTTTCCTCTCCGACGCCCTTTATTCCCAGTGTTCACAAACACAAGCGTTGCTCGATGCGTCAATGCGCCCTAATTCATTCTGTTCGTGCACATAGTCTTAATTACTGTTAATTATTCAGAGCTCCTGCACCAGCAGAGCCGCATTCAATCCATTAATCGCGGCACTTTCGCTATGATTTGTAATGCGTTTCGAAAAAGGATGCTTCTCCTGCGAGTAACAGTGACATCTTACATCTGAATTTAATCCCGGCAAAAGAAAGGTCAAACAAAAGAGGAAGAAATAAAAACTGTGGACTAATCATGGATTCATAATAAGAGCCAGATGAGCAAGAAAAGCAAACAGGTGCTTCTTTGGCTGAGGCGACAAATATCAAGTTGAACGGTGTTTAACTTTATGAAAATCAGCTGCAACCCTGCCGAAGGAGCGGCGGCGGCGGCCAATTGCTGAGCGGGACTGGCTGATGGAGCAAACATTGGCTCCTTTCTTTATTGACAAAGGCAGAGAAGCTGATAATGCAGTTGCCCGGAGCTGTATGATTCTTTCATTTGATTTTTTCCTCCTTCTCGTCTCCGTGACGTAAACGAAACAAGGCAGAAGGAAGAAAGTGCCAGATATAGTTGTGATGTTTAGCGAGCGATTAGGCTGCGATGCACCTCAGAAATTGTAGAAGGTAAATATAAATGCCAGACATGCGTCGACTAAACCACTAAATGACTTCAAATTACAAACCAAAACAAATTGAAATACAAACTCGTACATTTTCACCACGGACGGCTTGATGCGCTGCCCTCATGCAAACTTGATCTTGGCCCGCCGCGGGTGCGGCATCAACGCTTGTGTTCAAACGACCCGCCCCCTGCTGAGGGCAGGCGGGGTGATGCCAACAATTGCTCATAAACCTTTTGGAGCAAGCTCACAGTTAGCGCTTTATTAGCCTGCCGGAGCCAAAGTAACTGCAGCCCTGCAGAAGTTCATCCGCGCCGGGTTTCGGCACCTTGGTGCTTGTCCTATTTCCATCGTCCTGGTAGATCCTTTCGCCTCCTCGAGCTTTAAGTTATCAACGCAGAGCCTGTTAGCATACTAGCTCACAGTTAGCGCTTTATTAGCGCTAACCCCATGCGGGGTTTCAGCATCTTGTTGCTTGTCCTATTTCCATCGTCCTGGTAGATCCTTTCACCGCCTCGAGCTTTAAGTTATCAACGCAGAGCCTGTTAGCATACTAGCTCACAGTTAGCGCTTTATTAGTCTACTGGAGCCAAAGTAACTGCAGCCCTGCAGAAGTTCACCCGCGCGGCGTTTCGCCATCTTGGTACTTGTCCTAGTTCCATCGTCCTGGTAGATCCTTTCGACCCCTCGAGCTTTAAGTTATCAACGCAGAGTTTGCTAGCATACTAGCTCACAGTTAGCGCTTTATTAGCGCTAACCCCGTGCGGGGTTTCAGCATCTTGGTGCTTGTCCTATTTTCATCGTCACCCCGGAGTTCTTCACACACGATTCTTCTTTTTTATTTATTTTCTGAATGGTTTCACAAAAAGACTAACAAAAAAATCTTTGTTTCAAGCGTCACTCATTCGTTCATTGAGTTTATATCCCGCTTACCCTGCACTCAGGGTCAAGGAGGGCCCTTTCCAAGCCCTCACTGGGCAAAAGGCGTTGGCTGACAACCCTGAACCGTTCAGCAACTGATCCCGAGGCCACATATGGAGACACTCACCCTCTCATTCACACGTCCGGGCAATTTAGGGTCTCCAATGAACCTCCTGCAAGTTCTCCTTCTGGTCCTGTCTTGGAATCGAACCAGGGACCTTCTTGCTGTGATGCGGAATCGCTAACTGCTGCACTAGCATGCTGTGTTTCAAATATTCTCCATATGTGCAACAGTTCCATTGTCTTCTGTGCAATGCATGTTGTATTGTACAATAACCTCTACTTATACACAAAATTACAAATATAATAATCTACATGTACATGTAAATACACATGTATATTACATGTGGTACTTTAGTAAATATAGTGAGTCACATTTAGTTTTATATATTTTTCCTTTATTTTTATTTATTTCTTTTGATTATTACTGTTCCTTTTTATTTTGCTCTTGTCATTCGCTATTTTTATTCTTTATTTTTAAACAGAGTTTTATTTAGATTTTTCCCCATTTGACTCTGAAGCAGGAGCTGTTTTCAACGAAAAGCAATTTGTCCCCCGTGGATCAATAAAGTATTCTGATTCTGATTTTGAAATATCGACGGTGCCCAATGGAGAAACAATGGCGTCGCGACAAAAGAGAAAAAGTTAAAGGTAAAATCAAGACGGTTATAGTTTGTGTCCGAAGATCTTAATCCCATGTCGTAAGCTTGGTTAGAGCGGAGACGCAAATCAGGCCGTACAGACGACATACAGTAAATAGCGATTTTTTTTTTCCCACGACTGGCTCGCCTTGCCGAAAACCTTGCCGGTAGATTTACACGAAAAACGATGTCATCGACGGGTCAAACGGAGGACGGCCTCCAAAACCTCCTTTGTGTTTTTCCCAAACTGTGATGAGGCTAGGCTAGACATGGGGATATGTACTAATGTAGCTAAGTGTGGTAAAAGGCTCAGTCAACAAGCCGCCGGTGTGTGAATCGTGGAAAAGGGAACGAGACGGGCAGAGACAGAAATTTGCCGTGATTCCAGAGGCTGAGTCAAATTGCCAGAGTATTCTTTGGGCTGATCCCCATTCAATAAAATCTAAATCTAGTGTATTTCCAACGCCGAACTCCATTGTCTCTCCGGCCTGCGAACGCTGACCTCTAAGTCAAGAATTTAATGAATCAACATTATCATTCCAGGCTCCTTTGCCCCGGCTGAAACATTAGCCCCCCTCTCAGGGCTGAGGCTTTCTGGGATGTTTCCAGTCTGGCCGCCAGCGGGGCTCATCCAGGGACCGCCGGAGCCAAGGCGGCGATCCAGTTACCCTTCTGTGTGTTGCATTACAAAAAGAGCACATTTGGTTCCGCTAATCGGCCGTAATGCTATTGCCATCGATGAAGTGTGCGAAACACCGTTCTTGAGAGATATTCCTCAGGTCATTTAGCCCCGTAATTGACTTTTAAAACAGTCTGGGCTGTGGAGTGATACTGCAAACCAGGTGGGCTGGGGTAGAAATTCACGTATATCTATCATTTCTCCGCTCGCGCTAAGGATCATCCCCCTCCTTCACTCTCACACCGCGCGCGAGTTTCAAGCAAATAATACGGAAAGCCTCACCGCTGAGCTGAGGAGGCAGCATATTGATTTTGTCTTAGATGAGGTCTATGAAACCTCATTTACTCCTGTTGTCATCATGGCGGAACATCAGTGTCTGACATGCTGCAACCTCCCCCTTTCCCGACACCCCCCTTCCCCCCTTGGAAGCGGCCATCTTGGAAACTGTTGAGGGATGCTAATGCGCGCGAGCATTAGCGCCGCGCTCTTCCAGCAACGCCGGTGACAGAGGGCTTGCATGATAAGACGCACGAGGTCAGATAATGTTGCTGCTGACTAGCCATTGTGCTGTCTAAATAAAGCCTTGTGTTTAAGCACCCATCTGCTCTTATTGGGTTACAATGCAAACACCCAAGAATGTCCCAGGTGGAAGCTGCCATCTTGGCGCGCCGCTGACAGGGGAAACACGGCACCCCTGCGCCGGGTATTCGGTGATGCACGCCGCCCCCGGAGCTTTCCTCGCCGGCGAATTCGGCGGCGAGCGGAAACCACTCGATAGCTATCGGTCGGATCTCGTTTCGCCACGGGGGCGGACGTGCAAATCGAGACCGTACGAGCCGTGAAGATTAAGACGCGATACTTCTCTCTCTATCTTTTCTCGTGCCTTTTTCTTTCCTCTCCTGCAATTTCAATGTTGCACGCCATCTAAGGAGACGCTTCCTTGGCGCACAGCACCCCCTACTTTCGGAAGCAAACAACGTGACGCGAACCGGCGCTCACTCCGAGCACCTTGCAGCGCAAGACCTCCTCCGAAACTAACCCGCTCTATTACGCCTCTTTCAGCCACAGGGCAAAGATTTCTGTGTACACATAAATGGCAGTTGGGAGTCTTTTTCATTAAACAGGGTGAAATTATGCACAAAGACACCATTCTATGTAATTAAACTAATTAAAGAACATCATTAATAAAATATCAGCGATGCCAGCTGTTTACAGTGCTCGGTGGGGCCTGGGGGACGCGAAAAGCCAGGATGGAGGCAGACATTGTGTTTTTTAATATGTGCTTTTAAGGGTACCCCGTGGTGAGGACCCTCTCTGGGGACGGGGGCCCCTTTTATTCGGGGTCCCTGTGGATAAAACAACAGCAATATCAACAGCATGCTCACACACATAATAATAACTTTTTTTTTCCAAGAAAAATAAATTATGCTTTTGTTTTAGGGATATTAAGGAGTTGAAGGCCATGGGAAGGAGCCTTGTTTGTAGTGCAACCGATGACAATCGAACAGTGATGTGAAGTCGGGGGAGGCAGGTGAGGCGGTGCCTCACTTGCCAATCTTGGAAAGAAAAAAAAAGTCAAATGAAAAAAATGATTAAATGGTTCTATTTATATTTTGAACAATAAAGGTATTTTTCATTGAACTTCAGCAAATTTTGATATTTAGTTTTTCCCATGTATTATTCATAAATAATAAATGTTGAGCCTCAATGTACTGTAGATCAATGTGCCATCAGGTGAGGCAGGAGAGGCCGTGCCTCACTTGCCAATCTTGGAAAAAAAAAATGTAAAATGAGAAAAAGAATTAAATGCTCATATTTATCAGTGTTTTGCCCTACACAGGTTTTTTTTCTTTTAACTTCACCAGTTTTAGAGGGACTTTTTTAAATAATTAAATGCTTATATTCATAAGGGATTTTTCCTCTAAAGGTATTTTTCATTCACTTCAGCAGTTTTAGATTGTTTTTTTACTCAAAATAGCTGGAATTTAATATTTACTGTTCAAATACTGAGAGAGACGTGCGGTGAGGCCGCGGGCTGTTGAGCCTCAACGTAGAACAATGATTAATTAAATAATATTAATAATATTAAAATTATTAAATGGTTTTATTTATATTATGCAATATAAAGGTATTTTTCATTTAACTTCACATGTTTTAGCTTGTGTTTTATTCAAAATGGCTGGATTTACTGTTCAAGTAAGTGAGAGGACTGTCGAGCCTCAACCTTGATTGTGCAATGACGGCTGACTGCTAGCATGCTCTGCACTAAGATGGTGTTCCTGTGTCTCCGTATGCAGCTAATAAAATGTTTAAACACTGGCGATATGAGCTACATTTCCAAAGTACAGTGGGTTTTTTTTTTGTCAACAACTGTATGTGTGTTACTAGTTTCTTGTGCTGAGCTATCATAAAATGAGCCACCAAGTGAGGCACGTAGTTCTCCTGCCTCATGGTAGGGGGCGCTCGCGATTCCAGGGATTCTTCTAGCGACTCCTCGGCTTATTCGGTGAAAAAGCTTCTCTGTAGGGTTGATATGTTTGCAAATCTGATTGTGATGAAGTCAGCGCCTCACCAGCCACCAACCTCACCGCACGTCACCGCGATCGAACATACTTGAAACAGCTCATTCATAACGAAGCGGGATTTTGCACCGTTGCTTCTCGTCACTTAGCACGAGGTGGTTTTATGAGCCGGCAAATGAGGCCTGACCGTGATTGTTGACGTGCTGATAAAGAAGCAATGGACACAGTGAAACAGAACCCAATTAATAATGCATTTGTGTCTGGGCTGTCTGGGGCCCAAGGACGGAACTGCTGAAAAATGGAGGTCGTATGTCGCGCTGGAGCGGCCGGTGATCCCTGCGTGCCACCCGTCCGGGCTCGGCGCCGAGCCACATTTGCGATTGCGTCGCAAGGACTGGGCGCATCTTCCTTTTTATGTCGCGTTTTCACCGCTGCCGTGTGCTGGAGAATTACATGCATTCTACGTTTATACAAGCACACACACACACTCTACAAAGAGGGAGCGCGTAACGTTGTTTCTGCGTGACGGATGGTCGTGGAGGTGACCTCTCTTAACAGCAGTCGCTGGCGAGGGCCTGCCTGTGACCTTTGGCCACTTAGGCACATTAATCACAGCCCTCTTCTCCGCGCTTTTATCAGCCTTGCTGAAAGCTACTGTCCAGCCTCCAACCCCACCCCCGCCTCTTCATCACCTCTCCGCCTTAACCATTCATAAGGCTCTCATCAACCTCCGACCACGGGTATCACTCCATCACTACACGTTTATCAGTAGGCGGCTCTTATCAGCCGGCCGGGCCTGAATATGGAAATGGGATCCCTGCCGCCGATAAGGACGGTGTGGATTATCCCCGGCTCTCCTTCATCAGATAGCCGCTGAGGAATGGTCACGGGCCGGAACATTCCGCCATTGTTTTGCAGAAGTGCTGATTGAGGAGCTCAAAGAGGGAGGAGGGGCCGGGATGGAGCTGCAGTGGAGAACTTTGCATACGTTGGCGTGCATGCACGTGCGCGCATTTGTTCATAAGCGCGAGCATACTAGCCGGATGTGACATTAAAACGGAAAGCGACGATGCTTTCGTTTTTTTTTTTTTACACGCGCGTGTGTCGCACGCTCCTCATTTACGCGCCTCTGCTGTTTGTCGGGAAAACCCAGGAAAATATAGGGCGTGACTAAGCACACACACACACACACACAAATACACACCCTTGTTCCAGTGCATGGAGGTAAACAATCATTCGAAAAGAGGTATGACAAGTGTGCGCCTATTCGGTGTCACGCCGAAATCACACCGCTCACGCGCCCGCACACAAAACACTCGCTACTTAGCATGTGTTCAAACTAAAATAGGCCATTCCTAATTAGAACCTCACAACCTGAGCTGTTTCTTCAAAGGCAGCCGCTTCTGCACTAATCTGAGGCATCGCTTCATTATGAATTCTTCAAAGTCCCACCCAGCTGTCAGCCGCGCTTGTCGAGTGGGCTGTTAATAGCCAGGCGAGTGCGGCGGGCACAAAGCGCGGTCTGTTGTTCTCCCGCCCTCCGACGAACACACACACACACACACACACACGCACACACACGCACGCGCACACGCACAGGCCGCGACGCCCCCGCCGTGCAACGGTCGCCTTCAAATGCGTTTGCTCGGACGCGATCTTTACGCGATTACGAAAGGTTTCCTCGCGCCGAGAGAGAGCGAGAAACCCCGCCGCGGCTTATCTTATCGGATGCTTTATTAGCTCTGATTACTGGTAGGTAATAATCAAAAGAATGCTAGAGACGGCAATAAAACGCACCTCCACGGGCCGTTAGGTGATTTTATATACGAGCGCCCTGTCGTGGATGCACGTCTGGTTTTGAGCCGAGGTTTGTCCACACCTTTTCCCAGGAATCCAAACAGGATCTTCTGCGATACAGTATCGTTCACGCCGTCACCCGCCATCCTCTGCTTACACGCGATGTGATTATAGCGGCGGTTACGCCGAGCGGTGTTAACAAACACAACACGGGATGCGGGGGAGAAAATAAAATTCTCGGGAATGTTACGACAGAGGCCGCCCCGGATCCCGTAGGGGCGATACAACCACGTCCGACGACAACCGACTTGAATATTTGTTTGGGCCTCGTTTTACGGGAGCAAAAAAAAAAAAAGGCGGTGAAACGTAACGTCGTTGTCGTGACGATGTCAACCGTTCCAAAATAGGACCTGCCCACCCTCAAAGTTCATGCATGCGCCTCCTGCCACCGAGGTCGGGGAATAATAATAGCGTCTGACTTGGGCGATGCGTTCATACGCGCGGACGTCTAAACTGATTTTTAATGGCCCCTCTGAATAGCATCGGTGGCGATATCTTAGTGCGTTGCCTAAAATACCATTTTGTAGATGCAGAAATACGCGTTAATAATGCGACCGCACCATCACACACAGCTTAAGTGTCTCACACACACACTTAGATAAAGATGGATGTCGTGGAAGCTGCCGGATCACAGAGGAGCGAGCACAGCCATTTGAAACACGACTCTGTGACTTTTTAAGTCAACATTATCTAGTTTCCCAAACCTCAAATCCCAAAACGCCGCCCTCTTGAATGACAAGGGCCGGTGTTGGCGTCTTTCCGAGCTCTCGCTCGTACCATCCGGTCGCCGGGAGGAAATATCACAAATATGGGAGGGGTGAAGGGTGGGGGGGTGGGGGGGGGGGTCACGGGCGGGGTTCGGTGCTCGCGGTCTTTCACACTTTTTTCGGGGGCCATATGCCGAACCCGGACACACGGCGGGGCCGCGTGAGCGCATCGCCCTCAAATCTCCGTTTAATCGCGAATCTCGAGTTACCCCCACACTTAATAAACAGCAGATTAGTGCAATCTTTGAGATGCCCAGCGCACATTTCCGCTTCAGAAAGTCCCCCGGGTGTGTGTGTGTATATGTGTGTGTGTGTGTGTCGTAGTTGGCATAACCAGCCATGTTAAATGGTCCGAGCGGGGGACGTCATCTGCTCCACATCTAGCTGTCAGCTCCAGAGATTTGCTCGGTCACTCTCCAGCCATTATAGGGGAAACCCATCCACCTCTGCCCTTATGCCAACGCCCCCCCTCCTCTTTCTTTCCGCCCCCGAATCGGAAAATGATCTCCATAACCTTTTGTCTGGAGTTCGTCTCGAGCGCCATTTGGCGACACGCGCTTTGTCCTTTTGCGCATCGCGGGATGACGGGGAGATAAAGGGGCCGAGCGTAAATACGCGCCGCATGGTCGGAATTAGCGCGCGGTATGAATGACAATAGGAAGAGATGTCATATTGAAAGGTTACTTGGGTTACTCCGCCGAGTCTGTCTGTCACCTCCGCGCCTTCGGGGAGCTCTAATCACTTTACCCTATAATTACCTCCCCACAAAAGAACCCGTTAAAGTTCCTGTAAAATAAACCTGACGCCATTGAGAAAAAGAGAGGCCCTTTCTTTTAATTAGGCCCATCCATCTTAACCTTGTCTACCTGAGGTGAAGCCGAGGTAGCACGGGTCAAGCTCCCGAAAACGCCCTCCCCCATTGTCTTCCGTCGCCGCCGACTCGAGCGCAACGTCGCTCCGGGCGCCGTTCGCCGGCTCCTGCTGGGATTTGCCGCTGAATGAGAAGGGTTTTTATTTACAGTGACACAATACTTTGCGATTCACGACCAGGGAAACCCAACACTGCACGCACAAAAACGGCGGGAATATAAAAACAAAAAATTAAGCGCGAGCTCATATCGCTTAACAGCTGTTGGGCGTGACGTCACGCCCCAAATCCCCTCGCCACCCAGCCTGGTTCCTGAATGGACGAGATGTGTGGGAACGACGCCGTTTCATTGGATGACATACGGGATTTTTTTTTTTTTTTTTTTTTTTTTTTTTGACGCCTAATCCCTCCTCGCTGTTACACCTCACCTGTATTTCCAGTTTGCGCGTCGGCGTGTCCCACGGCGAGGCGTCACCCCTGTGCGTGTTTAGTCGAGCGCTTCCCTGCCAAAAACTCCGAGCTGAAGAGTACGGTATCAAAAATAGTGTTTGTTTTTATTTTTTTTTTTTTGCCTCACGAGGGAGAAACACCGTGTCCCTGCAGAGCACAGACGGGCAAACCACCTCACACTGATCAGCTCTCCAGAGAGACATGCACGTGTGTGTGTGAGTGTGTGTGTGTGTGTGTGTGTTATGTGCAACACGCTACTGTTTTATTGTTCCACCTCATCCTCACGTTCTTCCCCCTTCTTTTCAGGTGATGCTAGGCGCTAGCGGTGATGTGTGCTGTCACCCCTGCTGCAGCTGCAGGTTGGAATGACACACACACACACACACAAACACACACACTGTGCAAAAATCACAGGCCTTTTTGCACTGTACTCTCTTTCTCTTCCTCCTCCTCCTCCTCATCATCATCATCACCCCCTTCCCGTCGCCGCCGCCCGCCGTCGCATTCGGCCCAGAGTGCACCGCGTGCGCTTTCATCTGTGCTGAGGTGGCGTGGTCGTATATTATTCATGGGTCGTGCGATCTGAGGTGCGTGTCATATGGCAGGAGTAATAAGATGGAGTACCGGTGAGAAGATGATGAACACAACACCAGACACACACACACACACACACACACACACCTTCCTCTACCTCCTCTCTAATACACATGTTGGCGTACAGAATAGGCTTTGATTTCTTTGCGCCGGGGCTGGAGGGGCCCGGAGTGAGGCGGCACAACAGGTGTTGTGTGGAGACAATAGCTATAGTTTCGGATTCGGCGTTCGTTCGAGAGCGAAAGTTTACTCGCATTGCTTTTCCTGCTCCTGTGCGAGACACAAAAAAAAAAAAAAAAAAAGCATTCGGTAGCCATCTTGATTTTGATGTACAGTGGAGCCTTACTTATGCTCCAAGACCTCTCCCAAAAAGTGAATTTCTGCAAAGTATAGATCATTTTGATGGTATTTACAGATATATTAAACCCTTTACGAACCTCCCGCAAAATGTTATCAACCCACCGTCGCTTCCCATACTCTTATACAGTACGCTAAACACTTTTTTGGATAATTGTAATGTACAATAAACGTTGCAATACAATACCAAATGTACAGTAAATTAAAAACCATATTAAATGTAAAGTAAATAGAAATTATTTATGGTAAGAAATCCAATTTTAGATTTCAAAATAAATCATTTTATAGGGTACTCACAATTGAAAATGCTAAATAGCATTTGCGAGCAAAGTGGACCAGGACATTGTATGAAGTGCAAAACCTACAGAGATCAGCTGCTTCTCTCCATGAACCAATCAGCATGAGGAACAGAACAACATGCTTAATCAGCCAATAGCATGCCAAGGACGGATCTACTCAGCCAATGTTAGTCCGTACGAGATCTGGCGCGGGTAAAATGGTCGGAGCGAGAGTTCGCAATGCTGGATATCTCGTATTTATTAATTTTTTTTTTGTTTAATTTTGCTATATTATTTACTGTTACTGCTTGAAAAAGACTATTTCATCATGACTTTTTTTATTTTTTTTTTAATTACTACAAAAAAATTGCTAGAGAATGACAAATCGCGACAACAGAATTACAAACAAAATCCGCTGTATCCCGGCCCCGAGCGAACCCACAATGGGTGGAAAATGTCGCGTTTTTTTTCGCAAGGCTTTTTGCCGCAATCCCCCCCCCCCTCCTGCGAGACGCTAAGGGGCATTGTGGGAGGCGGCGGCGGTGACGGTGGTGGGGGTCTTCTGAGGGTGGAGGGCAGGGCAGAGAGCAGACCAGCTGACCGGTTTGGGCGTATCAGAGATTAAGACCCGGTGTGCAATGTCTGGAGGCGACATGTGGTTAACCACCTGGCCCCGCTGTTTGACCCACTGCGGAGCGAGGGATGGAGGGAGGAAGGGAGGGAGGGAAGGAGGGAGGAGGCAAAAGACAGGCTGTACAGCCATTTGCTCATCAATGGAGGGCAACACCGCCACTTAACACAGCTTATTGATCCGCACAGCCTGCAGGGCCTCTGTTGTGTGTCCATTTCCTATTGATTATTTTAGTCTATTCTCATCGAGCGCCCTTCCTTTCGAGCCGCCGCTGCTGGAGCGGGGGGTTGGGAGGGGTCCTTTTTTTTTTTTTTTTTTTTTTAAACACCCATTTGAAATTATAATCTGCGTGAGTAAATGTCATAATCGCCCCTAAGGCCTTCCGTAGATTGGCTGGAGAGCAGAGGTCTCCCGGGTCAATGACAACGATCGATACTGATCCATTTGCGTCACGGCCAAGATGGCCGTCGCCGTTTCTATTCTATCTGGGTTTTTTTTTTTTTTTCGTAGGCTTTGCGATTTACCCCTCTCGATAACCTATTTAGCGGAAGATCCGACTGAAACCAATAACGCTGAAACGGCAGGTAATTTAATGGCTTCGGCACGTGTCCACGTACGTGTAAGCGAATGAAGAGTGACGCGCTCGCCGGCTGCTCATCAATGCCTCATAGGTTAGATCATTATATCCAAAGTGACAGCGTTACACACGGATGAGGAGTGGGGGGGCGTCTAGATAAAGATTGGCATATTGCTATTGATGTGCTGCCCCCGGGGCTTCTTCTGTTACCATGGTTATGTGTGTGTGTGTGTGTGTGTGTGTGTGTGTGTGTGTGAATATCTTCAGATCTGATTAAAAGAGTAAGGGTTGTGCGCGGCACGCTGGTTAGCACGTCCGCGTCACGGCGAGAAGGTCTCCGGTTCAATTCCAACAGTTTGGAACAGGTTTTAAAATACTTGTGATATTTCTTCCTAATACTGCATCATTTTAAAGTAAACAGAAAGTAGATTTGAAGATAAATTTCACGGGTCACCCGTCGGACGGGTCGGCAACCAATGGCTGCCGAGCACGCCCGGGTAATTGTAAAGGTGAAGAAACCAATTTTATCAGCCAACTAGTTTATCCTTGTAACGGAGAAGATGACGAAAAGAAAAATAAACAATGATGACCGTGCATTCCAGGCTGCGTGGACAAAGGAATTTGCATTTGGATCTGCGGTATGAATAATTTGCGATGATAAAATCGCATCGATGAAACGGTCAAATATAAAGGGGCACTTCGAACAAATCCATGCAGCACCATATTTAATATATTATACGTTAAACATACTACATGACTCGATGAAATATATTTTGAAATATTTGGCTTGTATGGCTCTCCCAGTCAAAAAGGTTCCTGACCCCTGCAATAAGATGTACGAACTGCCGATTTAAAGTTGATTTGTCTCTATAGGTCGTGTTGAGTGAGACAATGAATGGTTGTGAATGAGTGGGTGAATTGTTGGATTTCTCCATATGACGTGTGAATATCGATGTGGATCAATATGACGTGTGAATGGTTGTATATGTCTCTATATGATGCATGAATTATCAGATGGATGGTTATATTTCTCTATATGTCGTGTGAAAGAGTGAATGAGCGGGCGAAAGGTTTCATCCCTCTACATGTGAATGGGTGAGTGAACAGTTGGATATCTCCATATGATGTATGGATGAAGGGGAATATCTGTAGATGAATGAGGGTGTGAATGGTTTTATGTTTATATATTGTGTGAATGAGTGAGTGAATGGTTGCATGTCTCTATAACAAGGGTGTCAAACTCATTTTGGTGCTCTTAGTCCAATTTTATCCTTTTTTTTGGTGTAAAGGAGGTAAACGGGTGAATTATAAAGATCTTTATATGTAATGAACTGTTCCTCTAAAACATACATGACGAATTACTATTAAAAATGAATGTTAAAAAAAAATGATGAAATTACACCCTAAAAATATTGTTGAGTTAAAAGAGAAAATCTTTCACTGAATTGATTAGAAAATTGATTGGTAGCATGTTTAAGAGGAGGTATAATTGTTTACAAGGCTAATGGTGGCTATTCTGGTTATTAAATCAATCTTTTTCATTTTGCCTTTTTTTGTGTGTTTTTTATAGAAACAAGAAAAGAAAAGATTGTTTGAAGAATATCACTAGATGTTTTTTTCATTAAAAAATCATTTTGTTTACAAATTTTGAAGCAAAAATTACATTGCAAAGTTCTTTTTTTTCACACGAAAAGATGCTCCTAATCTTCAACCTTCTCAAAAACCAACAATGCGCCTTATAACCCGATGCATCTTATATATGGATCAATAATGAGCCACAACGGGTCTCGCAGGTTTTCTCCCGTAGTAGATGTAGCGCGGTGCATGCTGGGATACATGACTGTGTGAAGCGTGCATTTTTATTTACATTTGTGTGCGTGTGTGTGTGTGTGTGTGTGTGTGTGTGTGTGTGTGTATAAAGACCCCAAAATGGCTCCTGCAAAGAGACACACTTACGACACAGAGTTCAAACTCAAGTCACGCAGTAGAACACTGGAATAGAGCAACGGCAAGAAAATTCAACGTTAACAAATAAATGGTAAGGAAGTGGAGGAAGCGACAAGATGACCTGCGCAGAGTAAAGAAGACCAAACAGAGTTTCTGAGGAAACAAAGATGGCTACAGTTGGAGGAAAAACTCGAGCAGCGGGTTGTTGAACAGAGAGCGTCAAGTTGAAGCGTCTCTACAGTCACTATTCCAATGAAGGCCACGGCGCTAGCTAGTGACATGAACATCAATGCACTTAGAGGCGGTCCTTCTCGGTGCTTTCATTTTATTAAAAGTTTGAACTGTAACAAATGGAGTTGGAAAAACATTGTTTTCAACGAAGGCGGCGTTTGAATACCAGTAAGAGCTACCGGTACGTACGGTACCGTATTGTGAATGCACTAACTTGTTTTGGGAGTGAACGGAGTTGCCAGAACGTTGGTTTGTATTCTATTAATTAAGTTTGACTGACTTATCTGACTGTTTTGTTGATTTAGCGGATGCATAACGCAACCCCAGCCACTACAGTAGTTTCTATTCTATGCGCCTTAAAATGCGGTGCGCCTTATATATGATTTTCCTTTTACATAGGCCATTCATTGAAGGTGCGCCTTATAATCCGGTGCGCCTTATAGTGCGGAAAATACGGTAAATGACAGAGAGAATGGTTGTATGTCTCTATGACGCATGAATGAGAGGGTGAATGCCTGTTGCTCAGATAACCATCCATGCTGCTATAATCAATATTCTAGCTCAGTGGTCCCCAACCTTTTTAGCACCGCGAACCAGTCAACACTTGACAATTTCACCACAGCCCGGGGGTTGTTGGCCTCAGAGCGCTCTGACTCATGACCGGCCGCTATTGTATTCAAATATCCCTTCAAAATAAGATTCAGATATGCCAGAAATACAACTATAAAGAAAATGTTATTTTCATGAACATTTCAAACATCTAAGAATATGGAGTCAATGTCAAGAAACCTTAATATTTAGCGTTTTTTCTTTCAGCTTCAGCATGTTTGTGTGACTCACAAGCTCACCTCGCCTCCGTTCCTCTCGACCGTCGCCCTCGCGCCCTCTGACTCTGGTCACTATGGTGATGTTTAAACATCTCTTCAAATTAAGATACAAATACCTTTATAATTAAAATTTTATTTTCAAAATAATCCAGGGGCTTGTCTTTTAATCCCGGGTGCTCGGTAAGCAGTTTTGACGGCTTCATTGCTGAGCGGGTCAAAATAATGCAGCGGGTTGAAATATAAAACCATATTTTAAGTAGGATTCCTGGTATTGTCTGTTAAAAGCTGTCTTTTTCTTGGAAGTAGGCTCTTCTCCTGTCTGTCTCTCACTGGGTCTTTTCCCCTTCGCAAAGAAACCCTCCAAAGACGTCTGTTTCTTACTCGTTTTGCGAGCTTGCGGGTTCAATTTTGGCCCACAAGTGACCCAGACGTCACCGGGACAATCTTTTTTTTTCAAAATAAAAGATGGTCCAGACTCAGATAATACATAAAGCGGAAATAATTGATCATTTCTTGTGCGGCTTCGTGGATCGAGGACCACTGTTCTAACCCATATCGGCGCTTGGCTTGTAAGAGTCAGGGTTAAGACGGCCAAACTCTTCAGCTGTCCCCGCTGAAATAGGAGCAGGCCTCAAACGCTGTTTGATCTTTTACTGCCGGGGTCAGGGCTGCAATGACGCGTAAATGAGGGAGGAATGAGTTTTCATTTTGTCAACCTGTTTTGTTATTGTAAAGCTAAGGGCCGTCGGGTGTGACATGACAGGGGATTGTTTTAAGTGCCCACACCAGCGGGGCGGCGGGACACGATTGCGCGCCGCGTCCGGGGGAACGCAGTCGGCCTGCGGATCCTTAACAGCTGCGAGATCCTGCCAAGGATGTTTATACATCAGGTGACGCAAGAGAATTCTCATTTTGTAGGTTTGTGAGCACTCTAGTTTTAGGGAGGTGATATTTTGCTTGCATACGAGTGTTTTGACACCGACGTGGCCGCCGCCGCCGCCCGTGTAGTTTACCATGCGGTTACACATGCCGCCTTCCGCTACAGACGCCGGAGAAAATGATGGAAAAACATGCGTGTTGTCGACTCGTCCTTGAAGAGACGGAGAAGTTGTTGTCGGTGAGATACGGTGACGGAGAGTGTCGTCTGTGACAAAGCTGGAGATATTTGCGGGGATTCGGTGCATCAGACGGCAGGAAGGACAGCGGACGAGGCGTCGGAAGAGTCATTCCAGGCCGGTCGGTGGTTTGATCATTTTAAAAATGACCGGAATTCACTCTGTTGCAAAAATAATTTAGCTATTAAGTGTAGCATAGTGTTTATTTAGCAACATATTTTAGCATTAAGTGCATAGCCAGTAAGTTAGCAATCGAGCACCAAATGAAGAACCCCCCCGCTCTCCTTAAGGTAAATACACTAAATAAAACGGGTATATTATTTGTTATTATTTTTTATACATTATTATTGTGTAGCATAGTGTGTATTTAGCAACACATTTTAGCATTAAGTGCATAGCCAGTAAGTTCGCAATTGAGCACCAAATGAAAACACCCCCACTCTCCTTAAGGTAAATAAACTAAATAAAACCGGTTCTTATATTATTATTATTTTTTTATACTAAATCATTATTATTTCTTTTATAAAGTGTATTTTTCATATTTAAAAGCCAGGGGTCTGGAACGGATGAATAGCGTTTCAATTCATTTCAATGGGGGAAATTTAATCTGAAATTGAGGAAATTGAGCTCGGTCAAAAAATCAATTCAACAATTAAGTCCAGGTATAACTGTGCTTTTGCAGGCTTGATCTACTGCAGGGCACCCGGAATTAGTTCTTTTTTATCAATATTCAAGCCGTTATTGAAACATCCGTCTCCTTTCGCTTTCTACCTGAGCTGGTCGAGGCTGAAGGCCGCCCGCGGGGAAAGCCGGGTTCCTGTAGCTCATCTTAAAGACGCGGTCCAGACCTTCCCTGCAAGGAAAGCGTCACGAGGCAGCCACGTCGGGATTTGCCGCCGCTTAAATAAAATCCGACTCCCAGCTCGGATCCCGCCGCCTCCCCTGACGCACCTGCCGGCTGCGGCGCGCCGCGCCCGAGATAAAGAGGGTGCTCCGCGCCGGAATAGGGAAAAGCGGCGGCGGTAAACGCTTGGCTAAAAGGGAGCAGCCTGTTTACAGCTCTCAGATTTCCAGAGGAGCTGAAACCGGTGCTGCGGGTACATAAAGGTAACAAAACATCATCATTATGGAGCGCATTTGTACTAAATCGCTGTACAGAACATCTCCTTCCGAGTGCCGACATCGCCCACGCATTATTCCGACTACAGAGAGAAACCCCCGCAGCTGACAAAGGCAAAGGGAGAAGCGGAGGAGAGGAAAATTGGGTGCCGAATCCACCGCTGAAGTCTCGGCTTGTGTTCAGTAGTTCAATATTAACACCCACTCCACCCATTTTTTTGATTTGAACCTGACAGTTGTTTCAGAAGCGCCGCGCGCCGTATCACAGGGAGAAAAATGAGCGCGCTGGAATCCACAAGATGTGAAAGGTGAAAAGCGAAGAGCAGACACCTCCCCCCAACACACACACACACACACACACACACACACGACTTTGCAACCCCTTTTGAAAAAATAAATAAATAAAAAAAATCACCCAAAACACAGACTGAAAACAAATACATAAATAAATAAATCAACACCGCTAGCTGCGGCTGAGCTGGAAAACACTGAAAAAATTTTCATCGGGGGAGATTTTAAATTGCAGTCGCATTAATTATTCAGCTACCTGAGACGCGGCGTTTTTTTGTCCACCGTAAGGTTTGATGCCGCAAAAAACAGTTCAGATTAAGAAGGTTTTTTTTTCAATTATTGATGCCGCCGCGCTCTCGACCTCCGCCGCAAAAAACACCCGTGACACCGACGGATTGCCGAGCCCTTCGGGTCCGGGTTGCGCGCTCTCGTGAAATTCCGGCCCCTCCTCAGAGCAAACGTGGACAGTTAGAGGAGATTGTGTCCAGGATCCTGAGCGGAGCGGCGTACGCTCTTCCTGCCGTATCGTCGTCCGCGACGAGCCGAACGGTAGCGAAGCCGGTTATAAACTCGGGTGGGACGGCTTCCAATTCGCACCTTTTGGGACGAAAACGACCGCTCGGTGGAAGAACGGCGTGCTCGCGGCTTTTCTTGTAACTTCAATGCGGCAAAAGCCCGTGAGTCAGTCTTGTTACGCCTCCCTAATGCCATGTCAGTACCAATGCTCACGGTTAGCGTCACTCCTCCCCGCCTTCATCAGTAACTTGGCCGAGCGCAAATGACCCTTACCGGTGCACTGGGGGCTGGCGTGAACTTAATCACTTGAGCAAATTGAAACCACTTGCTCTGCAGTATTTTTACAGGGGTATAGCATATGACCTTAGCCTATACCGACCGACCTCTGCTTTTGAAAGGATTCGAGGAAAAAAAAAAAAAAAACCCGCACAAATGCTTTTCGCCCACTCCGCGCACGGGTCAGAATTCGAGCCTTACCCCCACTTGGCGTGTGATTTATTGCGCCGTTGTAATCCCCCCCGCGCTTGACATTTAAAGGACGTGGTAAAAGCGGTGTCCTCGGTTGTTAATGTATTTTTATCATCGGGGAGATGGACCGATTTTTCGAGGGCCTTCCTGAGTCTGCTGTAAAGTTTCTGACCCGGATTACCGATTCCCGGGTCTGGCTCCTGTCAGCCGGGGGAACGCAGTCAACAAGCCTCGGGCTGAAACAGAATCGCGGCAACGTCCAAAACGGATTCGCGGAGTCTGTTCAAGGGTTTTTTTTTTTTTTTCTTTACAAAAAAAAATTCCTTCACACTTCCCAGGTGATGAAACACAACGCCGCGGTCCAAACCTAAACAAAACAGCCAGAAGAGCCAGACAAGAAACAGGCTAGCTGTTAGCACATGTTTACCTGTTTCGGTCCTTTTGTTCTTTATCCCGGAGCTCAGGGCTGGGATGTCAGGGGTATTGAGGGACTTACGCGCGGGCTCATCGTGATCTGCTTTCACTCAGACTTTGTCATGTCACCGTGTTGTTGCACAAAAGACATACATGTTCACGTAACACGCTCGCGGGGGTACCTTCCCCGGTGCTGGAATTCCAGGGCGTACAGGGGCTCCCTTATAAAATCCCCAATGAAATCCCCGATGCTCTTTCCCGCCCCCCTTCTTAATCGTAAACAGGCTAGCACGTAGTACGACCGCCGCGCCCCCTAATACCTCCTCAAATAATAAGTATTTAGACTTGATTTACACACGCAGTAAAACTCTTCAAAGTGCAGGGTAATCTTTCATTAGGGATCTCGGGGACGGTGTCGGCCGAATCTGCTCTTCATTAGCTTTATTCGCTCGATGTTTTTACCTGCTCGCCTTTATTATTACAGAGATCATAAAAAAAAAAAAAAAAGAGCCGTGTTTAAAAGAGAGAAAAAGCTCCCGGACCATCTCGCTAACACAAACTAGCTAGGCCCGTTCGTACACGGGCGACCCATTTATCGATCCGCGGTAGGATCCGTGAAGATTTTTAGTGACCGGTCAAACTTAACGGAGCCCGATAATTGACATATCACTCAGAGGCATATTGTATGAGCTTTTCAATAGCTCACCGCTCATCCATGGTATTGATATCCCAATGTAAGCCCATCCTCCGGGGTCTCAAAGGGAGCCAGTTTGAGTGTATTCAGGGTCCGGGTCCGGGACACTGACCGCCGCCTGTCATTGTGACACGGCGGCGGCGGGGGGGGGGTTGGGGATCTCAGCCGAGGTATTTGACCCGCCTGACCTTTGCCCCTCGGATGATTGAAGTGGTGGCTTTCCCTGCTCCGGTGCGCCGGCTTTGAGACAAGGTGACGAGTCCTTTAGGAGATCTCTGGTTGCAAGGTTTGGGAGCGGGGTAAAAGCGCAGGGGGTTGCAGGCGCCGGTCTTTGTTGGGAGCGTTGCTGTAATCTGTCTGCTCGGCTTAGGCCTCGAGACATGTCGGACGACCGCGAGGGGAGCGAGGCTGCGACCTTGAGCGGCCCCGGAGATCGACACCTGACTAGTTTGCTGCGGGGCGACGTCGACGACTACCGCCTTTTGGGATTTGGACTTTGCCGAACTTCGATGAAAGCACACAGAATTCAAACGTTTTCTTACAAAAAGCGTCGTGGAGCGCTTGTCCCGCTAGCTTTTTGCCAGAGTACAACCAAGCTACGTTCCTCTTCGGCATGGATACATCCCCTTATTGTGTTACCCTTCTACTAATCTAATAATCTCCCTTAGTTTTCACCTTGTGCATGCCTCAAGGTCAAACATCTTTTCCCTCTTTAGTGGTCTCAAATGTTGCCACGCTGCTCTCAGGGTCATCCCTACTAATCCCCGGTTACTCGAGTCTTGGTGGATTTCTCCCATGGGCAGGTGAAACCAGATCCCAAACCCTGAAGCTGGGCCAAGATGTCCACAGAGATAAGCGCCCTGAGCCCACTCGCAGTCAGGGGTCTCGGGCAAGAATTCAGAGATACATCATCACAAATCCATTAAGGCCGGCCCACTACTTTAACCGCAAAGCCCAGCTGCAGCCGCTACACCTTTTAGCCCCGGCTTCACCTCTCCGAGCCTCGGTACGAGCGAGTCTGAATTCTAGTCTCCCCTCGATCGGACCTCCTCGCGCCCACGGCCTGCAGATCCGACCCTCGCTGAAGAATTTTCACTTCCCCGCGGGACGGTCGGTGTCACTTTAAAAACCTGGCGGCTTCCAAAACAAGTCTCGCCGGTTCACATCGTGCAAGTCGGTCCTTTCTCATTCTGGCGGAAAGCATTTTTATCTCAAGCGCCTTTCAACGATGTTGTAACTTCTCCAGCGTTTTGCAGGTACGGTGAAAATGGCGAATCTTGGACTGTGACACCAAGAGAAGACCAACTTACAACTTACAACTCCCAAAGTCAGACACAAATAAGAAGAAGAACAACTTTATTTATCCCAAAGGAAATTGTTGTGCCAGAGTAACAATAATAGATAATAGCAGAAAGGAGGGAGAATAAGAAATACAAATAAAATATAAAGTGTCAAAGTTAAGGCTATAAAGTGTTTTAAGGTCTCAAAAAGTTAAGAGCTTAAACGTCGCAGTCGCATTTAATTATAACTGGAAGATGCAAATGTTGGAAGGATTAAAAAAAAAAAAAAAAGGGAAAGAAAAACTCATCTGTGGTGGCAAAGTCAAACCAAGTTTGGATTAATTTCCAGTGAAAACAACAATGTCTCCATTACGGGGGCACTTGTCTCACCATCCATGACCTCACCGTGGATTCGGTTACATCGGCAAGAATAGGTTTACGGCTCTGCTGTAGCGCTCACATAGTGCCTGCGGC
The DNA here is from genome assembly GCF_037954325.1 of Fistularia commersonii. NCBI lineage: Eukaryota > Metazoa > Chordata > Actinopteri > Syngnathiformes > Fistulariidae > Fistularia > Fistularia commersonii. The sequence continues at coordinate 11,267,474 of NC_141310.1, read as the reverse complement.
CTCGGCAACCGCATGACGCCTGTATGGGAGTCGGGCGGCGACCATTAGCCGCACGGCGGTCTGCTTGACAATATATAGTGAATGATAGCCGTCTGCCGTATTGTTTGCGGTGCGGTGTTGTTTGCGCTGCTTCAAAAAAACGACGCTTTTGGATATCGACCATGAGTGGGCGATCTGGCTCCTCGTCTTCCCGCATGTAGACAACCCCCCCCCCCCCCCCCCACACACACACACATTGCGTTTTTTAACTGCTCATTTTCCCCTCCGTGCATTTTGGCTGAGTTTGGTGTCGGCTGAGCGTCGAACCGGCCGTACCCTACAATTAGCACGGCCTTATGTGGGGAATCTTTCAAACCGTGCTTGTACTACAAACAAATTAAATCTGAGATTTTTTTAAATAGTTCCCACCGGGACTTTATGTGCTCTTTTGCTTTGGTCCGAATGATTTATTTTGGACTGTCCGATATTCCGCTAACTTTGAGTACTTTCGGGAGCTTCCTTCCATGTTACAACGTCTGCTGCGCAACATGTTTTGCATTATACGTGGTGGCTAGAGGTTTGGGTGATGTGCAATCTCCCATTGTCTGGGCTTTGTTTCTCCATCATTACACCGCTTAAAAACAAGGGGATCTGGCCCTGAAAAGTAAAGCTACATTCTTTCTGACAGCCGGCAGATGGTTTCAAAATAAAGGCCTCATTGTTTAAAACGTCCATGAGGAACCAACATGACTTATTACCTCGGTAAACATTTTCCAAGCGTTTTATTGGCATCCGAGTGTGACCTCAAGTCTTCTTAAATACAGCCATACATTCATCCATTTAATTATAGCCTCATTGAGTATCACACAATAATCTACAAATAAAAATAGACTATAATGTATGTATGTTTTATTGCTTGGCTAACGTGCTCCCGACAGCCTCTGAATAACCAAAAAAAAAAAAAAAAAAAAGGTGAAATAAGATAAAACAAAATGAAACAAGAAATAATGAAAATAAAAATAAAATAAAATAAAATAGAATAAAAAAAGAATAAAATAAAATGATATAAAAATAAAAAATATAAAATAAAATAAAATAAAATAAAATAAAATAAAAATAAAATAAAATAAAATAAAAATGTTGAGGTAAAAACACCAAACATCAAACTCAATAAATCAAAACTAGGGTGACGTCCCACTGACTACAGTTACATGTGTGACTGATGGAGATAACAGGTTGCCTATTAAAGTCTATTATTACCCTTGTACTATTTCAATTTAATAGTTGCAGTTTTTAACTGCATTCCTTCGTCTGGATTGATGTCCAAACACATCCAGTCGCCCGTTAATGTCAAGGCGTGTCTCAACAGTGGTGGAATGATTTGGCAACGTGTCATTATATGTCACTTCTTTATGTTGTGATACTGTCATTTTGTAACACACTGCTACACTGCCATGTCATACATCTACTTGCTTTGTTTGGATAAATTGAAGGTTTTGCAAATGGAGCAAAAGGGGGTTATTGGATTGTGAGGCAGTTGTTATATAAACTGCCGTTACTGTGCCGAGATATTACACAGTGTATGCTTCATATAGAAAAACGTATCGGTTTATTTGATGCTTATATACTTTTTCACCACTTAAGACTTTTGTAGGTTAATAGTACATGTGAAATTGAACGGTGGGCAGCTAGTTTCCTCCAGCTTCTCCAGTTTTCTCCCAGAGTCCAAAAAAATGCAGGAGGCTTATTGGACACCCTGAATTTTGGAGACATGCGAATGGTTGCATGAGATAAGATAAGATAAAATAAGATAAGATAAGAATGACTTTTTTCTGAGAGCCTGCAGAATCCTCAGAGATCCTACTTCAAATGTTGCCATCAAGGAGTCGGTTTAGGACAATCAATGCAAAAACAAACAGATTTAAAAACAGTTTTTTACTCCGAGTGGTAATCGCACAAAATTTAGCACAAGACTTGAAAGACTTGAACCTTACATACAGCACATTGCAATAAACTTTACCCTTTTTTTTTACTTTTTTCTTTCTACATATTTATCAATTCAGTCTTGTAGATATTATTTTACATTTTTGGTCTGATATTTTTTCTCTTACCCATAGATGCTGCTATTGTTGAGTTGTGTCCTGCCTTTTAAGGTTAGTTTGTGTCTGTTTTTAGTTATATTTGGTATTATATATTTTGATTGAATCCTTGAAGTGATCCCACGACAGGGAAATTGAATTGTCGCCGCAATATGAACAAGTGGAAAAGTGTGCAAATAGTAATAATAGAAAGAAAATGCAAATAAAGGATACACACTGTATATGCTGCTCAAAAATGAAAGAAAACACTTAAACAATACAATGTAACTCCAAGTCAGCCACACTTGTGTGAAATCAAACTGTCCACTTAGGAAGCAACACAGATTCATTTTGAACTATTTTCAGGACATTACATCAACCTGTAGTGTGTTTTTCCACTTTAACTCCAAATCCAGGCCTCCATGGGTTCATACATTTGATTTCCATTGATATTTTTTGTGTGATTTTGGTTGTCAGCACATTCAACTATGTAAAGACCAAAGTATTTAACACAAATATTTCATTCATTCAGCTCTAGGATGTGTTATTTTAGTGTTCCCTTTATTTTTTGGAGCAGCAAAATATACAATCAAATAAAAAAATATATAAAAAATATAAATAAATTAATAAATAAATGCTTTGCGCAGGGATAGAAAGGGCAAGAGTCCAGTGAAAGGCCTGGGTAATAAAAATGAAACGTTAATAAGGTGTCCTGGAGAACTGTATAGGTATAGGTTGTATGTCTCTCAATGACACGTTGAAGAGATGAAACGTACAATATCATATGATTCCCTCTGTCGGAAAGAGCTAATACACAACCTAATCCTAAACACAACCACAATCCTAAATCATAGAATCAGTGTCCCGGACTTGTGTGATCCAGGTTACGCCTATAAATGTCTGATGTTGCCTTCCAGCCTCGGATTCTCCGTGTAAAAATCATCCGTGCTACAAGCGGACATGCCGAGTCTCAGAAGTACAAATGGCTTCTGGGATTGTAGTTTCCTACTTTGCTGTCGTGTACACGGTCTCGTACCAAAGTTTAGCTTTTCTTATTCAGTCATGCATTCAGTCTTTTATGGTTGCAAATCATCAACTAGCCAGTTGTCTTGGATCCAGGATTTAAAAAAAAAAAAAAGAAATCTTTGAAGAAACACTCACTGACAAAAAACAAGTTTAAAATCTTCTATTAGGGACGTAGCTGGAATACAGAGGCAAGCCACCAAACATTATCTGTGAATTATCTGCAATAAAACACATTTTTATCAATTAAAAAAAAAAGAAAAAAAAAGTTGAATTTGTTGAAATTTGAGGGAGGCGTATGTTATTGTAAATATCACTTTCAATTTGAGGAACTCAATAAATAATAAATAAATACAATAAAAAAAATAGTATAAATTAATTGAACAAATTAATAAATAAATAGTAATAATAAAAATAATAGTTATAATGATGAATAAATTAGGAACAAATGAAAATAAAAGGGGGGTGCTTAGAGCTTCTGCCTCATAGCAGGAAGACGCCTGGTTGGATTCGAACAGTTTCCCTGGTTTTCATTGAGAACCGAAAATTGTCGAGACGTGAGAATGAGAGCTTGAACGGTGGCATGTTTCTACATGTGGCCCCGTGATGGATCCAAGGTGAACCCCACCTCTCGCCCAATTACAACCGGGATAGGCTCCACGACCCCGGCTGCAGGATAAGTGGTACGAATAAATATTTGCGCCAAGAAAAAAAAACAAAATAAACCAATCCCTGACCTGAGAATAAACTACCCGACGTGAATCCGTCCGCTTTGTTATTATTTGCACTTATTCAGACGCCGCTATTCTTCACTACAAGGGCATGTAAATGAGCGAGTCTGGAGACGGAGCGAAGCCCGGCGCCCCGAACGCAGCCCCAACCCCCTGTTTGTAATCAAACGTGTACGCCGAGCGCTCCATATTTACACCGGCGCTTTAATTATCCAGCACTTCCCGCCTTTGAAGCGCGATCAATCGGCTCCTACCTGATGCCAGGAAAGGGCCGCGTTCTCAGCCCGGACCCCCTGCAACCTCCTCGCTCAGCTCGTTCAATTTCCGTTCATTACGGAGGGATGACCGGGTTTACCCCCCGCGCAAAACAGGAAACGGGAGTCGACGACGGAAAATAAAACCAGGAAAAAAATTTGACAAAAAGCGGATATTCGTGACCGTGGTTTTAATTCGTCCTGCCCCTTCTTGTTTGCAATGGTGATGGACAGGCTGACAGATGAGGTTAGACAGGAATCCCCATGAACCATGATGTTTGCGGATGACATTGTGATCTGTAGTGAAAGCAGACAACAGGTAGAGGAAAATCTAGAGAGGTGGAGGTATGCTCTGGAAAGGAGAGGAATGAAAGTTAGTCGCAGCAAGACAGATTATATGTGTGTGAATGAGAGGAACTCAGGTGGAACGGTGAGGCTACAGGGAGTGGAGATCAAGAAGCTGAAGGATTTCAGGCAACGGAGAGTGCGGAAAAGAGGTGACGAGACGGGTCCAAGCAGGTTGGAATGGGTGGAGAAAAGTGTCAGGGGTACTATGTGATAGAAGACTTTCAGCCAGAATAAAAGGAAAGGTGTACAAGACAGTGGTGAGACCAGCGATGATGTTTGGACTAGAAACTGTTACAATGACCAAAAGACAGCAGGCAGAACTAGAGGTTGCAGAGATGAGGATGTTGAGGTTCTCTTTGGGAGTGACCAGGATGGAGAGGATCAGGAATGAGTCTATCAGAGGGACGGCACATGTTAGATGTTTTGGAGAGAAGGTCAGAGAAGCCAGACTGAGATGGTTGGGTCATGGACAGAGGAGGGATAGAGAATATATTGGTAGACGGATGCTAGAATTGGAGCTGCCGGGCAAGAGGTCTCGAGGAAGACCAAAGAGAAGATTCATGGACGTAGTGAGAGAGGATATGAAGGTAGTTGGTGTGAGAGAGGAGGATACAGAGAACAGGGTTAGATGGAGAAAGTTGACTCGCTGTGGCGACCCCTGACGGGAAAAGCCGAAAGGAGAAGAAGAAGAAGAAGGTTTTAATTCGTCCTGAATTCCAGCCCGGCGGGACGGAGCGCCGCAGCCGCGCCGGTTTTATTTTCGGCCCCGTGATGTTTTTCCGGGCACCCCGTCGATCACGCCGCCTCTGGTAAATACTAGGAGTTGCCGTCTAAAACGGAGAGGTTTGGTCGGATTTACAGGAACACGTCACGTTGTACATCAGGTGGAGATTGTTGTGGATAAAAAAAAGTCGGAGAGCTGAGGTTTGTTATCCGAGATGGCGGGGCGTGATAACCCGAGACAGATTTTTTTTTTTTTTTTTGTGTATGTGTGTGTGTATGTGTGTGTGTGTGTGTGTGTGTGTGTGTGTGGGAGGGGGGGGGCTTTTTTTTTTTTTTTTTGTTAAATCGAACATGTGGCCGAGCGAGCGGGTCCAAGATTTTTCGGAGATGGAAAGCACATTCGCTCAATCTGTGCGAGTCAACACGGTTTAACACACGCGGCTCATATCCGCAACATTCAATTCGAGGATTCGTTTGGATCATTTTTTTTATACGCAGAACACATTTTAATGAGTTTAAATGCACTTTTTATTTTAATTTTTTTGTTTATTTATTTTATACATTTATAATTTTTTTTTAAGAAAATAAAAACCAAAAAAAAAAAAAAGTCTGCAAACAGACATTGGTTTATAAAAGAATCATAAAGTTCATTCATATTTAATATGTGTTACAACTGTCATTACTAATAACCAAATGTCTTAAGCACTTAAAAAAATAAGGATAGCTGCGAAATGAACATCTTGTGATCGGTGAAATACTTGAAATATTTTCTCTCTTTATACTTCGATCACATTTCCGGTACTTTTATGAGTATTTACCAGACAGCTCTGTTTCCATGACATCCTCCTCTGCCGTGATACAAATGCGGCATCGGCTAATTTCTCTCCCACGCGCAGAAACACTGTTTGCAAATTTAGCTCAAATTCTGCTTTTAATGGATTTAACCCCCCTCCACACACACACACACACACACACACGTGCAAACAATCATGTCTCTGGCTGTTATCTGTATATTTATGTAAAATTTGTCACAACTCATTCATTTCTGTGCGAGTTACTTGCTAAATTTCACTGCATGTCAATAATTTATAACTGGCTAAATCAGTTCCTCGCAGCGCTCTCGCACATTTTAATACGTTAAGACATCTCGGAGGGAAAAAATAAAAAAAAGCCCCCCCAAAAAAAGCAAGAGCCCCGTTTCCTGCGCTCGGCATGTTTTCATTTACCGAAAGAGGAGCGGAGCCAATGAAAAAATCAATAGCACAGATAAGCCTCTGCCCTCCATGTGTGACAGCCGACCCATATGGAAACAGCGGGGTGTTGCGGCCTGAGCGCGGCGCCGCCAGGAAACGCTTTTTTTTTTCCACGGGCGGGAACGCGCCGCTCGCCGATGAGCCAATAGCCATTGTTTTGACGCCACTCTTTAAAAGCGAGATTTCAAAAAAAAAAAAAAAAAGGGCTGGAAATCGTGAGCGAGTGAGTGTTGCTGAAGGTCAAAGGTCGCGGAGGGAAAAAAAAAAAAAGCGTATCAAAGGATGGAGAATGTATACATGTACAGTCTGAGCCGTGATAGTCCGTGCTTAGGAGTTTGTGTGCAATATGTTCTCTATTACATAGCCCAGGTGATTCCTGCCTGTCTCCCCCTCGGAACATGATCTCCTCCAGGCTGCGGCCCGTGTCTCGTTAAAAAAAAAAAAAAAAAAAAAAAAAAGGTGCGGACCCTGCGTGGATTGAGTTTAAAAGTAATAAAAAAAAAAAAAAAAAAAAAAAAAAAAAAGGAGCGGGGACCTGGCCGGCTAGGTGAAAAAGCCGCGATCGGATTCCTCCGAGAGCGACTTTCTTTTCATGTGCAGACTGCATCCAACGAAGCGTTTAATTCAACAAATCCACGGTTGTGATCCACCAGAAACGGAGCCGGGGTTAGTTCAATTTGTACCAAACGATCTCCACATGATCAAAGAGAGGCAAACTCTCCCCAACATGCTGCTTAAATTAGACTAACACCAAAGTCTCTGGCTCTGGGACAGTATTTGGAATGCCTTACCAGCGGAGGAATTCTTTCACACATATGGTTTCAATAGGGCCGAGATACCAGCTTCACATCTATAATGGGCTGACAGGCAACTTTGGTGCTAACTCTCCCGACTCCCAGAGGTTTTTTTTTGTTTTTAGGGGGGGGTACGCGGGGGCTGTCACCCCTCAAAACAGCTTTCATTTTGAGGAACCCCCCCTTCCTCTTCCTCCCCATCCGACCCCCGATGTTTCCCACTCCGATAACTAGAAGTTGAGGTGGAGCGATTGTGCGGTGGAATTGTTCCCCCCCAGCCGTCCTGCGGCTGCTCGCATCATCCCTCGCTGCGAGCCTGTCACTCCATAAGTGTGTGTGTGTGTGTGTGTGTGTGTGTGTGTGTGTGTGTGTATCCACGGTGAGCTTCGGTTCTGCGTGGAGCAAAGTTACCGAGTTACCCGAGGGTCGTTTTTCCCCCCCCGGAGCTCCACGCTCCAACTTTTAGCCACTCGCGCACAGGCTGCTCGTCGATGTGTGTATGTGTGTGTGTGTGTTTGTGAACGTAAATTCGTCGTGCACATAAAGCTGGCATGCACGTTAACTGGAGAAACATCTGGCGGGAACGTGAGCGCACCGGCGGCGAGATCTCCCTGGGTATGTCGTGGAAAAAAGGCCGCTGTGACTGGACAGGCAGCAAAAGTAGAAGATGTGATGTTGCAGGGATTTAAACGGAGTATCACACACACACACACACACACACACACGTGCGTGCGTGCACATACACGACGCGGTCCCGGGGCCTTCAGATTCCAGAGCCGAATCGACTCGGGACTCTCGGGAGAGCTCAAAATGTGACATTTCCCACTCGGCGTCTGCACTTTTTTATTGCAACAGGCACGGGGCGAAGGAGGGGGGGAATCAGAATAGTGGAAAGCGGCAGGGGGTTGCTAGGTGGGTTGCGGGTTGGGGGCGTCTCTCCAGGAGCACATTCAGACTTTTTCAGCTCTATTTCTGTTCCAGCGCAATTAGTCTTTTCCCAGAAGACGCGGCGCGGGGAGCGGCGATACATGAATACGCGCTTGTCAGCATGTCACTCCGCCACTTCCAGAGAGGGAGTTTTCAAGTGCAAGCGTGTGTGTGTTTTGTTTTTGTTTGAGCGCTAGCTTCTTTGTGGGCGCGCGTGTTGCATGGCATCACGTTAATTCAGTCGTATGCTATATTGACACGTTTTACCGGCGGGAAATTCGCCCCGGAAAAAAAAATAAAGCTGATTAGGAAATAAGAATTGGAACTAATGCACGGACCGTTAGCGATCTTGTAATAAATAGCCGGCGGAGGTCGGGCCGCTTCACTCCGTGCCCGGACAACTTGTCATTTAAAGTGGTTTCTGTGGTTTTACTCAACCTAACAGGTATTAAATGGAGGACGCAATCTACATCTACCAATCCAGATAAATTTATAGACGTGATATTTATGCCTGGCGCACCTTTCCAGGGGGGGTTTCCGCCGGCCATCTTTTGCTTTTAGCACTCGCGATGTAAAATACAACAGCTAATCATGGAAATATATCAAAACGTATCTCCCCGTCGTATGTAAATCTTTTTGATGTCATCTTCAAATGCGACGCATGGGGGAGGAGCGGCGGCGACGGTGGCGTCGGGGGGTGGGGGGGGCTAAAAGTATTTGTTTTCCGCGCAGTAATTTACACGCTAAGTGGCTTTTGTCAGGGCGCCGCAACAAAAGCAACTTTGATAAACGTCCCGTAATTTATCGTCTCGTAGGTGAAATCAAAGTGAAGCGTTTACTTGCCGAACGCGGCGCAGCGGGACCAGGTTTTTCCCTCCCCCGCCTGGGGGGTTAATCAGCAGCGTAAAGGTTATACGACGTACGTCCGGTGACTAATGCAGCCGTGATTTCGAGACGACGGACGTGACGGTACGCGGCCATTAAGACGGCGGATCGGGTTCATGAGAATAAGAATAAGAACAACTTTATTCATCCCGAAGGAAATTGTTGTGCCAGAGTTACAAGAAAAATATATACAATAATAAAAATATTATAAATTATATAACAATAATAAATAATAGTAGAAAATTGTATAAACAGTATAAAAAAAAAGTGCTTGATTTTTGTGTGTGTTAAAAAGATAAAAGGGGAAAATAAGAAATACAAATAAACTATAAAGTGTCTTAAGTAACAAGTGAAAACTATAAAGCGTCTTAAGGTCTTTAGTACCGAGTGAAAGATAAGAAGTGCACAAGAGTTTGAAAAAATATTGTACATGTAGCTGTTATGAAATAGCGCCAAATATCAAGCGTGAGCGTGCAAGCTTTGAATTTACCTTGAATATCCTGACAAAAAAAAAAAAAACACCAAAATACGCTAATAATCTTCAGATTTTCTGTTAATCCCCAAAGTTAAGAATTTCATTGTAAGGGGAAATAGGTTTCCACACTGTACATATGACCATAAATGCACAAATCTTAAATTCGCATGCGTGTCGTCACGGCCGACGAACCAATTCCACCCCGCCCCTTCCGCCGACATGTGTCGAAACCCGGGGACGGGTCGCTCATAAGCGACTTCTTGAGAAAATGCGCACCCTCTTGAAAAGAGAGAAAAGGCCGGGGCTAACGCGGCGATTCACAGGTTGACCTCTGACGCGACCCCTCGCCTCCTGGCTGACATTTTCGCAATGGAGGCACTTGAACAAAAAAAAAAAAAAAAGGGGGAGGAGGAGGAGGAGGAGGAGGAAGAAGGAGTAGGAAAACAGGGGGGGGGGGGGGGTGGAAAGGGAGAATGCCTTTTTCTGATGGATGAGGTCTTCTCCTGTTACATTTGGAGAGAACACAGCTGTGAGGAGCTGTTAAGTACACGCAAACAAGCCGTCTGCTTCAGACAAGCCTGCCGGGCACCCGGCCCCACATCCCACTTGTACAGCTCTGACACATGATCACAGCCAGACAATACATGTGGGAGCCGAGCGCGCTCCGCTAAAAAGTGAGAAATATTTTCAACCAGAACAAAAAAAAAAAAAAAAAAAAACACACCCCCCCAACACCACCACCAACACACCACCACACCTCCCTTTCAATACCGCCGGGACCCCCGGTTGGTATTAATTCATCTTGTTCCTCTTTGTCTTGCTCTGGTTTGTGTGGAGGTGGTGCTGCTGCTGCTGCTGCTGCTGGTGGGGAAAGAAAAAAAAAAAGAAAAAAAAAAGGAGAGTGACTAGGAAATAGGTTAGGAGTGAGGGAGAAGTGTAAAAGAACATCTGCTACCGTGACAGTGTCACACTTTGCCTAATGTGTTTCGAATGGGCACGGCTGTCGGAGGCCGTGTAAAGGAAAATCTTTCTGATCCATATGCTGATTAAGGGGAACCTTTTTGATTTTTTTTTTTTTTTTTTTTTTTCTCGTCTGTTCGCGACATTGTCTACGTTTGCGGGGTAACGGGGGAGGAAGTTCCCCCTCTTACCCGTCTCTTTGGAAAGAGGGGGGGGGAGAGGGGCGATGAATCTAAACCTATTATGTCGACGTCTATCTGGACAAACCTCCGGGCGCTTGTTGTTTTTAGCCGTTGCGTTTTTTTTTTTGAAAATGAACAGGGGAGAAACAACGGAGGGGGCGCCCGCGGTCCCGTCACGTACGCCGGATCGACAAATGACCGCGCTCGACTCGGTGATAGCATTAAAGTGACTAATTGGACGATTGTTGCATTCATTTTTGCGTTAATGAAAGATCTGAAAACTTCAAATGGGCCTTCTTGCAGAACTTAGACTTCTCAAACGCACACACGCTTTATTAGAATGGGATATTTTTGCATATTTGCAAGATTTACAGGTACATTCTAGTCTTATCCCCTCCATCCACCCTTCCCAAACATGCCCAAAACAACTCCTTTGGCTGCTGCGTTGTCCACTATTCCGTTATTTGATTGTATTAACACGAAGCATTGGTGCTGATTTTGCCGCGATGTGTAAATACGGAGTTATATTTACCCGTAAAGTCATTAAATACTGGAGTACTGATAGAAAAATAAGGTAACGCGTGAGTGGTAATACAATATTTGTTTTGGGTCGCCATCCCAGTAACGGGCCACGTCATTCGCTGATCCTTCCGACCGTTTGTTCCCGCCAAACGCCCTGTCAATCACTTGGAGAACAAGAGCGTCCTCTGAAACGGGGGGTTTTGGTGCGGAAGGATTTCGTCACACGTGTTATGGAATTACGTGGAAATCGTTCGGCTGTTTGGGGTCACTTTCGTGCCGACATCTTACGATTTCACGGTCGCAGACTCAAGACTGAAAGTCAGAGTTTTACCGGAGTCTCGGCGGTAAATCTAACAGTTTTAGCTCAGTCGTAGATCAGTCTTTTCCTCGTCTTTAGGACAAAATCAAACATTTACGTCTTTACGTGACGCAACAGGATCAACAACCAATAGAGGGGCTCGGAAACAGGAAATCAGGTGGACAGACATGGCGCGGTGGGAAAAAAATGGCTGAAAGTTAGTCTTATGAATACTGACCTTGGAATATTCAGTCTTTATAAAATATCTTTGAGTTAAAACTAGTTTTTAGACATGAGCAAGTGTGGCATTAGTCTTGATTTCCGTCGCATCTGCGGGAAAATCACGGCGAGCTAGTCGATGATGACGATCACGGCCGTTTTGGTTTTTTTTTTTAGAGGGAACAGCAGCTCCGTCATCTGCAGCTCGACTCCGGAGGTGGCCTGCGATTGTCAGCGTGCCTCGCCCGCCCCGAACGCTCCATCTGCAAAGCGATGTGATCTTGATAGCTGCGGTGAACCACAAATAAGCTGTTTTTTTTTTTTTTTTTTGTTTTGTTTTGTTGTTTTTTTTTTTTTTTTGTTTTTTTTTTTTAGTTTTTTTTGTTTGTTTTTTTTCAACTTTTGCAGACTTCCAATTTGACAAGTAACGCGCAGCGGTCAGGGCCGGCCGGCGGCGGCGGCGGAGCGGGGCAACATGTGGCGTTATGTGGAGGCTGAGTCATGCCCGCGATTTCAAAGAATAATGGAGATGTTTTGCTGACAGATGGACGCTGCGGTGAGATCTCAATTCCCTGAGACAAACCCGGTCCTTCAGTCAGGATCTTTTTTTTCTTAAATAAAAAGTGCTTGTGAATTCAGTCTATTTCAGTAATTGGGTAATGGGTCCTGTGTGTGTGTGTGTGTGTGTGTGTGTGTGTGCAGTGCTGATGCAGCATTCATCGCTGCAGCACCACAGCTGGTTGTGTTTTTGGTCGTGCCTTTTTTTTTTCTCTCCCACTCGCACTGTGAACTTCAAATGACTTCTGTTGTGCAAAGTGCTAGCGGTGTTATTGGCTACATGCTACTCATTACATACCAAGGACACTAAATGCAGCAAAAGGGTGAGGCTTGTGTGTGTGTGTGTGTGTGTGTGTCTTATTTTGGATGTGCACCTTTTGGACCAGGAAGAGTAAAATCAGCTATTTCTAAAATAGTTGCAACAACTATTAGCATTATCCTGTGTTTTGATTAGCAATACTTTGCATTGCAGCTGCATAGAAGTACAGAGCATTTAAACGATAACAAAATAACACGCTTTAACGACGATTTATTTTACGATTATTTACGCACGTCTGAGAGCGAGAGAAGGTAGGAAACCTCCCGGGGAGAGGAGAGCACACACGACGGTGTGTGTCAGCAGCTCCGGGTCCGGGGGTCGCAGGATACACTATTGTTAAGTGTCTCCATTCATCACAAGGGCCGGGTTAAAGAGCAACCCCACTTCCTGTATCCTAGCACTTCACACTCAACTGAGCTGTTCTGCAGGACCGTCGCAAACAAAGACAACCTTTGCACAGCGAAGACCGAGGCTCCGAAAAGAAAATAAACACGCCGATGAATAACTCGCGGGGGCCAAGCGGAGGGAGGAAATATATTGGTATAAATAGCGCCGGCTGATATTTTTCTACGGCGCGGAGCGGTGACGGTAGCTACGTGCCGTTTCGAGGGGCGGAGGAAATCCAGGTGAAGCGTCTCGTCCGCTGCGGTGGCGTCACGGCGACGGCCGGCTACTGATAGGACATGAAGTACGGCACCGGGTCAACGCTTTTTGACTTTTTCGGAATAGCCGCTGGCAGGGAAACGTGCGGAAGCGTTCGGGTTCAAGGGGGGAGACGGACTCTGGAGGTGATTTCGGGAAAGCACGGAAAAACACGGTCCAGGGCCAATATTTTCACCGCTGGAATGATCTGCCGGGGGAAGAAAAAAAACCGTCTCGTCACACTTTTCTGTCTGAAATGTCCGACTCTGAACCCGGCATCTATAAATCCAAGAATGATACAAACTCTGGTTTGCACCGTTATTAAATGAAATGGTGAGTTTTCGAGGGTTTTTCCTTATTTTCTTTAAAGAATTCTTTGGAGCATTCTGATGTGCATTCAAATCATGCTCATATGGGGTTTGCACAGGAGATTCGTTCAGTCAAAACAAGAAAAATAAAAGACATCGAGGACGTGCGAGTGTGTGTCAGACTAAAAAGAAATGCTGGAATGAAATTGGTGCAGTGGTTTGTGCTTCCGGCGCGCAGCGAGAAGTCTCTAGTTTGATTACATCTCCTGCGTCTGCACGCCAGCGAGCCTTCGACCTTGAGTGCGGCATGAGCAGTAAAAAGAACGAACAAACGAATGAATGAATGAATGAAAATAATTCATTACTTTTAAAAAAACGGCATAAGTGTCTGATATAAATCGGATTATTTTTGGTTGCGTAGATAAGAGCATGTTGTTGAATAGCGCGCGCGCGCACACACACACACACACACACACTAAAGGACTAAACTGAACATCTCTGTCTGTCGACAGTCTTTATAAATACGCTTTTTTTATGGCATTGTTCATGTTTTGTGTACCTAATATTATGGCTTGTGACGTGGCTTCGTCTTTGTCGGGCTCAGGAAAAGATTGATTTGAAATGATATGATCATCAATCATCCCGCTCCCGTCCTCCGATCATAATCGTTATTTCATCTAAAATCTTTATATTTTTTGTACATTTGTCTCCTCGCCTCTCCCCCCGTGTTTTTAAACACCCTTTAAATCTAATTTAACAAAACTTTTTTTTTTTTTTTTTTGCATCATTTTAAAGAAAACAGCAGCAGCCATAACACCGCTCTCCGGATATTAATTTGGCTTCTATTTAATTTGAAAAAAAAAAAAACAAAAAAAAAAAAAACAACATCTCCGGCAAGTTTTCCCGACGCAAAACTTTGAAGTGGCACTATGAAATAATAAACCCCATTAAATATAAATCACAGGGCCGATGTCAGCGCTTGTTATGATTCCTGTTTGATTTCCAAGAGAGAACACATGTGATCACTCGCTTTGCTATTTTTCCCCCACCCTCTATCCCACTATTTCACCTTTAATTGAATACGTTTCTGTTGTTGTTGCCAATCCCCCCCCCCCCCCCCTCCGTCCTCCCCCGTCCCCCCAATCTACTTCCTCAAGCACGTAATGCATGCAGTAAATAATTCAAATGAAATTAATTTTACAGCACCTTGTTTCCACTAAGCATGCCAACATCTGTTGTCGAGTCACAAGTTTACATTGTTGGTCATTACTTTCCACAATGAGCAAAATGTTTTATTAAAGCCCGTTGGGAGTCCCTCTTGGATCAGTCAGACACGACGGTGCTACTGACTGAACCCTCCCTGAACTCTGACAATCAAACATTGGCCGCGGATCTCACTTCCCAAAATGGGCTCGGGACTTAATGTGATTGAGGTCTTGGACGACGTCGGCCCTTCAGGAAACGGGCGGGGCCGACCGGAGCCCTGCCGCGCCGTTGTATAAATACTAAATTCTAATCAGCATAGAGCGAACGCTGACGGCGAGATATGAAATGATAATCCTCCGGTTGAACGGCGGACCAGTTTATCCACTGTAAACATAAACCATGCGAAGAACACACAGTAATATTACCTTATAATGATGCCTTTCCACGTCATTCGAATGCACCGGCTCGGTGTTAAATGAGTATTTGGTGAAGTTAATGACATTTACTGTGCGTGCGTGAACACACAAAGAGTATTTAATATGCTAAAAAGACTTGAGCGCACGTCCCGGTGTGGCAGAAAGAGGAACGGTTAAATGGCACATCTACTCCACTCGCGGCGGAGAAAGCTCAGGAAATAGGCTGTTTATTTGCATCGGTTCACATTTCAGCGGCGCGCCGCTCGCAAAACCCCTTCAAAGAAAAGCACATTGTATATTCATCAATTTTAGCACGCGCGGGGAGAGGAAAAACAAGCGGGACGCTCTACATAAATCATTAAGACGAAAAAAAAAAAAAAAGCAAACAGAAAATATACCGCGGGACGTATGCGGACGATCATCGAGGGTTGCGGGGGGTTGAGCCGTGACCGCGGCCCCTAAACCTCCAACCACCGGCGGTAATAACGGTTACCGTGTCGCGGGGGGGGGGGGGCTTAAACACTCCGGTCTCCGCAGGCTGGGGTGTTAGCGGGGTAGACGGATGAGATGGAGGGGGGGGGGTTCTGGAAGTACCTTTCCTCTGTAGACTTGGCTGTAAAACGTGAGGGGACCCAGGACACACCCCTGAGGAGCTCTGAAGTGGTTGTAGCCGCCGTGGGGCCCTGATAGCCCGGCTGCTTCTGCGCGCCGCCGGCCCCCCGAGCAGGTGACGGCGGCTCGTCCGCACTCTGGTTCTCTGCCAGTAACAGATGTGCTTAGACAAATGACTAATTGAAAACCTAAAACAAAATCAGCAGCTTGGCTATCCGGCCTGCATAATAACGGGCCGGCGCTGATAAAGGGGAGTAGAATACACACACACACACACACACACACATACACATACACATATGCACGCACGCACACACCCCTCTCATCAGTGGCGCCATTAACAATCATGAGCAAAGATGAAAACAACGCTTGGTTTATTCGGCAAATGAAAGCACATAACTAGATGCCGTCCCTAGAGTCCATTTCCAATTTTAATAATACATCAAGGAGCGTAGCCGCGGCAAATGCTACCACGTCGAGAGCCAAAGCATACCAACTACTTACAGCTCCGGCGTCGGGGAAACAACTCCCAGAGCAAAGAATTTAGCAAATGCATAAAGGTACACAACATGATAACTATTAGCTAAATTAAAAGAGCCATTACCGGGGTAGCGTGCAGAATCACTCGCCCGTTCGAACACACAAAAAAACCCCAAAATTTTCCATTTGAAAGAAAAGTCTGCGTGTTTGATTTTTATCTATTTATTTATCTATTTACTTATTTATTTTTAACGCCCCACCTCATCTCTTTCCGTCTTCATGGTAAAAAAAAAAAAAAAAAAAAAAAAGCAACGCAGCCGGAGCTCGCCTCAAATTATGTGCATGAATAATAAAATACCTTCTAATTAAAAACTGTTGTTAAATATGCAAAAATCTAATGATAATGAGATTGTGCAATACCTCAGAGTAAAGCATATTATAAATTACTTAGAAGTGCAAGTCGGCTTGACCCAAACACCGCGTCTTGAAGGCTACTCGGAATATTATGTCTGGGGCATATGGACTCCGGGGGGGGTTTGGGTCTCAAAAATTGTTTGCGTACTTAGATGCACACATATGTCTGCAAGTGCGTGTGCGTGTGTGTGTGTGTGTGTGTGTGTGTACATAACATATGTGTCTGGGTGTTAGCGGGGGGATTAAATGTATGCAAATACATATAATGTCTGGCTGGCTGGTCCCTCAAGGGGAATGTCCCGCGGTTCTAACATAACTTGAGGGTGAGTCAGAGGACAGTGTGCGCCGGAACGGGACCAACGCCGTTAGGTTTGGGTTTAAAACACGATAAGAAAAAAAAAAAAAAAAAAATCGAAAAACGCATTCCTGCGGCGTACGTCGGGCGATGTTAGCCTTTCGCCGCTATCGCAGGGTTACAACGCGGGGATTTTTGGAATAAAACCTACAAAATTCAGGACACGCAATTCACAACCTCTGAATAATAAATAATCGTAAACTACAATGTGGCAATAGTTTACACGTATCCCATTTTATTTGCAGTGGCAGCTAAGCAAATAAATCATCATACCACCCAACAAATCTCTCTTTTTTCCCCTCCGCTCGCTTTGTGTTCGCCTCACATCATCAATCATTGCAGTTCCTGTGTTGTCCTTTGATTGAGTTGTCTTCACGGCTATATGTGACAATGCCTTTGTGTTGGTGAAAAGACTAAATAAAAATAGAATTCCTCGACGCACATTTACATGAGCTTTTTGAAGGCGCGGCGCGGCGGCTCTGGAAATGAGGCCTGTCATTTTGCAACCGACTGTCAATTTTAAGTTGGCTTGTTGTTATAAAGCCCGCAACAGTCGTGGCCAATTTCGGTATTTTTTTTAATATAAAGTAAATAATTTGACTTGCGGAGATGATTTTTGATACGTATGTACAGCCGACTGAAGAGAAAGGAAATGATGGAAGTTGACGCTTATTGAATGTAGCAAATATGAACGATAGAAGTGCACGCATCCTGAGTGGGGTACAGATAAGTAGTTACAGAAATGCATGAAGAAAACCAGTCATTCATTCATTCATTCATTCATTCATTCATTCGTTATCTATACGGCCTTTCCTGCAGTTGCAGAGATGCTACCCCGCTAATCGCACATAGCCCCCAACCCGCTCCGAAAAACAAAACAAAACAAAACAAGAAATTAATGTATATATATATATATATATATATATATGGTTTTGAGATGGCTATTTGGTAGAGTGGTCACTTCTCACTTCCGACTAATGGCTACTTCGGATCTTCGGTGACTGAATTGCGCTTTCTGTAAGTTGCTTTGGATAAAATCGTCTGCCAAATGAGGGTAATGTGATGTAATGTAATGTAATGCTCAACAATTCATTCACCAGTTCACATAGAGACAAACAACCGTTCATTCATATAGAAACACATCTATATTTGCTCACTCATTCTCAAATCCTATGGAGATTCACATTTAAAGTCATACATTTTCTCATTCACACATCGTATAACAGACCTGTGTATTTTACGCCACATCTGGCCCGTTTTGCTTTTGTATCAGGCCCGCCAAACTATTTTTTTGTATATTTTAACAAGTATTTTCGATCAATATTGAATTTAAAAACTTATTTTTTCCTTTTGTTTAATTTTGTGATCATTTATATGATCATTAATGATTTTAAAATTGAAATGAAATGTCAAAAAAATTGAAATATTTAAATTGCAATTTCTATTTTGTTCACCTCGTCGGCCCGCGCATGAAAATTAAATAAGAAATGTGACCTGCCGGCCAATATAATCACCCACCCCTGTCTTATAAAGATATACAACAATTCACTCATCCGTTCACATATCGAGCCAAACATTATCACTGTCTTGTTCACGCGTTTGGACAATTTTCGGTCTGCGGTGAATCCGTTGCGTGTTTTTGGCCGATGAGAGGACGCGGGGAGAAGACGGCCATCAAACCCGGGACCTTCTTCTTGCAGAATTGCTAACCACCGCCTCACCGCGCCGCCCGCGCCTTACGAACCCAATGTTTATTGTATAAAAATGCATTAATGAAAAGTATTTTATGGAGATGAGCGTCGCGTCCGAATCGGGTGGGTCGTTCATATTTTTGGCGTCATAAATCCACTTGACACCCGTGGAATACAGAGGGGATTTTTATGTCGAGGGAAATCAGACTTTATGCTGATTGAAAGGTTTGCGCCACACCTTGTCAAACATTATTGCCCCGTTTTGCGCCTGCTAGCAACCGTGAGCGACGCGTGAATTTCACCTGCAGCCAATAGGCTTTCAGTTATTATTATAAATTGTTTTTAACGGTACCGTATCACCCTCGCCTCCCCCCTCCCGTTCTTCATCGGATATTCAAAACGACGATACACATCGGCTCTCCTTCCGTGTATCTGCTTCTTCAGCGTCCGCTGACCTTCCCGCCGTTCGCCGCCGCTTCCGATGACTTTCCAGCTAAGTCTTTATGAGCCAAATAAATGTGACACGATCCGTTGCACGTTAAAATCCGCCCCATTGTTTTTTTTGTTTTTTTTTTTGTCTTTACACGTTTAAAACCGTAAGCAAGTGCTTAATTACGAGGAGAGGGGAATAAATCTGGAATTATACGAGGCCGGTTCCGGGATCCGACGCGTGCTCGGGGGGAAAAAAAAATATCTGTGAAACCGAGCGGGTTCATCGCTTTTTAGATCAAAATAAAAATTTCCTTCCTTCGATGCAACTAAATCCAAAGTGCCTCGCCATCCCGGCATCCATATTTATACATTAACTGCTGATGTCAGATCCAGCCTTGCCGGTGTTTATCGTGCAAATCACCGCGGGGCCCCCACACCGGTGATTCATTATTGTCCTCTCACGGTTGTTGGAGTGTCTTGGTTTGGCTTATCAAACAAGGTAAACACGCCATTGAAGTGAAAACTTGACACAACAATGCGGTGACGTCAAACAGGCTCATCCAGAGTCAACTATGAGACTAGAGGGCCCTTTGATGCCAGAAATGCAAGGCATCGCCGAAAACAAAAGCCCTTTGGTGGGAAAGGATGAAATACTTGCACGCGTGCGGCGCTTTGTGCGCGACTAAGACGGAGAGCAAGACAAAGAGGTAGAGGGAAAAAAAAAAAAAAAAAAAAATGACTGTGTGTGTCTGTGTGTGTGTGTGTGACGTGGAGGAATTGGATGTGTGTTTGCGTGCGTGCAGCAAAAAAAAAAAAAAAAAAAAAAAAAAAACTCATTTTACCCGGCGACCGAGCAACATACTTCATCCGGGGGAGGATGAAGTGAGCGGGAAAGTGGCAGCTCTTTGCCAAATAAAATCAGGTCCACGCAAAGCCGATATTAATTTGGCTTTTCCGCCGGAGTGAAATGTTTTTGTTTTGGAGGAAACGGCCCTGAGCGGTAATGAATTCCCCCCCTCTGCGCCGCATGGCACCATAATTTAGCAGAGCTATAGATCACATGGGCCCGCCGATTCCGACGTGCATATATTCTAATAGAAAACAGATAGATATTAAATATGCGACATTTAAAGGCTTTTTAGAGCACGGATGACGGCGTTTTTTTTTTTTTTTTTTCATAAAGGCCGCGGGCGGGCTGGAAGAAAGGGAACGCAACAAGCGTCGCCGGGGCCGGCATTTATTCACATTTATTTATCCAAAATGAGTCTGTTAGCAAAAGAGATATCAGAGGGGTGTTGAGTAGTTAGTTTTGCAAAGCTCAGAGCTCTCTGGCATGTGACAATACCCGCCGCCGCGTTTTCAAAGCGTCGATCAGCCGTCATCACAAACCCGCGATGGTTTCGCCTTATTTCCTTTTGTGTTGAAATGTTTACACGGCGAGCCTCTTGTTGTCAGTGTGATCAGCTCTTGCTTTGGTATGAAGTTACACTCAAAATATGCCAATATGTCTGCGGGAAGAGAAAAAAAAAAAAATTAAAAAAAGAAGCATGCAGCTGCCTTCAAAACATATCAAACTCATTTTTTTGTTGTTGTTCTAATATTTGTTTTAGAATCCAGGATGTAGTTAGACGTACTTTACGAAGGCGTGTGTGTATGTGTGTGTGTGTGTGTGTGTATGTTTGCATATTTTCTTTTTCATGTCATCTTTTTCTGGTTAAACAGTCTCAAAAACCATGGCGGCTACTTTCCCCGACGAGCCGGAGTGTCAGAAGCGAGGCAATCAAAAGCTGCCATGTCAGCTGTCTGCCTTTTTTTTTTTCTTTTTTGTGGCATGATTTGAACTAATTTTTCCTACTATTTACATTTAAAGGTAAGGAAAAAATAAAAAAAGCAGAAAAAATAACTGTCGAAGACACTCTTTTTGAAATTTGATTTTGGGAAAAAAATTATGAAGCTCTTGAAACATCTAAATAAAATATGTTAAAAAATTTTGTTGCTCTCTAAGTGCAAAAAGTTCTTTTTTCAAAATGTTTTGTTACATACAGAGATGTCTTTTTTTTCCTGCTGTTGTTCATTGATTTCAAAAAAATGCAACATATACTTTATTTGTTCAAAAATAATAAAAATACAAAACAAAATACAAAGTAAAAAAACAATAAAAACAAAACAAAAAAAAAAATGTTCTATGCGCTTAAGGTTGCCCACCCCTGGCTTATACAGCAGAAACTCAGTTTCCGAATTGTATTTTCTCTTTGACTCCGTTCACGAACCAAATCCATTTTCCCATTGAACTCAATGTAAAGGCCATTGATCCGTTCTCCAAACCCAAAAAACGGTCTGCAACTTTTTTCAAGAATTCAACAATAACCTTCATTATTTCAGTTTTATGGTTTTCTTGCTCTTCTTGCATGCACTTATCTGCATTTCCTTCTCTAAATCAGCAAAAGCCAAAGCGTCTTGCATATGAGACCCTTTCTAGCGTTCACACTAACGTCAGTTCCAGCAAACTGTCTTTCATTAATGCAAACTAACAATCACTTTCATAGTTCGTCCAAGACTTGAGATCTTAACTTCATCAACGTAGCCGCCCTTTGAGCCACATCAGCCGTCTCTGGCGCATCTTTGGTTTTCAGGATTGTACAGATGACGGTTGACTTAGCCACGTTGTAGCGCGAACACCGTTCTCACATCTAGCTATTGCTTCCTTCTTCAGATCGACTGAAAATTCTCAACTTCACCACAACCACTCGCACTTTTAACCTTTTAGGGCGCTGTAATGTGGGCTAACTTACAGGAAAAAAAGCACAAAAAAGCGATTTCAAAGGACCACGACCGATGTAAACAACGCAGAGAGGCATCCATGACCGAAGCTATGCTACAACGCGGTGGAAAAACCTGTGATTTTGTTTTTTTGGGTGTTCATGCACCGTGTTCACAGCTCGAGTCAAAATATTTAGAAGTAAAGACGGTCATGACGGGCAATTTGTGTAACAGCCCATTAAAAATCCTGCTTTAAAGAATAAATTCATATATGATCTATTCATTTTACCTCTTGGTGGAAAATAACACTGAGAAGGTGATTCTATTTTGCGTCTCTTCTCCTTGATCTTTTGAGATGATAGTGATCAATACAAAACCGATGAGCACAGTGAAAACACTCATTTTCCTGGAGTTGACACACACACACACACACACACACACACACACACACACACACACACGCACACAGTATTCAAAGTTTTATTATTCTTTCTCAGTGTGAGTCAATGGGGAAAAAAGGCCATGGGCTCTTTAGAATGTTTCTGTTTCTTCATTTGTCCACAGCGGACCCTGCAACCCCCTGCTTTATGAGCATCTGGGAGATGGATCAGAGTTCATTTCTGAAGATGCGATCGATTAAAGCTGAGATGCACAGAAACGCAAAGCTCTAAAGCGGATGTACGATTAAAATGCTAACCAGTGAACAAAAATTGTGCAGGATTGTACAGACGGTTGACTTGTCGTTGTAGCACGAACACCATTCTCATCGCTTAACTATCATTTCCTTCCTCAGATCGACTTTAATTCTTAACTTCTTCTTACCGATCGATGTAAACAACGACGGAAAGCCTGCGATTTTGTTTGTTTGTGTTTTCGTGCGGCGAGTTCGATTCAAAGCGTGATCGAAAACTCTGCTTGTCGGCCGATTCCTTCGTAATTAATTTCTTCGCGAGCGGAGGATGTACTGTATATATGCAGGATAAGCGGTTACTTTCTTATAAGTAAGATCAGGACAGCCATTCACTTCATATCAAGGCAAACACCAGTCATATGAACATTCACCCTTTCATTCACACGTCCTACAGAGACAACCGTTAGTATTTTCACATGTTGCAAATGTATTGCACAGGCAGTTTGGAAACAATGATACCAAACACGTATTAGCTTCTCAAACCCTGCACCCGCCGCAAAACCTTCTGCTCTAATTATTCGAATTGCTCCTCGGACTCGGAGCGCACGTCCCGGCCGTTTGTGACATTTGGCTTGCTTTTGCCGTCCTGCACCATAAAACAAGTTAAAATTGAGTGTTAAGTTTCAATGTAGACTGTGAAAAGATGACAAAGCAGTTGTCAGCAATACCTGGTTTACACACACACACACACACACACACACATACACAGATGCTAAATAAAGCTCCTGTTCAGACAGCTGGTGCGGCAGAGGGGGAAAAAAGTGTCTGGCGTGTCAATGGTTTCCCGAACACTAAGTAGGAAAATGTGAGGTCACGAGCGACCGGTCCGATATGTGCGGAGGCGATCACAAAAAGATTTAGCATTCAGCGGACGGGACCGATTCTTCACAACGGGGGTCACCTTTTGCATCGCGCAGCACCTGTTCCAGCATTTTCTCCTGATTAAGGATCGCCGGCATGGCGGAAATCCTGTCTTGCTGCCCTCTAATGGCTGGAAGGGTTTAATGAGCTGATGGCCAAGGACTTCATTTGCAGAGACGATGCTGTAGCTTGACTACCCGCAGCCTTCAATTGTGTTATTTTTATCGTTGTTGTTACGGCGACCGCATTCCTGACATCAGATTACTTCCGGTTCGGGGCTGATTCATCCAGAGGGCGGCCGGAGCGGTCGGCACTTTCACTTCCGACGGGAGGGAGGAGTCTCCACGACCTCCCCCGGGCCACATTTGTTATTTGATTTTTATGCGTGGGCCAACTGGGTATCATGTAAATTGAAGAAAATGAAAATTGCAATTGAAATATTTACTTTTTTTTTGGCACTTTATTTTAATTTTAAAATCATTAATATATTATAATATATTATTTTGTATGAAATCATCCACACAAAATTTAAAAAAAAGGAAAAAAAAAACTTTTTTAATTCAATATTGATTATAATTACTTATAATAATAATCAAAAAAAAATAGTTTAAAAATAGACTCTTCACTACCTCACCCCATTCACACATTGGGCCCGAACTCTGCTGTTTTTTTTATCCTCGTTGGTCCCAGCCCGCACGCATCCCACCAACTTTTGTTTATTTATTTTACTCTTGTCATTGTTATTGTCACTCTATTTATATAGTCGTATAGTTTCGGTTGTCTATTTTTCACCCTGACTGTTCCATTCTGTTGTCCATTCTTATCCCTGATGTTGTTGCTGTTGTTGTTGAACACCGAGTCTCTGCTGTCTATTTATTCGTGGATGTCTTTGCTATTTTCTGTCTTCTAACTGTCTCTGTATTTATATTTATAATCATATTTATTTTTGACACTATAACTGTTACGTTGCTGTGGCAAAGGAATTTCCCCTATGGGGATCAATAAAGTTATCTTATCTTATCTTAAATTGCCCAAACGGTTGCACAGGGGACCCTCACTGCGTCACGGATTTCGCGATTTATCATTCTTTATCTGTTTTTTGCATTATTCGTACATTTTTTTTCCTGATGAAATAGCTATAATCTAGCCTAAGAAGAAAAAAAAGAAAATTCATTTTATGAAATCAATAAAATACAAGATCTCCTTTGCTAAACAAAGCTAACCGGCATCGCGAGCTCGCGCTCCTACCATTGTACCCACGCGAGATCTCATGTGGAATAACATTGGCTACGTAGATCCATCCTTGGCGTGCTATTGGCTGATTGAGCATGTTGTTCTGTTCCTCATGCTGATTGGTTCATGGAGAGAACCAGCTGATCTCCTTGTTGGTTGTCATGCAAAGTCCTGGTCCACTTCGCTGCCATTGATAACAGTTTGCGGGATTTTTCTGTAAAAAACCAGCAAAATGATCACGTCTCTACGGAAAATCACTTTTCGCACGGGGTCTTGGAGCAAAACTCCCGCTAAAAGTGAGGGTCAACAGCACGTTTCTGATTTGTAAATGTTGATGGCTCGCCATCTCGTCCGATGAAAGCCCGGATAAGCTCCTCAAATGACTGACGCTGCATTTTAAACGCCATATTCCCTCTACATCCGGGTGGCCTGTTAAACCATCCAAAAGGCGTCTGAAATCAACGTTTAGCTTCTTCTTGCGTGGCAAGTAATCCATGCAGACCGCATGTGCACCATGAAGCTGAAAGCTGAAGATGTGCCTGAAATCCTGCATCTCGCTTTGTAGTGGATGGTTGAAGATAAATAAACAGTCTAATTAAATAAAAGCAAATTAAGGGCGGCGACAGACGTCTTATCCAGCAAAATGAGGAGCTCCCAGTTGAATGTTTTGCACTGAGAAAGAGTCAGCCGGCCTGCGAGTGCAGCAAAATTGAGCACCGGTGGATCAGTTTACTCGATAAACGCCGACGGACCGGGACATCGGGGGGCTCGGAGTCGCTCGCGCCGGTGA
Source organism: Fistularia commersonii (assembly GCF_037954325.1). NCBI lineage: Eukaryota > Metazoa > Chordata > Actinopteri > Syngnathiformes > Fistulariidae > Fistularia > Fistularia commersonii. The sequence goes on along the minus strand of NC_141310.1, from coordinate 11,242,055 downwards.
GCGCGAACCGCTAAGGCCTGCGACAGCAGCCGCAATCCGGCACAGCGCTTTAGTTTCAGCTGATGCCGCTGTATTTCAGCTGACGCAAACACACGTTTTTCCAAACACGTTTTTCCCGGGGAATCGCCGTCCTCCTTATTCCACGCTCCCTCTTCGAACTCCATCAACGGCCCGGCGGTCCCCCGCTAAACGGCGCTGAATTCAAACGTACGGGTGAGATGATATTTCTTTTGTCTGGTCCAAGAATAGAGGCCCGCGCATCATTTAGCCCCGGCTAAATTACCATGACAAGAGGATGAGCAAACGGGCAAAGACCGGGCTTATCTGAAAGAGTTGCACTTTAAAAAGAGCGTTAATGGAACCAATTATTAGAAGGATCTCCTCGCCGTCTGCTCCCGGAGACACTCGATTGTTCTCGTTAAAAAAAAAAAAAAACCCGGCTCCCGTGGTCTTCATCTCGATCTTCCTTGTACGGCGATGAGAAGGTCAATAGGCGACTCTTCACGGCCTCCAGAACCTTTTCCAGAGTTCTTAATTAGGCCGGGTTGCATGTAAATATGAAGCTGATGGGGTGATTCACGCTCTCACACACACACACACACACACACACAGCGGAACGCAGAAAAGCCTGACTGACATTTGAGCTGTGTTAACTAGCAACAGTCTCACCGGAAACATGACATTTCTCACGGCTAAAAAAAGAAAGACGGAGACGCCTCGCTCTTCATCTCTTACGGCGAAACGTCTGACCGAAAGGCGGTACGGTGCAAAAAAAAAAAAAAAAAAAAAATCACAATACCTGATTCGCTCAGGGGATTATTTTCCTTTTTCGGTGGAGGGGGCGGTTCGGTTTGCCGGCCTGACCGTCTCTGTCAGCGATGCAGGGGGAAAAACTGACACAAAACAAGCATCGGTGAAGAACGGAGCGAGGAAAGAGGCCATTAACATTGACATTTTGTTCATGCTCGAAAACCTGAAGTTGTTCTGCAGAGAACCAGTCGATTCAAGTACTAATTAGCAATCAGAGACGTGTCACGGCTCTCGTGTGAGTGTGTGTGTGTGTGTATGTGTGTGTGTGTGAAGTTATCGCCCCCCTTCGCACGTCCCGTGCTGTTATTCAATCAGGGAAAAAAAAAAAACAACAACATATGAGCCTTAAAACTCCTGACAGCTGGAAAGTCTTTGCTTAAAAACAAAGTTTGGGGAGAAAAGTGTCACCGCCGAGAGGGGGCTTATAAACAACGCCGTTCCGGATGTCAAACACCAAACCGCAGTTCCCCCCGGCGTCATCCCGCGTTCACGCTCCGCTTTCCAAGATATTGTGTTTAAACGGAGCAATTTGAAGGGGCAATTGTTTTCCTTGGGTCGCGATTTCGAGTCCGAGATCCATTAAGCGTTTAGCGCCAGACAATGGGCTGGAATTTTTAAAGGGTAAACCATAATTGAAAGTGTCTGCCGGAGAGCCCGAGACGGCGAGGGCGAAGGCGAGGACGGAAACCGCGACGTGTCAGTCACCCCTCCGACCTCGGGCTGGCGTGACATCACCCCGCGCAGGTGGAAAAGCCTTTTAATGGGAACATCTTGTCATCTGTTACTGAGTATCCAACCGCAAAGTGGCAACAACGAGATGATTTGTTTCTTTTGTTTACATACGCGGGCGTGGACTCGTCATTTGAAACTACAAGTGCGAATTAACGGATCAACAACACACAACATGATCGCCGAGGAGGCCTAATTTTCCATCGGGGAGCGACGGACGCGTCTAACGTGGATTCGATGTTGCGGCGCAGGTTAACGGCGAACCGGTTTTTGCAAACTATAGTGTGATTTTGGGTACCGGACTATACAGGACTGTCTCAGAAAATTAGAATATTGTGATAAAGTTCTTTATCTTCTGAAATGCAATTAAAAAAAAGAAAAAAAAAAACCTTTTTCATGATATTCTAATATTTTGAGATAGGATTTTTTAGTTTCTTAAGAAGTAAGCCATAATCAGCAATATTAAAATAATAAAAAGGCTTGCAACATTTCAGTTGATTTGTAATTAATCCAGAATGTATGACCTTTTTGTTTTTGTAATTGCATTACAGAAGATAAAGAACTTTATCAGAATATTCTAATTTTCTGAGACAGTCCTGTAAATCGCTACTTTTTTCACAACGCGGCTAATTTATGGATTTTTTGGAGCTGGTGAGCTTCATGCCGACAAGACATTTAGCCTCGTCACATCAGACCGACGAGGAATTCTGAGGCCGTCCACTTCCGACACTGAAGAAGGCGACTTTAACGGATTTAATGCGCCGGAGGCGGACCAAGATTCGGACAAAGATAGATAGAAAATGGATGGGTGGATGGATGGATGGACATTTCCTTGTGTTATTTATTATTAATGTTTTTCTTCAGCTGCGTTACAGGAAAAAAAAACATTTCCAGCACGTATTTAATTAAGTTTAAAAAATGTTTCTCTATAAATCGCATATCGCAACATGAACACCCGCAGCTTATAGACAAGACCACGTATATATGTACACATATATCTATTCAGTTATTTTTAACCGGTGCGGCTTATTTTTAGTTGCGTTCAACAGTCCGGTTGTAATCCCTGTCGCGGCAACTGGACTTGAATTTCTTCATTTGAATTCAGAACCGAAGAAACGAAACGTCCTCAAATGAAGAAATTCGAGTCCAGTAGAAGATTTCGACAAGAATCCAGCATGACCTGGAGGACTGGCAACTTCCCCAGACATTGTGTCATATTTTTACATTTTTTCCACCCACGTGTGCACGCTAACACCCGAAAAGGACGGATTTGGAAATGAAAAATGTTGCGATCGCGTACGCGTGGAGAACGGAAAAATAAAAACGCCTCAAATTCTGCGTATTTGTCGCTATCGTGAGCGAAATAAATTTCCAAAAAAACTCCCAAAGGGCTGCACAAATGCTTTTATAAAAGGGAATCCATCCGAGTCACATGGCGGGGAATTCCGAGCAAACGCCCTCCCCCTTTCGTGTTATCAACTTTCTTCTGCTTTGTAACCGGAGATGAAGAGGGCAAAATATTTATTCTGCTCGGTATCTCGGGGTCAAAACACAGCGAAAAAGGACTCGGTGGCTTACAAGGCGGCCTGTCAGGAAGGCGGCCAGACACACTGCGAGCGCGGGGGAAGTCAAAGTGACAGCACAAAAGGTTGCTTTACAAAGCATTCGCTGTTTCAGACGTGTGTGTCTTTTGCCTAATTTATGGACCTGCTGTTTTAAGGCATTTTAGATTAGCCCGTGCCGGGGATATCTCCTTCTGCGTTTCGCCCGCTCGGCTCATTAAAACGCCGAACGGGCCGCCTCTGAGCGTCCGTAACTGCAAATCAGGCCGGTTCGGAAGCCGTTTCAGAACGTCGGCGCTTTAAACTGGCGCGCCCACCGTGTTTATTTACTTATTTCCTTTTTTTTTTTTTTCTTTTTTTTTTTTAGAGACAAACACCGTTAAAATATCTTTCGGTAATGACTCCGATGTCATCGTGGAAGCGGGTTTTGATGGCGCGGTTAAATGCATGAGTGCATGCTTGTATTATTTTCGGCACGTGTCGGATCCATGGCGGCAATTATGCTCTCGTTTCCGCTCAACTGCGCGGCGCGGCGGCTTCGGCATGAACCAAGTCATTAAGCCGGAATTCGGAAAGAGGAGCGGCCGAGACGTGCGGGTTATAGATAGATCCTGGGAGCTTTTCTTGAATTTCATTGTCTTCGCATCTGAATAGGCCGGTTGGGCAAGAGCACGCCGGGGAATGTCCGCCGCGCGCAACGATGTTTGTTTTCCTTTTTTTTTTTTTTTTTTTTTTTTTTTTTTTGTAGCGTGGGCCGACACGATTTTAGCCTTCCGGGACCTTCTGGGAGAAATACCTGAAACGACCGCGACCTCCTAACACGGCATCGTGTGGAGGCGGCGCGACATCTGCTAAAATCTACGCGTCAGCACACAGAAGGAATGTCAACAGAAAGTCAATTAAGATCCCGTTGCCGTGGATACGCGGGTCCTTTTTTCTATTTCCGCAGTGGGCAGCGTTGCATCGACGCAACGCAACGGGCTGCAGTTGTTTAGGCGAAGAGAAATCCTTTTCTTTACGATATTATGAAATGACATTCGCCGCTTCCAAACGACATTTTATTTGTTATAACGGCTGAGGTTTGTGAAGGTTCTGGCATAAATAAACTCTTGGATAAAGTTAGCGGAAAAAAATAAATTGTGGTTTGGGGTGGAAATAGCGGAGTGCAGCGGCAGCGAGATGTAAACAGGACTCCGAAGAGACGCGAGGCATCTCCCTGCAAAGTCGTGTTTGGGAACGACAAAACCCACTCGAGCTAAGAAAATATTATGGGTTGGATTAGCATTGTGAAACTCTGTGGTATCAACCAGAATTTATTGGGACTGTAACACACACATACACACACACACACTGCCCAAAATGGCCCCCAGGCCGATGGTTTATTGTTTTCAGTGTTTGCGAACGAGGGGATTTGTCTACCCTCTCTTATATATATAATCATTACTGCTTACAAGCCCAACTGTTGACATGGCGACACCACACAACCTATTTAAATCTGAGATTACTATCCAGTATGTAAAGAGGAAACAATGCCTTTTTTTTCTGAAGAAATCGAGCACAAACATACTTTGGGAAAAATCGGTAAATAAGAAAGACATCAACATGTAGGCGGGATTGTTAGGTTTTAAGGGACTCGGGCAGAGACTTTTCCACGGTTGTCCATTTGAACCGAAACAAAGCGACGAGTGACTGAAAGCAGAAGGTGTTGTTTTGTTATTATCAACTATATTTCTATATTCATTCATATCTATACTGCTTATCCTGCACACAGGATCGTAGGATAGGCCGGGGTGGATGAGAGGCGGGGTTCACCCCCGATGCAACAGATAACTAGACACGCTTTCATTGCGATATCCAGACGTTTTAGGGTCTCCATTGAACCTCCCGCAGGTTGAACCCCACGCAGATACGGGGAGAACATGGAAACTTCCCACTGAAAGGAGTGTGCAATCTCAGAATCACAACACGGACCTTCTCGCTGAGAGGCAACTATGCTACCGCTAGGCCACCGTGCAAAGTGGTTGGTATATACAGTAGATATGCACATATATAAATATGTAATAAATATGTAAATATATAAGTATGAATACATAAATAAATATACACATATAAACATGATATATATACATATATAAATATTTAAAATTCATATGTGTTTAATATTATTATTATATATTTATTTCTATTTTATTTATGTAAGTATATACTATATATTTTTATTTTAGATATATGTATATATGCATATATTATATATTTTTATCTTAGATATATGTGTATATATATTATTCATGTTTTAAAAATATAGACAATACCCATATTTTTATAGTATTTGCATCAATATATCTATCTATATATATATATATATATTTAAATACAAATATAAAAATAATACAATAATACAAAACAACGGGGTGTAGCAGTAGTCAAGCACTTGTATAATAATAAAGGTGATAAATTAAAATCTTTGTTAATCCAGCGATACAAACGTGTGCGTCCTGGACTTTCAACACTTGCGTGCATTCTTGACGAGCGGCTGCGTGCAGACCGATAACTCTGCATCGGACTGTGAGCCCATAATTTCCGCACTGGAGGCGATTTCCGCAGCTCTGCGTTCATGCATATATATTTATGCCATTATACGCATCTGAATATCAATGCATGCGGGTGTGTGTGTGTGTGTGTGTGCGTGTCAGTTTGTCTCCCGGTGCATGTGTGCGTGCGTGTGTGTATTGTATTTTTGTAGGTTAACCAGGCACACAGTACGTGACCTGTGTGGGTAAGGACAGTGTCCAGGGAGGCGAATTGGGAGAAGGCCAGCCTTCTCATTAGCAGGGCAGATGTGAGGTCGCTCCGACCAGATTGCTCGCCACTTCCTTAAAAAAACAGCTCGCTGATGGCCTGCCGTTATTCTTACGGGTAGAGGTGGGGGACGAGGGGGGACGAGGGGGGGGGCATGGAAATGTCCTGTGTTCCTGACATATTGTGAGTGGTCACAAGACAGGGGAAAGCCAGCACCTTTGAGCTCAACCCCTCCCGACCCCTCCTTCTTCACAACAACATCCTTGAACAAGAGCGACGGTCAAAAATAACACAAGCGGAAAACTGCAATGAGCTGCTACTTTATCCCTCCCGAACCCCTCCTGGGACGATTAGCAATCCAAACCGAGGCGGGAATGAGAGGGAGAAGGACGAGGAGGGGGGGATGGAACTCATTTAGCTGTTATTTCTGTCCTTTTTTATGTTAAAAAAAAAACAAAAAAAACAGAAAAACGTCGGGAACGTATCGGGCGATTACGATCCGACGGATCCGATAATAAAGGTGAACGCGTAGCGACACGTTTTTATTTATTTTTCCATCCCCGTGCTTTGAAACGGCCTTAAAACATGTTAGAAGGCGACGTCTTGGACGGTGACCCGTAATTAAACGCGCCATCGATGAATCACGAGGACATTAAAAGAAATGCATTTTCTGCCGTGCGTTACGACCACTCACCCGGGAGGAAAGCGAGGTTGCTTCCTGACAGCGCTAATAGCCCTGCGTTGCACATGTGAGTGTGTGTGTGTGTGTGTGTGCGTAACACCGGCAAGAATAAGGTAGACAGGTCACACCGTCAGGCAGGGAGCAAGTGCATGGAAAAGAGGGGTCAAGGGCGAGTAAATCGCCCGGCCGCTCTTTTTGAGATGACAAACACGTGCCCCTGCCAGAAGGGAACCATTAAAAATAATTTACACAAGCTTTATGTTGGCTGAGCTCTTTTTGATGCAGTGTTTCCCCTGGCAATTATGGCGATGGCGTAGCTCCAGCCATATGGCCAGCCGGGCAGTGGGCCGTGAGGCTCAGGAATACCTGGGTGGTTAATTAAGAGCTGTTGCCAGGGCCATAGGAGGCCAGTTTCAGATCTTCCACACCCCCATCGTCGCCACCGCCACCGCCGCCGCCGCCGCCGCCATCTCTGCTAGCGCTCCAGAGCAACCCCTCCACCGTGACCTACTGTTGTCTCCACTCTCTCACAAGCAGCTGCCACGAGGGACAGGGAGAGGCCAGCAGTAATTATTTGAGATAACATCCGCTGAGTTGAGGTGGGATATGTGAGAGGAGAAATACTATGAGGTGTGCTGTCGGCGTGTTTTTTCAAGGTGTGTATGCAGGCGTGCACACACACACACACACACATATACACACAGCTCCCCCCCGCCCCCCCATCCCCCGAGCATAAAGGTCAACATTTCCACTTTCCTTCTCAAGCGACAGTAATGCTTCTTTAGGATGGAGGACAACGTAGCCGGGTTTCATAAATGCCTCATTCCGCATTCACACATTTACTGTACTCGGCTCTCGGTCACCCGGCCAATTTGAATAAACTATTCTCACGTGTCAGGCAGCACTCCCCTTTCTTTGATTGACATGACGCTTTCTCCATGGCCGCCGACAAAAAAATGTGAATATAAAGCATTGGAACTGCAGCCATGCAAATAATAATAAGAAATATAAATAAATAAATAAATCTTTTTTTTTTTTAATTTATAACATTTTGAAAAAATATTACATATATTATATAAAATATTAACATATATCATAATATATATCTATATACTTTTTTTTTTTAATTTTTCCTTAATTAAAATAGAAATGACATCATCGAACCCCGTGCAAGTGAATTTCTATGCAAGGATGGCTGCTCACTCCGGGAGCCATAAACATCATAATCACAATGGCGGGATAATTACAAAGTTAAAACCTATCATTTCCGCAAGCAGTTTAAAACGTGTTTAGCCAGACAAAAACTATATGTCCCCGTCTTTGTTTACACGTCGCCCCCGCCGCGTTATCGCGGTTTTGGCGCTGTAATAACATATAGCTTTGACCTTGGTCGGGGTCTGGGTGAGCCCCCGACCCCCCCGTCTAAACATATTGATATTCATAAAAGCCCTATCACTCTATCAATCTGCTAGACAGAGATCTAATACAGTACAATGAAGCAATAATGAGGAATTTTCTCTTGTTAAAATGTCATTTATGTAATGAATAAAAGATGAAGGGTTCAGCTGTCTCTGCTTTGTTCTCAATCAGTCTCTCTTTTTATTTATTTTTTTAAGTTGTTTTCTCTCTCTCTCTCTCTCTCTCTCGCTCTCTCGCTCGCTCGCTGGCTCGGGCCCTCGTGCACTAACAATGGCGTCACCGGCAGACATTGTCCCAATAATCAGCCAAAATTGCCTCATGTTTCCGCCGTATAAACAATCATTAGGATGTTGTTTTGTTGATTCGTCGCGCCGCAGCCTTTCATTTGCACACAGTGGCAGCGCCCGAAAAAAAAAAAAAAAAAAAAAACGGCGGCCGCTTCTAATCTAAATCTGCGATAGCTCCGACTGTCCCGATTGTGACGGCGGAGCAAGGCAAATACATTTGTGACTGTGTCTGTGTGTGCCCGTGTTTGTGTCCTTTTATTTATATATGCATGTGTTTCTTGTGTCATGAACCCCCTACCGACTCCCTCACCTCATCTCCATATTCCTTTATGGGAAATGTAAATGGATACATGATTATCTTTACACGGGGGCCGAGGAGGAAATGGGATCCTACCTTCAGTGTGACTAAAGGAGAGAAGGAAATGTTACGGTACAAATTATAAATGATTTATGTGTGTAGAATACGGCATTTTTTTCCCCTTTCTTTTTTTTTTTTTTTTTTCCTCCCCCTTGATAACCTCTCTGTGTGTTTTATGCGCTCGCTGTTTCAGCTGAGAATTCATCGAGGTCCCAGCGGTGCCGTGTTCTCTCTCTGTTCCCCCTCTAAACAATAAACAGCATTATCTGTCGGCCTGTCTGCTTTCAGTTTTCAATCGTTTACACTGACCCGGTATCTTATGGTAATAAATCCCGGTGTGTGAAGGAAGGGTGATAAACTTGATGCTGAATAATTGGTCATTTTGGTTGGAGGCTCCCCTGCTTCACATTATAGTGATAATGAAGGGCTGCTGAATATGGTGATAAGTGTGTGTGTGTGTGTGTGGGATATGCATCACTGTGTGCATCTGTCATCTTGTGTGCACGTATGCCGCTGTGTGTTTTTCTGTATTTGCCTATGTGTGTGTGTGTGTGTGCGCTGCAGAGGTGTCTCCTGAGTCAGGGATTATTGCTGATAGATTATTTCTTCAGCCCCCTCGTTATCACTGGATCAAACAGACATGTGACCCGCACTTCATCACTCCATTCATCCTCCTCTTAAACTGAGCTCTGGAGACCGGCAGAGGAGGCTGCTGAAAATGGATATATAGGGCTGGTTTGAGACCGAGGGCTCGTAATACTGTTGCACTGGGACCATTTTGCATAATTATGAACCCCTTGCAAGGACTGTGTGTAGAATAGCATTATGAATTTGGTTTAACAGCTGAAAAAAAATAAAAAAAATGTGGAGCGCCACCCTGAAAACCGCCCCTCGTGCAGCCGTTCCATTGTGTTTGCGCGCCGCTCTTTAAAATATTCTCCCCGAACTATTACCGCCTGCCCCTGTTGTGATGTGATATCGTCGTCGCCCGTCCTCATTACCGTTTGAAGGACGGGCCCTTTGACGCTCATTAGCCGGGCTAGCGCCGGGCTAGCGCCGTCCACCGACCCGCCGCTGCCACGGCGACGCCGGCCCTCCCTTTGCCGGGTTGGGGGGGGGGGGGTGCGGTTCCCTAACGAGGTCATCACCGTCCCCGAGACAGGGGTCACCCTTACATTTGACCTCCGCCCCTCCCCGCGCCATGATGTCAACAACTCCTCGCGTCACCTGCCCGGCGGTGTCTCGGCGCCGCTCCCTCCCATTGGCGGCGGCGGCGGCGAGCTGTCACGGGAGTGGGCAGCGTGTGTGGGAATCAAGGGCTGATGTCTTTTAATGAGACAGACGCGGAGCTTCGCTAATGTCCCCGCCTTCGTTAGGCAGGACCCAGCTGCAGCCTGTCAGCCCTCTTGTTAAGCCCGGCCCTGGTGGGACGGCCAGGCAGGGCGACGCCGCCGTCGCTCTGTCTGTCTGTCAACCGGTCAGCTTCTCCTCTCCCCTCGGCGGACCCGCCGTCTCCGGGGGCGGAGAGCCGGCGCTGCCTGCCTGATGGCGCGCTACTCTTATGTCACGGCTGCAACTCGCCGCCGCTCGCCCCGCATCCTAGGAGGCGGTCGGCTAATGATCCGCCGGCAGGGCTTTGGGGCGCTCCGCGGCATTTTGTTTCCTGATTAGAATGCAGTGGTGGCCTTTGTCAACAGCGATGTCAGCCGCTGTAAGGACAAAGCATTGTTACCAGGAGCATAATTAAATCTGTTTCCTGTGAATCTGCCACCTGTGTTGACCAGGCAGTCAGGGATTCAAATTTTTTTTTTTTTTCTCTTTCCCACCTCCCGCTCCCGGTCTCACCCTCTCTATATCCGTGCCTATTAGACTGTGTAAACACACGCAGGAGAGAAAAATTGTCTTTTCTCCGCTTTATTTTGAGCTCATTGGCTAGCAAGCGAGAAAAAAAAAACAACTCTACATTGTCTATATTTTGCTATTTAAATGCGATTTAACAACTACCTCTTTCTACAGTTTTATACACATCGCAAACACATATCAGAATGCGATTTACCGAAGTCGCTCCACACGTAAAAAGATACAGTAAATCAGAAATAGAAGTATCCCAGCATGTTCATATGTAGATTCAATTTTGTAATATGCGTGTGTGTGTGTGTGTGTGTGTGTGTGTGTGTGTGTTTTCTTTTCATCTTCCGTAACCCCCCCTCCTCCCTTCCCCCGTTATAAAAGACTACAGTTATCTGTCTCATCAAGTAGAGAGTGACATGTGAGCCGGAGATAACCAGACCATTAAAAGCAACAGCAGTCCCCGGGATGTGGACTGGTCAGAAATTAATTGGCCCCATGGCTGTTTGAAAACAACTCCTCGGAGTGTATCAGGATTTCCCACATAAAATATGTCAATTTTCTCTGCTCAAGCCGGTCGAGCAATAATGACCCCATGGTGCTGTGGAGTGGTGTGACAACACAAATGACACTACACTGTGTGCTAATGACATGGGATGTAGTCGCTGGGTAAACATGGCAATTAAACAACAGTCTCAGACTGAGCGGGGCACACATGGAACCTTCACAGACCCCATTGTGTCTTTGTCTTAGTGCGCTCTCTTGCTCCTTTTCTCTTCCACTCTGTGTCCCCCTCTCTCTCTCTCTCTCTCGCTCTCTCTCTCTCTGCAAGACATTTGCATGCTGGAGGCATAATTGGCTGGTCTCATGGTGGCGGTGGCAGTATTCCTAGAATGAGGACATCTCAATGCACCTCACATGTCCTCGCTGTCACAAGGCTCGGCGCTGAAAGCCTTACTGACACAAACACAGTAACACACAACGCACCCACAATGGCAGCCATGTGTGCTCCCACTCAAACTACACCCTGTGACAAGAAGGAGCTGAACTAAGCACATTTCTCCCCCTCCACGCCGCCGCCGCCGCCGCCACCCAACCCCGCATCCCGCCTTGCAGTTTCCAAAGTTCAGAATTACCGTCAGCTCTGCTGGAGAACTTCCTTGCTTTCGGAGAGAGTTTGGAAGGTGACAGCTTAGCCGCGGTAGTTCGCTGGGGGAAAACTCACGTCGCGTTTTGGGCCGCGATTGAACACGCCGACACTCGTAAGCGACGCTGTTTGTAGGCGCGATGGACTTAAATTGCAAAAAAAAAACAAAGTCGTGAGAAACACCATCGGTTTTCTTATTCTTATTCCTCATTATTGCAAACGGCGCCCCCCCCCATTCCCGACACACACACACACACTTTCAAATAAAGCCCTGAACAGACGCAGAGCATGCGTGGCCGCCCAAAGGTGACACCGCAGTGTCCCACAGTGGCCAACACTTGCTCCTCGCGTTGATAGAGCGCCACAGCCAGAGCCTTATTTCATTCACCCATGGAACAATTAGCAATGCTGAGCAGTTTTGCAATTAACGGCCTCATAACTGTCACATGCCCCAATTTTAAATCAGCGGGAGTAATATCTGTTTTAGAGCAAAGTTTAATTACAAAGTAAAGCATTTGCATCACGGTGATTAGCATTTTTAAATGATGTTATTATTACTTCTTTTTTTTTTTTTTTTTCCCCGCCTCTGCAGGCAACAAGCCTGCCTCGTGGCGTGCGATCAATTTCGGCGGCGTTTCCGCACACATAAAGTGGAATTACCTTGGAAAAAAAAAAAAAAATAATAATAATAATAGAAATAAAGGGTGATCACGACGGCATCGTGACCCCCCCTTTCCACGGCGATAGAGAAATAAAGTTTTCCGGCGACTAAATGAGCGAGCGCTCGCGCCGGAGGAGCGGCATTCACCGCAGGCTTGACATTCTCCATCAAATCGCAGCATACTCTTGTGAACAGTCTGTCTAAAACTCTAAATAGGCTCAGTCAAAATGGATGCTAGAAACCCAGTCAAGGCTTAAATCATCTCTCTGTTGAGCTCAAAAGAGAAGCGTCGAAGCCAGAAAATAGAAGAGCCGGCTGATGGAATCTGGCGCAAACACATTCCCACCTTTCCAATCTTATTTTCGTCTCGCGCCTTCTGCCTGGTTCCCTCGCAGAGGCTTAGTGTACTTTTTGTGTCCCAGTGCGTACAAAGTCTATCAGAATGCATTTGTTTCAGGGAGCCCCCATTCACTTTCAAAGGGTTAAACAGACCATTCACCGGCCTGTCAACATTCCCTGGCCCACCTCACGGAAAAGTCTGCTCGAGTTTTGTTCCCGATCAACACTTGTCTCCTCGGCCCGTTGTTGCCTGTGTCGTGTAATATCCATGACAATCGTGTTGGGCTTTTCAGGGGGCTCTGTAGCACCCATTCTGTGGGGCCACTTTCAGGCCATAAAGAGCTTTATTTGTGTGGATTTGAAAGAGTCATGTGAAGTGCCCTCGGGCTGGAATCCTCTTCAGCGGGTCACCGCCGCCTCAATGGGCTTCACTCACAGAGGCGGCCATCAGTACTGCCCTCACGTTCTTCTGAAGCAACATCGACGCCACTGCTGCAAAAGTTCTTAAAGTCCTCTGAAAGGTGCGCCGCGGGCAGGAGCGGGGGGCAGGGGGGTTGATACGAGCCCCGGGGAGGGCGACGGTTTTGCGGTGGGAAATGGAGAAAAAAGACGGGGAGAGGAAAAACCTTGGCTCTCCGCGAAAAAAAAGATGAGCGGGGTAATCGGAGCCCTTGACTCGGCCGGACGTCTGACATCCGGAGAGGCGTAAAACGCCGTCGACCCGCGCCGCGTTTCTGCCGCGGCGGCCCCCCCCCCCCCCCGAAAGCGCCAGGACGCGCACGCTAAAGATGCTAAAGGCCGGGGCGTGGGAAGCCAACAACTCTGTATCAATTTTCATGGACCATATGGAAATTCTGTTTTGTGAGCTGCGGCCGGGTAACACAGCGGTGATCTTAACGGCCATGTGTGTGTGTGTGTGTGTGTGTACACGCTGAATGGTAAACAGTGCGCAAAAGGGGTGTCACCCTGACCCCCGGCATATGGGCATCCATTCTGAAGGAAGGTTTTCACAAACGCAGCCGTGCTGCCAGGCGAGCCCTTGGGACTTTGATTTGTTAATGAATTGCTCTATTGACTTGCATCTTCGTTTGCTTCATTAGAAGACACCAACAACTCGCCCTGTTTTCTTCTCCCGTCCCCCCCCCCCAACACCAAAAAAAAAAAAAAAACCTGCTCTTTTATTCCGCCCTGATTGTATGCACTGAGAGGAAGATGTGGGCGAAGGGGGGCGGGCGGCGGGGCGGGGGTATTGTATTTTTGAGTTAAATCTTCAGGCTTGTCATCTGTTTCCCCCCCCCCTCTCTCTTCTGTGCCTTCCATTCTTTAGCCTAGCTAATTTGTATTGTGGCAATTTAGACAACTCTCCAGTGCTCAGTGATGCAAGAGAACAAACCTAATGCCCCGAACCCCGCCTCCCTCGCCTCACCCCACTTCCATCTCAGGCCGTGGCCCAGGACCAGCCTCCTCTAAATCTATTTCCCAGTCCCTCCCCGGCCCTCATTACCATGTGGAGACAATAATGGTTTTGTCAGGACGATACCTGCTTTACAAGTAGCAGATTATTGTGTCCCGCCAGTGTTAACACAACAAGTACAAGCCCCTCTGTCTGTGGCCATTCCACCGGCTGTCAGCACTCATCCATAATGGCGGTGTCACACCATAACACACGGAAGACAAAGACATGTGACCCCGCAGCGATATGCACAAAGATATAGAGGCGCTATAAGATTTACACAACATATGGCCACGGCATTATGGGCCCCCGGTCTTTCCACCATCCACCAGCCAGCCAAAAACTTCCTGCCCTTTGTCCAAAAAATATGTTGCCCCTGGCTGTTAGGCCACACAGTGCCATGGTTGTGCACCAATTACACCATACTTTACCAAGAGAGCCATCTGTATGCCAAATGGGCCAGTCTGTCCGGGCATTCTGGTCCGATAGGTGTGAATATTACGGGCCTACGAGTGTATCGGAGGCAGCATGGGTCGTGTATGTGTTAGCCTGTGTGAACTTGAACATGTGAGATTTCTTGTTTTTGTTCCCCCCCCCCCCACCCTCCCCCCCTCCTTTTTTTTTTTTTCCCCCAATTGCCTTCCCTTCTTCTTTAATACCGCACACACACAGGACACGGCCGTAATGTCAAACATGAAACACATACATTCCTTCTGTCACTGTCGCCTGCAGCAAACAAAAGCAAATAAAGGCAAAGAAAAACTGTCCCATATCTAATCTTGTTGAACTTCCAGTGACATCTGCAGACATGGGCAATTTCAAAGGAGTTTTTCTTTCCTAAACCAACACAATGGGGAGTGTGTGTTTTACTGCGGTTGAGGGCTTTTATCGAGTCCCCGCGCAGATCTCTCTTGATAACGCCTCGCGCGACGCTCGCCGAGTCCTGCAATGACATGAGAGGCGGCGCGGCAGACTTTGACAATGTTTATCGCCGTCGCAGACATTAGGAGTCATCACAGAACCTTTTTTTTCTTCTTTTTTTTTTAATCTCTGAAAGGAAAACGTTCACGTGATTTGGGGGGGGGGGAGAAAAAAAAACAAAATAAAAAAAACGTATGACAGTGTTGAATTATCGACGTGTGTCATTGCTCGGAAAACACTCGACGGTCGCATGCGGTCACGGGTATATGATGTTCAAAAAAATAAAGGGAACACTTAAACAACACAATGTAATTTCCAAGTCAATCATATATCTGTGAAATCAAACCACTTAGGAAGCAACACGGATTTATTTTGACTTGTTTTAAGGACATTAAATCAGCCTGTGGTGTGTTTTTCCACTTTAATTTGGAGTGTGACTCCAAATCCAGACCTCCGTGGGTTCATACATTTGATTTCTGACGATAATTTTTGTGTGATTTCGTTATCAGCGCATTCAACTATGCAAAGATTAGTAATTAATAATAAAAAAATACATTAAAAAAATAAAATGAAAAATAAAATAAATAAAAATAAATTAAGAAAATAAATAAAAATAAAAGTATTTAATAAGAATATTTCATTCATTCAGATCTAGGATGAGTTATTTAAGTGTTCCCTTTACTTTTTGGAGCAGTGCATTTTTGTACAACATATACAATCAAATCCAAAAAATATTAAAATCTTAAACACCTTTTTTAAATGTTTTTAATCGCATCTCTTTTCCAAGATGGCGGCTCCTGTAGACCCAGCGGGCTCCATGCTGCGACTCTACCATTTACCATTATGCTATTTCTTACTGACCTTTTGCACTAATCTGTACAAAATAATATACTCTCAATATTCAAATTACACATATTTATACATATCTGCCGTCAAATGTCTGTCATCTTTTCACCTCACCAGCAGTTTGAATCTGCGTGCACTTCATTGTTTAATCATGACCGTTTAATGTAACGTTGCACTTCACTTTTTAATTTGCACTGGATTATTATTATTATTATTATTTTGTTCATTTCATGAGAAATCTCCTCTGTATGTGCAGTACACGTGGAGAAATTGACAGTAAAGCTGACTTAAACGAACACGCAAACAAACTCATTGTTCATCGTTGTGTTCTCCTTTTGTGACGCTTTTTTTTTCAGTTTCTTAATAATGAAAAGTTAAGTTGCTTTCTGTTAAATAAACCCCTAAAAAGGACGGTTCGCGCTGGTTTGATTCCGGACGAGGGAAACCTTTCTGTGTGGAGTTTGCGTGTTCTCTCCGTGTCTGCGTGGGTTTCCTTACAAGTTAACTGGAAGAAAACTGGGAAAAATTGCAGGCTCCAGCGTCACCCCCGCGAGTGCAGACGATGGACGGATGCACGGATAAACCCCCAAAAAGCTTCAAAAGAGTACCGTATGTTCGAATCGACGGAAATTTCATTGATTTCGCAAACATTTCGGTTCCAACGGAGTCAAAGAACCAGTTCAATTCACAAGCCGAGGCTGTTTTGTACAAACTAAAACCAAACAAAGCGGTGCAGGGAGCAAATTCCAACAGTGGTCCCTCACTTTCTGTGCCAACTCAACACTCGGAGGTTCCCCTGGAAGAGGCTCGCGCCACCGGACGGTTCTTGGAAATGTTCCGTCCGATACGGAGGCAACGTTTCCGATTCCTTTTAGATGCAGCGAGAACATACCTGATAGCATCTATTCAATGCCGCGCTACACTTTGGACCGGGAGGGACTTATTGTAAGCCGAAGATGACTTTATCTTTTACCCCCTCCTTTTTTTTTTTTCTTCGATGTGACAATTTCTTCTTAAAAGCAGTGCCTCAGCATTTTCAGATAAGCATTCGGAAGCGCCGAGGAAGGCCCGGAGGAGCTCCGGTGCTGGTTATTATTAGAACGGTTAACACACCGAGTAACAGTTTTGACATTATAATCTGATATATTTGGACACAAAAGCAAAAAAAGGAAAGCGGATGTGGGAACTTTGGGAGTAAGAAAATACTATTCGCTTAGATTTGAAGCAGCGAAAACGGTACGTGTCAGCTGCAACGGAGGAAAGCATCGCTCATGAATCCAGGCCGGCTCGGGGGAACTTCCTGAGACTGTATATGCAAGGAGGCAGTGGGTCAGCCGGAGGAGCTTCCTGGTGGACGCCTGCTGCGTGGGTATAACATGGCAGGCCGGGTCCATTGTCTGAAAAGAGGATGTGCTCCGGTGTTGTCTCGGCTCCGGGTCGGGACACGACCACGGATGACGCACGAAAACTCCCATTGGCCGGACCCGAATCGCCGGGGCGGAGCGTTCCGCTCTTCGCTTTTGAACCCCGGCTTCATACGGCGGGGTTTTTCTCCACAGATAACATAATTTATTTCTATCAACGTGGAAAAAAAAGGTCATTTCGGGAATCCTTTTTCGGACAATTCATATCTGAATTGTTTTTGCGGGGATCAATTTATAACCTTTATTTTCCCCTATTGCAACCTTAGTACATTTTCTCCAATAGCTTCTCTTCACAGAAACCCATTCGTGGCGTTATCCGGACGCCGTATTACCCTTGACTTTAATATTTGAGATTTATAAAAGAACTGGGGACAAACTTCAGAGCTTGTCCGCTATCTATTTGTAGCATCCGCTTGACAATATGATGATAGAGAAGATGCCGAGTGTCCCATTCGCCGGGTCTCTGCGAGGTCAGGCAGCAGGTGAGGTGAGATCGGGCCTAAAAAGAGTTCCGCCGGACACCCAGGAAAGGTCACCGCAGGAAAGGTATTACTTGCAATTTGGCCGGATACATTACGCCGCTTTTCCATTACGCGGTATCGCCTCGACCCGTCTCGATTTAGCTGGCTTTTTGGCACCGCCGCGCTTTTAGTGGCCCTCCGGTATGGCAATTCACCACCTGCGTGGAGAGACTTGCGGTGTCGATGTCGCTGCGAAAACGGATTTCACCGAGGGTTCTTCATTTTTGTACTGATTATCAGAAGTTGGGGGGGGGGGGGGGTTAAAAAAACAAACAACCTCAAAGTGTTTTCGGTCTATTGATGACGCGACTATTGTTTTTACGTCGCTGCCTGCAACGGGTCGGTAAGGTCAACGACACGTCACCATAAAAGGTGAAATACTCCGGGGAATTACCGGCTTGGGAAATTGGTCTTGTGTGGGAACGACTGGCAACCTTAGTAGAATGGGGAAAAAACTAAAATAAAGAAAGACAAAAAATCGTGAGAAACGACCAAGTGGATTTGCCGGTTAATCATTTCTGGTCTACTCCGGCGAATCGTCCGATTTTCTTGCTTTGGTGCCTCCGAAGTCAGTGGCTCATTGGCCGACATTATTTCCCAACAACTTTTAGTGTCCGATGGCGCTACAGCAGCTGTTCACCTCTGGGTCATTTTGTGTATCTCGTAGGAATGCGTTCAGCATCCTGCCTCGCCCATTTCGCGTCGACGTGCCATCGCTACTTGTTTTAAGGGTGTCGGATGTTTTTCCAGGAGTACGGAAAAGGTTACCAAGAATGCGGGGCGCTTTAAAATACATGCGAATGCGGTCGCTACTTGGTGGATCGCTGTTTATCCCCAACGCGATCGAGGACGGCCAACTGTAATACCGAATGAGGTAAAACCAATGGAAAGCAACCGCCTGGCCCCAAAAAGTTGCGCGTCCCGTTCAACACGGCTTCTCAAGCTGGGTCAGCCGCTGCCGAACCCCGCCCTCCCGAGACGTCTACCTCCCGAGCCTCTGCGGAGTTCAACTTGCTTGCGTTTCCACATTTTGTGACGACTCGGAAAACGCCCGATGACAAATCTCGGACGTCCGACCCGCTATTGGGCGCGATCAGATTTATGATCGGTTTCCATTCCCTTAAAGTCTCATTTTCCGAGTTTTAAATCTCAAAAAGAACAGATGGAGTTTGCGCCGTGGCTGTGTTTTATCGGCTGCGGCTGCTTTTTGAGTCAGCTAGTTTCTCTCAAAGCTAATTAAGAAATTATAGACTCTGGCAAAGTCCTGTATATTGCATTTTCAATCAGCATCATTGCCAGGGCCGGATTAACACGGCAAACAAGCGTACAGACGCTCGCTGATTTAAAACAAGAGCTTTATGAACTCTTAAAACAATCAACCCGTGATGGAAAATACTGCTGACACCTCGTCGCTTTGTCGGAGCAAAGCCATTCTTTTTGAAAAGCTGCTATTTTTTTTTTTTTTTTTTTTTTTTAATGAAATAATCCTTTAGCATTTCACACCACTCACATATCTGGAGTTAAAAGAAGTGTTGGAGTGAGTATACACAGTCCTGGGTTTGCCCCGCGCGTTAATAAGAGCTTTCAACGTACGGTAGCCGGTTTGAGTTCCCAATCGACCGGGAACGTTTACCGACGGAACAATTAGGCGGCCGACGTGACGGCGGCGCCGGTGGGGGGGCGGGGAGGGACGAGGCCGGGGGCCGCGTCACAAAACAGCCGGATGTCATTTTCGTGCTCGGAGGCAATCTCAATATTTATCGGGTTTGTCTGGCCGCGGCACCTGCTGGGGGGGAGAAATTAGTCATTTGTGACTATTAACACGGGCATCCCCTCCTTCGCTCATCTTCCCTTCTTTCTTTCCTCCCCCTCTCCACGCCTCTGCACTCTCACTCCCTCCCTCTGTGAGTACACTGTCAGTCATGTTGTAGCCTTTTAAATGTCATCCACTTACTGCGGAGAGCGGTCGCCCCACTTGACAGTTTTATTGGGAGGCATTGTGACGACAGTGATGAGAGAGAGAGAACGGCAAAGAGGTAAAGACCCGGTGGGTGGAATCGCAAAGTCAAATCAAATTAGAATAATCAGAGTGATGTGATTAATAGGAGTGCCATTGTGGGGTAATCATGCACAGCGATCATCGCGGCGGTGGACTTCAAATTAGCGTGCCCCGCAGTGACGCTTTGATCTGGCGAGCATCAAATAAAGCCGGGCGTCAGGTTGTCACTTACTTAAAGCCCCCCCCACCCTCGCCGCCGCCGCCGCCAACCCACCTTGACGTCTCGCCGCCGCGCTAAAAATAGAGGCGCGAGACGCAAAACATGACAAAACGCGGCGGAGGTGCGTCGGTGACTGCGGTGCGTGGCACCTGCTGCAGTCAGTCAGACGCTCAGGCAGCCGCGCTTTCAGTGTCGGATGGTCGGACTTTGAATCCCGAAGTACGCGAGGGGGGCGGGAAAGGTGGCGAAAGACGTGACGCCGCGGAGAGAGACATCAATGTGACATTAGCCCTTGTGATTTCCCTTTTTTTTTTCCCCCCCCCTCTCTCACAGGTACGCGTCAGATCCACTTACGGCTGGAAACGTCTCAACGGGATGGCGGAGGAGTTATTGATCGATTCTTTTTCCTAAAATGCGCAAAAAAAAAAAAAAGGGGGAATCGAGCTGCGCGTACGTCCTCGTCTTGTACGTCCCTTTTTTTTTTTTTTTTTTTTCGCTGCGATCGGGATGAGTAGCACTGTCAAGCAGACTTTTCTTAAATCATTCCCGGGGCGAAAAAGACGTGTGCGGCGAGGAGGCCGCACCTTGACGAAAAATAAAGCAAAGACAAAGAAAAGAGACATTTAGGAGCTGTCAGGAAGCATGTAGTTAAATTTGTGAGAGCTCAGGTGTCATGGAGACCGTGCCCGGTCCCGGGAACACAGAGACGCCTCTCTCCGCGCTACAGCAACACTGACATTTTCATTAAAAGGTCACCGATCTTTTCATGTTTTTTCGCCCCGGCTTTTAAACGCGGGTGGAAAAGGTGAGCGGGAGAATGGAGAGGAACGACTGACAGGAAGAAAGTGAGGCGGGATACAGAGACGTGGGGGGGGGGGGGAGAGGACTCGAGATCAAAAAAAAAAAAAAAAAAGAAAGAGAGAGAAGGGGTCGTCGCTACGAGATGGATCTATCCAGCTCTCATCTCACACGGCGGAAGGCGCTTTATGTTCGGTCTGCATCCCGAACCCCACCTAACAGCGGTATTTCCCTTTATTCATACATTCATTCATTATCCATTCCGATAGTGAATCACAGGACCATATTTAGAGACATTCGCCCTCTATTTGACACGTCAAATAGTCGTACGAACATTCACCGAATCACAGAAAAAACAAAAAAAAAAAAACATTCACTCACTCATTCATATATCATACGGATACAGATAAAGATTTGCATGCCATATGGAGACATACAACCGTTCACCCTCTCATTCAAACATCATATTGAGAGATACAACCATTCACTCAGTCGCTAACACGTTATAAAGTGACGTCTAACCATTCATCCTCTCATTCAAACGTCATAAAAACAAACACCCTTTCATCCTTACAACTTTTCATGAAGTCATTCATAGAGATGAACGCTCGCTCATTCACACATTGCAGAGAAAGAAAAGTATTCACTCGGTTATTAACGCTTCATAAAGTGACATCCGACCATTCAGCCTCTCATTTAAATGTCATACAGCGACAAACAACCATTTATCTTCATATGGCAACGGACTTAATAATAAGAATAAGAACAACTTTATTTATCCCGAAGGAAATTGTTGTGCCAGAGTTTCAAGTAAAACAAAACAATAATAAATAATAGTAGGAAATTGTATAAACAGAATTGTATAACAGAATAAGAAATACAAATAAAGCTATAAAGTGTCATTCAGCCGCTCATTTAGGTGTCATATAAAGACGTACAACCTTTCGATCAGTCATTCACAGAGGTGAGCGACCAGTTATTCACTCTTTTACTCATCACAGAGACAAAAAATCGTTCACTTGGTCATTCAAACAGACAGTCGCACAGATACGGACCAATATAGACCAATATAAACTTTTTCCTGCGAGGGCAAAATAACTTTTCCCTTCTCTGCCGGTTTGTAACAAAAAGTGTGACAATCGAAGAAGTGTCTAAATGTAAACATTTTTCCAGAAAGCCACATGTAACCAAAAGTTGACCCTCTCTGGAATTTCGACAGAAAAAAAAAAAAAAAAAATCAGTAAATAAATAATAAGATAATTAACCCTAGAACACTAACATTGGGTGATTTCCACCCACACAATTCTTGTCATGTGATTTTCATTGTGTTTTATGGGTCCTTTGGTAGCTTCAGGCTGCTCACTGATGTTATTCATTGTATTTTTGTTTCCCTCCTCCCATCGGCCCATCTATAAATTGATGAAAACTGCATTTTACGCAAGATATTGTATTGGGTAAAATGTACCCAACGTCAGTGATGGTGTGACTTATTTTAAAGTTAGTGTTCTAGGGTTAATTGAAATAAAAAACACCATTTATGAAATAAATAATAATAACCCTTTTCAAGTTTTTCAATGAAAAAAAGAACAAGGAACATTTCCAACACAACACATTTCCCAATCAGTATGGTTGTAGAACTGATTTTATCCTAGTAGATTTCATGATGGTTATATTTGTATTATTATTTGCATTATGATTATAAAATCATAATTCATCTCCGGTATTGTTTGGGGGCCGGGGAATTATTCGGGCAATTATTCACCCTCTCATTCAAATGTCATATAGCAACACAGCCGTTCACGCCCTCATAGAGGATATCAAAAAATGCGCTTTTTCATTCACGCAGTCATTCCCACTTGTTACGGTGACACCCGACTGTTCACAAATCTCGGTAACCGAGGGTCTCGAAATAAGACGTGGCGACAAAGCGGAGTCAATATACGCCGCTCCAAAAAAAAATAAAGGGAACGCCTGAACAACACCATGTAAGTCCGAGTCAATCACACTTTGGTGAAATCAAACCGTCCACTTAGGAAGCAACATCGATTCATTTTGACTTGTTTTAAGGACATCACATCGGCCTGTGGTGTGTTTTTCTGTTTTAATTTAAAGTGTGACTCCATGGATTAATACATTTGATTTCAATTGATCATTTTTGTGTGATTACAAACCATTAAATAAGAATATCTCATTCATCCAGAAGTAAGATGACTTATTTCGGTGTTCCAAATATTTTTTCAGGGCTGTGTATACACATCTATGCATTAACCGATTTGAGCCGATATGTAAACACGGCGACTAGAGTTTTATTTACGTCAAGTTTGTTTATCATGGCGCTTGTAATATAAACAAAAAAGGACATGTTCAAAAACATGTTGAAGCGGTGGGAGCTTAAATCTGCATTTGTACGTAAAATAATTCGGCGGTAGCAAAGGATATCCATTACTGAGATAATACTTTGAAATGAATGCCAAAATAAAAGGAGGCCTTTTAGTTCTTTAATTTACTATGTCGGCCGCGTGAACTTTAAAGATGCCCCCATTTAGCTGCTCAAATGAGGATGTTACATTTTTTTTTTTTCCTCCCTCTGAAAACGAATTAAAATAATTTGGCGAGAATAATCATTTGAATAGCAATAAGGACCCGGAGTGTATCTATTGAGCATAAAATAATTTCCGGTATAAATTAAAAAGCTTATTATTGCCTTTCGTTTCCTTGAGGGAATCGGCTGTTTTTTTTTTTTTTTTTTTTTTTCTTTTCTGTCTCTCCGCCCGGCTCGGTATACGGGGGTAATTTTCTTCGGAGGCCGGTCGAAGGAACATTCAGCGGGGAAGGTACATGAAAGTCTCCTGTTTTACACAGTGGATCTCATTTTCCATGCTGTCCATATTTCTGTCTGTCTATCCCCAGACTGGGGCTAAAGCCCCCTTAATCTAGCGGCGTTGGGTGAGTAAAAGAGACCTCGTAACTGTGGCTCAATGTGATTCTGGAGAATAAATCCAGGTCTAATCTTTTATGCCTTACCTGTCAGAAACCCTTTGGCGGGAGCGTTCCTCTCACGCATTTAGTCAATATGTGAAGGAATCGCCGAGACGGGTTCGTTTTCTGCGCTTTTTTCGCGTCCGCCCCGTCCCCCCCCCCCCCGGAAAACGTGGGCGCGGAAGCGCCGGAATGCGGCGAAAGAGGGCGGGCTCCGTGACGTGGGCGTGGTGGCATGGCAGGAAGCTGAGGGCCCGTTTGGCCCTGACAGCTGCGTTTGCCCGCAGCAATGCGCCCCGCCGGCCGGGGCCGGGGCCCCTCTCCTGCTGTCAGCACACCGATCGGCTTTCATGGATCATCTCTTATCTGCAGAATCTGTCATTGCGGCGGAGGGCTCCTTTTGGGGGGCTTTAAACCGTTCTGCCACGGTTCACAGACTCCGAACCCCCCCCTTGCGCCTACTTCGCCCCCTCTCTCTCTCGCTCTCTCCGCTATCCTCCTCCGTTTCTTTCTAGATCACGCCGTCGATCCCCCGCCCGAGTTTTTTCCGCCTCCCCGACGTTTGCGTTACAACCCGAGATATCCGATCCGGGAGGAAAAGATGCTTTTTGTTTGTTTGGACAGATGCGCGGGCCCGTCTCTGAACTTCTGTCGGCGATCAAAGGAGCCGGTGATGTAGCACAGATTCACGGGCCGTGTCTTATCAGCCCTCGCCGCCGCCCTCCCATCCGTCATCCTGAGCCCTCGTCCGTCTCATTCCGATGACGGCGCCCTAAACAAGGTGCATTAATCACCGCCGCTCCCCTCTTCGGCCAGGTGGCCCCGGCGCCCTCCGGACGTCCAAGAAGTGCTCGTCCACCTTCCCTTCACCTCCGCCCGCTCCTCTTCCGCCACCGGTTCCCGGTTCTCTGTCAACAAGTCCGCGAAGCTCCACACGAGAGTTTATTTAGGTAAAAGGAGGAGGGTCCGGTCCGGGCCGGGGGGGGGGCTCTGGAAACGCACGAGCTCCAAATTTAAACCCGCATATTCATACGCCGTGCCCTTTGCATGCTAAATGCTATAGGCTGAATGTCAGGCGTGCCCCCCCCCCCCCCCCCACCTCCCGTACTTCGGTTACAGCCGACGCTGTTCCCCGTTATTGATTTCAAATGGAAAGTGAGTCATCGCGGTTGTCGAGGACGGCGGGGGGAGGAGGAGGGGCGGCTTAAGTGCTTCCTTCGTGTCAGCAGGTTAAGCAAGGCGTTTCACACGGGGGGGGGGGGGGGGCGCTTTTGTGCTCGGAGGAAGTTAAAAAAAAAAAAAAAAAAAAACGCTCGAGTTGAAACAAATGCCAGATCTGACATCGAAGGGTAATGGCTACTCACGAAATGACGTGTCTCCGAGGAGAGCGCAATTCGTCACACCTGGCTGCAATCCTTCACGAGTCGCAGAGGTGAACGTTTGGACTTTGTGCCAGATTTTTTTTTTTTTTTTAAAGTGAAAAGTATTAACGCAAAGTCAGACCGATCGGACGATCGCGTTCGACGGCCTGATCGGCGGGTCGGTTTTTAGGAAAGCGGCGTTATTTTGTCGGTGGGAGCTTCGGCGCGCCCGGGAACGAGGTCGAGGGGGGTCAAGCGGCGGAGCGCGTTCGGGGGCGAAAGTCATTTCCGGGGTGAAAATTCCTCCGCGAAGAGACGTCGACAGGCGGACCGCGAGTTCATCCCAAGGTGAGGAGGCGCAAACACCGGAGGAAGCTCCGGACACGGAAGACATTGAGACAAGGCTACGTCGTGATGAAACGGGGAACCCGCCCGCAATCGGCGCCCGTCGGACGACTCCATATTTCTCCCGTATTCTCCCATCCGCGTCACGGCGGTCGCGTCACCTTGCTGTCGTCCTTGGCCTCTGAACTGTTAATAAGCCTATTTGTTAAAATGACAGCGGCGGGTAGCATAAGCCGGGTCCCTCCATCCCCCGGAGTGGGAGTCGGTTATCCCTCCTCTCAGCTCATCTGGCAGAGGTGAGAGGATATCACTCTGACTGCTGTGACAGCTCCACTTTAGCATATTCATGACGAGTGGAGTCTCATTTCACAGGTGTATTAAAATACCCCTAACCCCTTTCTCAAAGGGGGGAGCCTCGTCTCACGCCGCGGCGGCCGGATGCCATGCATGAAAATCGATGGGGAGAATATGTAGAAATATAAGCATGCATCAGGGGCCGGGTCAGGAACCTAATTTCACAGTGACACCGGGGGTAATTTGGCCCCCAGAAATGTTTGTCAATTCGCCATTCATTTGAGCGGGCATGGCATTGTGAGGCGCCCGGCGCGAGTGCAAGGTGGCCAACCTGAACGCCTGTATTTATGGCGCACTTTTGTGAATACATTACGCCTGTCACGATGAAATAAGTGACATACTTACACGCCGCGAGGAGTAAGTCCAAAGGGGTGAGCGCCGGGCGAAGGAGAGATAAGAGGAGAGGTAATTAGTACATTCATCTTTTTTATGATATCATTTTTCAGACATATATGATCACAATGTAAATTAGAAATAAGGAGGGACCTGCAGAAAATGGAATTAATTTGGAGCGGGTCAATCGCCTTACAATAGCGGTGCTGGGAGGCCAGGTGTAATTTACGGTGGCGCCTGGCCCTCTCTCTCCCCTGCCATGCACCTGGCATGGCCTGATACCCCGCTGCTCCCCGCAGATGCCGGGCCTCCACTCCCACAGATAACACTCTCATCTCCAAATGAGAATCATTTACTGCACGGAAAAAAAAAAAAAAAAAAAAAAAAAAAAAGATAAAAAATAAAAAGACAAAGGAGAAGAAGAGGAGCCTGCTCTTCCTTTTTCTTTTTTTTTTTTTTTTTTTTTAGCACCAGCTTTCTGCTTCTCTTGTGATTCAAGCACTTACTGTAATGGCATTCTATGGATTATTGATTTTTTATTTTATTTTTTTTTTCCCGCGTTTTTTTTTTTTTTTTTTTTTTTTTTTTCTTCTGCTCAGCAGATGCCCCCGGTTTAAGCGGAGCCATTACCTCCGTAACGATTAGAAACAAAAAGTTAATTATGTAATTATAAAGCCAATAACAGCCCGCGCTGGTTTACCCTGCTTTAGTCAGTTTTAACATTATCTCTTGTGTGCACATCATAACAGGCGGAATGTGAGGAGAGGAGATTAACGCCTTGGAAAGCAGATGCGGAATTTAATTCTCCAGTCCACGGCTGCCTGGGAAACCATTAAGTAATCACAACATTCTCCCTCGATTAAATTCGCGGCTGCCACTTTGCACACAAAGGGAAGGGGGGAAGAGGAGCCGCCTGCAAATCTCTCCCATTTTTATTGACTGTAACGCCAGTCCCTGCCTGCAGGCACAGATGAATAAAAGTGTTAAATAGTGCGCCTCAATCTGTCTGAAAATGAAAAGTTTGAGTGGGCAAAAATAAAATCTAAGTAAAATATAAAAAAATATATATAAAAAAAAAGGGGGGGTGCTATGTTGCGATGTGTTTGGCCTGATAAAACCCAGTCGGCGTGGATGGAATAAGAGTGTGTGTGTGTGTGTGTGTGTGTGTGTGTGTTTATGGTGTGGGGGTGCAAAAAGAAAAAAAAAAGATCCTCTTGATATTTCTCCATTATTTTCACTCATTTTACTCGACTGCAAATGATTTTTGTCCCCAGCAGCTACAGATAAGGTTCATGGGCAGAGGAAGTGGCTGAATTGGACTTGGTTTAAATGGATTAAACACACATGCACGCCGACGTGGGCCCACAGTACACACACACACACGCACGCACGCACGCATGCGCGGCCGCACACACTCACACACACACACACACACACACATGCAGAGCTGCTGAGACACGCATGTATTGACAACCTGGAATGCATACAGTAAGTGTGACTAATTACTTATGGATGGGTGTGTGAGGAATTAATATGGCCTTGAAATGATATTTATTTAATGTTACGCGGCGAAGCTGGTTGGAAACAGCCCTGGAGGGATAGAGGTCAAAAGGGCGGTCTCCTTCCATAAATGAGCACTTAAGGGCAGAGAGAAGGTCCTGCTCTGATTAATTGGGTAATTCATTAGTTTGGTTAAGTCGTTTAGCAAGAAGGGTTGAGATGAGGGCCTGTAACCCGGGGGCTCTGCAAAAGCGCTAGCTGCAGACGAGGAGCAATACTGTGGCTAATGCCAGATAACAACATCAAATGAACTGTGAACAAAATATCACAGCGGCTGCGCTTCCGGGGTCGGAAAAAAAGAGCCGGCGAATCCACGCGTCTGTACGTCGTGAATTGCGGGGTTCCAACGTGGAAAGAATGACGTCACGCGGCGTTTATTCGCGTCGCAGCGACGTCCAGGTAAACCCGTTGTTATTGTGTCGCCGAATAGGGAGGGGATTTCTGTGAAAGGGCGGTTTCTTCACCGAGTATTTAGATAAGCTTTACTTCAAAGTGCCCGCCGTCATCTATCACGCTCTTTGGGTTATCGGGCCGGGGGGCTCCGGCTTTGACTGATTAGACGTGTGTAGTACATGTGCTGTGTTTAAATATGACACTGTTTTTTTTTTTTTCGTTTTTTTTTTCTTCCCGCGGCTATATTTACACAGGCATCTTTAAAAGTACTTCCTTGAATGTCTGTAAACCCCACTTAGAAATCCGACACACATTCGCAGCGCGCACACACACACACACACACACTCATGCATGCTTGCATACACGCTGAATCATGCACCTTTTCAGACACAAGCGCGGCCCAGTGTGAGCGCCAGCCTGTTGCTTTATTCCCCTCCACTCCTGTCCATCAGCTCCTTCCCGGGGGACCCCGGTCCGACCCCGGGGGGCCTCGGCCTCGCGCTTCCCCGGTCCGTTCTCGCTCCGTGCAAATGCCAGGATCAGGTTTGGGAACTGCAGCAGGTTTTTGTGTGTGTGTGTGTGTGTGTGTGTGTATAGTGGACAGCTGGTACATTCCAGATAACAGCTGAATTTAAAGTGAATACAAAGGCGGCGTGGAGCGTTGGCTCGCTCTTTGTCTATCCTCGCCTAACGACGGGTTTCTGGATCCGGCCCGCGAGGAACGGCGACCGCGACTTCCTGTCCGAACACGTCGCGTCTTTTCGAGGTTTCCGTGTTGCACCGCCCCCCCCCCCACCGAGCCGAACGGACTCCACGCGAAGGCGGGTTCGAATCGGTGAAAACCTCGGACTGCGGAGCAACCGGCGTGAAACTTCACAATGTAAAATATGATACGGGACGCAGCTGCTAGAATCAAATTTAGGCGGGGGTAAAGCATCCTACCTCTGTAGCGGCTTTCTGCCATTTTGCACCCATAATTTAATGACTATCCTGACTTATACGTGCCGTTTCCCTTCACTGCAATTACCAGCGTTTGCAGCGGGATATCCCTTGGGCTGAGAAAAGCCAGAATAATTGCTGTTTTCTCCCATGTCAGGCAGCTTTTATGGGTTATGGAGCTGTATGATGACCATAGCAGACATTCTCTATTTTTCACCGGCTCCTAAATTCCATCCGGACCCCCGTAGCTTAGTTCGAAATCCCCTCGACCCCGACTCTCCCGCCCCTCCGACCCACACCTCGGTCGAGGTTGCGAGGGTCTCATCAATTCCCGTCCGCCGGAGCTGAGATCAAATTTCCCCGACATTTCACAAAGTCATTAGGCCAATAATTAAACACGTAAACATCCACGCCGGACTCATCGCGGCGAGTGATCGATGGCTTCCGGGAGGCCGGCGGAGAGCGAACAAGCCGCAAATTGCTCATGTACACACACACACGTACACACCAGAAAAAACGGCGCTCTCGGTATTGTACGCGCCATAAGTGCGTACATAAACACGCACAGTTTGCACACTCACCGCGCACAATGCGGGGGACAACAAGCGTGTGACACGGAGAATTCACTTTCTCTAAAAAGCTGAATTCTTCCCTTAAGTCCCTTTTGAACCGGGTCAAAGCCCCCACCCACAAGCCCCGGCAGAAAGGATGGGAAAACTAATGACTACAATAGAGTGTTTGCATTTTTCTTGGGCCCTGAAAAACACAAAGAACAAGGCCTGTGACAAGCTCCATTATTTGGTTCCTCTGCCAGCGAGGAGACAGCTCCTGCTGGAGAGATGAAAGGGGGTGGGAGGGGAGCGGAGGGGCAGGAGAATGGAGAGTGTGTGTGTGTGTGTGTGTGTGTGTGTGTGTGTGGAGGGGGGGGGGTTATGTGTGCGGGGTGTCAAGAGGGCCACGGAGATGGCAGGTGATGAGGACGGTCCCGCCCTCGCTGCCATAACCCATGTCGCGTGGAGTTACGGGCCCATCAGCACAAAGACAAATTATCGCAGGGGGAATTTCACGGACAGGAAGAATCTGTCACCTAGTGGAACCCTCCCTCCTGGGGACTTCACACAGCCATTATGAGCTTCTTTAAGGAGGGAAAATTCACCGAGAGGCCGACGTCCGACACCCCCGCCGCCAAGATGGATGGAGAGGAGGAGGTGCGGGTCATAAGTTAGAGGGGAGTTATTTTGCTTTTCGCTTTTTATACTGTCTGCAGCGCACTCCGAAGGCCTATTAATCTTCTTTTTAGTATTTGTTATTACACATTTGAGGATGTTGCTTGGCCGAGGGTGAAAGTTTATCCATAAAACGCATGACTGGGAAAAAAAAAAATAGATGAACGGCAATGATTCTAAAGTGCCCTCTTACCTTTTAATGAGCTCGGTCACAACTTGTGAGTCGCCGATGCATTTTGAATTAAACTTCCGCGCGTACAGTTGGGGGAGAACGGCGTGTTGTTCAGGTTGTTTGTTGTCGTGTCTTGGAAACGGAGAAAGATGCCTTGCTGACTCATCATGGAGATCTTCCAGGCGAAAGACCCGGTAATCCACGTCACCGCACAGGCCGCACGTGTTTCGTCATGTTCGGTTTAGAGCGTAACATTCAAGATGGACTCATGACCGAAAGGCTCATGTCCGCGTTTCAAACATCTGAGAATAAAAAATAACCCTATTATTGATTAATAAAACACCCCTGCGAGCTTAGGCAGGCTAAATGAGAAACGTTGCGTGTTTTGGGCGATTTTCTTTTGCGATTCTTTCTACGAGAACTCTCTCCGTGGCTGATTGCTTTCAGGTAGCGATCGCTCGTTCGCGTTGTTTACACGAGAGGACAGAGGATTAAGAGGACCTGGAAGTAAAGCGCCGAGTAGAGAAGCCCCAACGTG
This sequence comes from Fistularia commersonii, assembly GCF_037954325.1. NCBI lineage: Eukaryota > Metazoa > Chordata > Actinopteri > Syngnathiformes > Fistulariidae > Fistularia > Fistularia commersonii. The sequence goes on along the minus strand of NC_141310.1, from coordinate 11,211,032 downwards.
GAGATTTAAAGTCATTTTCGTCTCGGTTGTCGTCCGGATTCGCTTTCTTTCCTCGGCTAAAAAACAGCGACAAGACAATAAACACGAGATTTGGAGATACGGAAGATCCGCTTGCTTCCCCCCAACTACTGAGCGCTGGGTGACGAGATCTACGTTGTTATCGGGGGGGGGGGGCCTCCGAATCAGCGCTTCCTCCACGATCTGCAAGGAATTCAGCTGCAAGCGAAGTAGCGGAAGCCGCTTCCTGGTTTCTGACCCAAATCGGAGTAACTGTTATACAAAATCCCTTTTTTGCAATGAAAATCTTCCCTACGGGTCACCTGATATTCTCTGACACGGAGAGGGGAAAGGAGAACGTTAGCGTTAGCGCCTCTTGACCGCGGTCGGTCGACTTTTGACGACGTTATTAGTCGCGATGCTAGCAAATATCGCGCCAAAAAATCTTTCAACTGAGCATTCTATATAGATTCATACATTATGGTTGTTTTGTTTGAGTGGCATTTCCTAGTCAACAGTGCTTAGAATGGGCACCTCATGGATAAACTATGCATTAAGCCTGTAGATACACAGGCAACAGTTGTTTGGGAATGCAGACAAACACATGATGTCAGGCGTCGTACAGAAAGGCTGCTCCAACGGGAGGCCTGCTCGGGGTGATAAATGTCTTATTTATTCGGGATATTAAAGTACTTACTGTGGGGCTCGTAGATTCACCCCTCGAATTAAAATGCAAGACGACATCACACACACGCACACACACACACACACACACACACAGACACACAGACAGAAGAACACAGGGTCTTTTTAACCGCAGCAAGAATTCCCACCACTAAATCCAACGTATACATAATCGGTAATGTCACCAACAAAGTCGTCCAGAAGCCCAAAAGAAAACAAACATTTCAATCCATCGTGTTCAAATTTATCTCCGCTGAATGGAAACAGGTTTTAACAGGTCGAGAGGATCATTAAATTTTTTTTTTGTGGGTTCTCTTTTATGTGCACAGTGAGAAACACTCGTTCCTATTCCGTCTTTAACGCTTGTCAAATAAAAAACTTCTGGAGAACGGGATCGGATTCCTTGTGGAAGTTGTCATTGCGAATGTTCAGAAAACATAAAATGTAATTGGCGAAGTGGTCGGTGCCAGACGTCGGGTTTATTACGCGGGAGGGACGGGGAATCGAGCGCATTTCCGTGCCCGTCGTCTATCATGTGACCACAACATGCATAATCATGCTTGATATTTTATAGCATGTCGTACTACAACAATTTATTCCCATTCAGAGGGAACGCATGTATCCAAACATCGCGCCCGATAATGGGAACAATGAGGCTTTAAGTTGTTCGTGGAGAGAAGCCACATCCATTGTGCTCAAAGATATCATCCCAATTGAACCATTATGACATTGCCTTTCAAATTTGTCTTGGCTGACACAAAAGACCAGTGGCCCTTTTAACAAATGTGAAGGGGATTATTCTATTCCTTCAACTTGGAAAAACCTCGCGGCCTTTCTCCTCTCTTTCACACAGGGGCATGAACTTGGAATGGGCTCGGCTTTCCCCCCTGCTGAACACCACATTTTAAACACACAGTCACCATTGGCTGGATTAACCCGCTCCCCGCGCGCACTCGGAGCGGCGCCGCGGACTCGGCAACCCCATGCCGCGCCGCTGACCGGCGGAGCTGCATGCTAACTGGATCATGTTCTGCGAGTAGAGGAGGAAGAAGAAGAAGAAGGAGGGAAAAAAAAAGACAAGTGTCCCTAACTTTTCTCATGTCACTTTCCCTCACAATGTGGATGGATATAGGGCTCACTTAAAAGAGACTCCTTTGAACTGGATTCATGGTCCATTTGCATAAGCAGATTTGGGTGAGGAGAATGGAGGGGTATTGCGGCTGGTCATTAATATGCCAGCTAATTCAGCACATTGTAAGCCCATTGATGCTTCACTAAAGGGCAGTTATCCCATTGCCATTGTTTAGGCCTGAACCAGTCTCAGCAGTTGTTACAAATTACATACTTAATTGATTTAAAATCTGCCATAAACTGCACAATGAGGGCAGATATGGCAGTGGTCTGATAGAATTTTTTTTTTTTTTTTTTTTTTTTTGACCCGAATGTTAATGTCTGTTTAATAAATGAACAAGCTTGAGAACAGCTGGCTCTGCGCTGGCGAGATAAACATCGTAAGCGGATGCTTTGTCAGCCACCGCTGCTTATTCTGCGACATAAATACGCACTTCAGGCATCCCCCCCCCCCCCCCCCCCCCCCCCGCCCCCCCCGACTAATTTTCAATGCGCTCGTCAAAAAAAAAAAAAAACACAAACACACATATTGATCTCATTCTCCGGGTCTGGTTTACAGTTAGAATACTTTTCCAAAGATAAAACGGGGTAAGTGATTACCGCTGGACCGTTTGTGTCATTATGAGTCAGCCGTCACAAACGTGGGCGCTGCATTTTCACACTCGGCGCCAATTAGTGGCCGCAACAAAGCCTGACCAAAAATAAACATTGCAGTATTGCATACTTGTTACCACAATACGGTGTAATCCCTGGGATATGCTGAACAATATTAGCTTTTCAATTACTCCGCAGAGCCATTGAGTGGCGGTCTATTGAAACAGACCCCCTCCCAATCTCCCAACACACACACACACAGACATACACACCGCTCTCCAAGAGCTACGCTAGCATACTAGCTGAAGTGTCTAATGCTTAGACAGCCTCCCCAGCACACACACACACACACACACACACACACACACACTTATCATTGTCTCGTTGCTCTGCGGCATCCTCTCCCGACTCCACCTCGCCTTCCCCGCCCCGCCGATGGAAACCTAGTCAACAAGTTTGTCATGTGACCGCGCGGGTAAAGTAGCTTCGCATGCTAGGCGGCTGTATAATAGGACGGAAACGTGATTACCAGAATGACGGGGATGAAAATTACAGACGTGATGTTGGAAGCGGTGCTACGGGGAGTAAGACGGGTACGAGTAAGCGGCGCCCCGCCTTTTTTTTTTTTTTTTTTTTTTTTTTAGCGAGGGCCCCCCGGCCCCGCTCCTCAGCGGCCGCCATTGTCAACGGGTCCTCGGAGGGGTTTGTGTGCTGCGGGGGCCCCCGATGTATTCTTCCTCGGCTCTCTTCAATCTCTCGCCCCTGATAGGACCACATCAAAGCTGTAGGAGCTGTGCTTTGTGGGCCCTTGGTCCCTTGACTCTCAACATGTGGTTTTGTGGCTATGGACATCGGCACCTTTTAACCCATTCTGTCGAGATTAGGCATCGCCTTCAATTGGGCATTAGTGAAACTATAGTAACCAATAAGAAGCTTGTAGCTGAAAGGAAACTATGTATCTTGTCGCAGTGGAGCTGTCGGAACATCACAATCCCAGACAAGTTCCTCAGCAGGATTTTTGGCTGCCTGGATGGGGGCCCCTTCTTTTCATGCTGACATGAAGTAAACTCCTTCCAGTCCGCACTCACAGCGACACACATACCCACACATGGACAAACATTTTGTTGTTTTTTTTTTTTTTTGTCCAAACAGGGCACTGTAATGGTGATTTATATTCAACCGAAAGCAAGGGGGGAGGGGGGGGGGCATTGTTTTCCAACGGGCACAAGCATTTAATTATCTCGTGTCTAGACTACAACAGCGAGAGAGAAAATTGGACCAAAATGAATAACCCGTAACAGTTTTGAAAAAAAAAAAAAAAAAAGGGAGGAGGGGAACGTTGGTCGCTCCATGAGAAGGGAGTCCGGTGGAAAGCCTGGGAAATATACAGGAACTTATGAAGCAGGTCTCTGCTGCAGTCCTGGCCGGCACAGGGTCGGTCCTGTGGAGAAAGGAAGGGCGGACGAAGGGCCAAGCGGCGTCTTCGGCTCCCAGCTTCATTAAGAGGTGCTAACGCTGCTCCGCTGTACTCGAGCCGAGGGCTCCATCAGTCAGATCCTGGCCTTAGCTCGGGTTTAACATGAGCTAAAGACTCCAGACATCGCGCTCTGGTCAAAGCCAGGCTCCTGGAGCAACTGTCATTGGCTAGCGGCTCCTCTGGCAACTGCTCTCCAGATTCCTGTTGAGGGGGAATCTTCGCACATTTCCAGGTTGGCTCCCTCTGCTCCGGGAGAAGTCAACAGCTTGGACTATCGAGGTGACTGTGCTCAAACGTTTTTTTTTCTTTTTTTGTTTGTTTTTTTTCCCAAATATTTTGGCTTCCGCCGCCACCACGTCGTCTTTCGCTGAAGCGTCTACCGAAGTCCGACCGGCGAGGAGAACAAGCCCGGCCGTCGACGGATCAAACTGCTCACTGATGCCTCAATCTGTCACTGTGTACACGCCGTCGCTCGCGAGCTAGATTAGCAAAGAAATGCTAATGCCGTCAAATATACACATCATAGCGCTGACACTTGGCCGGCGCCTTTTTTTCGTCGGTCTATCTGCTTTGTTACCAAGCCCCGGTTACAGCGTTCGTTTGACGCCGCTCGGTCGACGCGAGTCTCGTACTGGCTCCGGCCAAGCATGGAGAGTCAGCATGGGAGCGGACCGATTTTGGCTAGGTGCGCGCAGCGAGCGAGGGACGCCGGGCCTGGAGACAGAAGCTTGGCTGGACTTTGTGAAGACCGGAGCCTTCTGTGAGGTTGCCTGCCCCACCACATGGAGTGCTCCAACAGTGACCCTGCGTAAACTGGCAACTGCACACCGTCTGCTTCCGTCTGCTTGGCATATTTGGCCATTTAGTGGGCGCTTGTGAAGATCAAATGGGTTAAGATCGCCCCTCTTAGTGAGCGGGGAAAAAAGAACATCAAAAAGGTGTTAATTTCACTTCCCCACTTTTGATTAAGTCAAGCATGAAAAGAAATGTAATACTCTCAAGTGGCAAGGGTTTACACTATTGATGCTGTTACTTCTGCTTCAGGAGGCCCAATCAGCCGACAGGGAGCTGAGTAAACTCGCCCCGAGTTTTAGGGGAGGCCAGATGGAGGGCTTTTGCGGTGCCTGAAAAGACAGCTTAAGAGCTCGCCTCCTCAATCCCACTCAATACTGACTGTGTGAAATCCTGGCCCTGGCTAACCCCCCAACACACCCGCCTTCTCCAAAGCTGGTGGCTACCACCATATGGGCTTGTTTAAAAACTCCCACAGGCTGGTACAAAGCACAACAACACAGTTTTCATATCAAGTGCTCTCTCAAAGAGACCCCGCCGCCGCCGCTGCCGCCGCCGCCGCCGCCCCACCCTCCCGACTCCTTCCCCTCCGATTCCAAAAGCTGTCGTAGGTTCTGCTCCGAATAATAGTTTGCGTCGTCCGTCTGCGTTGGCGGATCATTTCGTGCGATGGTTAATCCGAATTTGCCGGCGCGCTCCAAATTCCAATTTGTCTGAATCTAGCGTCGCCTTTTCACCTGCGCGCCGCCAAAATGATCCGAGAGGGGGGTGGGGGGTCCGTTTCGGGCGAACCTCCGGCGCAACGCTGCACCTTCTCGCTGGGATTTGTTACCGCAGGCCCCTCACAAAGACGGCGAGAAGCAGAGCGGTGCTCCTGGTAGTGTGGGCTGGACACAGGAATGGAATGGCTTTTGTAAAGACTTAATAGAATCTTTAACCGTTCCAACAATCCACTCCCATGGAGTTGCATTAAGTAGATATTGTAAAGGGACAATGACCTAAATAGCTCAACATCAACCTCATTAGGCATGCAGGCAGGGCCCGGGCCATTTCATGGTGGAGGCTATTGTCAGGGCTCACCCCAGGTAAGCATTAAATTGCAAATGATACCCTGAAAGGCAGAGAGGAGAGGGCAGAGAGGGAGAGCGGCTGAATATAGAAAACACAGAGAAAATTGTTCTCGGGACAACGGGGAATGAGAGGCGGTTGGAGGAGCTGCTCTGACCGTAAAAAATCCAATACATCACAGCTTTTGGGGAGCAAATTCCACTCGTCTCCTAAGTGTCTTATTTGCAAGCAATGCCGAGGACAGGCCTGAGTGGAGAGAGAGAGAGAGAGAGAGAGAGAGAGAGAGAGAGGGAATAGAGAGACGGAGGGAAGGAGGGAGCCAAATGACAGACTGATAGCAATTACTTGTGCCCATCACTGACTCCTCTCCCTCCCAGCATTCCAGGGGAAAATTAGACAAGTGGGAAAAATAAGGTAGACGGCGAGGATAAAAGAGCTGGAAACAGTTTAGACCCAGCCTGAAGAAGTAGTCCCCCCACTCCCTCTGCACTGTCAGAAACTTTCCGGCAAAGTCTATCTCTCAGCAGATCGATAACCGCATCCTCGGCGCCAAACAATCTTCACCTAACGACCCTTTGGATCAAGATGTTCATAAAGGGCTCTCCGAAGAATAGTTTGACACCGCAAAGTGCTCTAGTGAGTGACGTTAAAAGATGCTCGGGAGCGGGAGGTGCGCTCCCCCGGCGGAGCTGCTCTCTGTCATTCTCGCCGCTGAGAAATTGTGCCTTTGCATATTCTTGTCACTGGTGGCGTAAGTGAAAGGACCCCCGAGGACAGAGTTAGTCTCCCCGCTCGCCTCGCCGAGCGGAGTAAATTAAAGCGGTGATCGGGGCGGGCGAAATTGCGGATGACAAGCAAGGCGTCGGCGGCCACATCGAGTGCTCTTTATGCCCGTATGTCTTCATGAAGTGGCGCAGTAGGGGCCACCGGTGAGCTTATCCGAGCTCAAAAAGACGAGCGCTCGTCGTCAAGTCGTCGGCTACGTGTCGCCCGCCACCCTCCCCCTCCCGGCGGCGGCGCACCGACACGTGTTTTATAATGCTGCGTAACGCCGGAACTGGGCGCGCGCAGACGTTTCATTCTTTGCAGATGATATCGACGTAGAGATCCCTCAAAAAAAAAAAAAAAATTCAAACACGCCAAATATAGATAAATGCCTTCCAGTGGAAGTGGGCTGCAGGGGCTTTGCGGCCCGGTCCTATGCCAGCACTATGGGTTGTCTGGGCCTCAAGATGGCTGTGGCTCAAGAGAGGAGAGCCATGGAGTCATGGTAGCTAGCTTGCCAACTGGACACAAGCCTGATCAGCCCTGGCTGGGTCACCTGGATGAGGGTGTATGATGTTGAAAGACCTGAAACACCTAATGATCCCAGGAACATCACTGAGGATGTGTCCAGGTGCATTGGTATATGTATTTACACAGGAAAATGTCACTTCCTGGATCGAGCCAACGCCGCTCTGGCGACTTTGCGGAAAGACGCGATGTTTTTCCGACGGCGAAGCGACTCCTCTCGGAAAAAAAAAAAAAAAATGTATCCTCGGCTTTATTATCTTTTACCCGTTGACGCCGCAGCCCTGGGAAATCGGAGGAAAAAAAGCAATAAACCAAAACAAAATTACGAGGAGTGAGCAAAGGAAATACCTTGACATTAATCTTTATATTCCGCGGTGGAATAATCACGCGTTTTAATCTTCTCCCGCGAGGAGCGCGGCAAACCTTCGCTTCAGGGCCCGAGAAGGTGCGCGCCTCTGCACGGGCGTCACATTTAGAATTATCATGCAATTACGACACAATGGCACGTATTAATTGTTCGAGCGTTTGCGGCACATCTGCGGGACAGCGTCGCGTGATGCATTAATTAGCCGACTCCCGGCGCTGCGGCCCCGCCGATTGTTATCATTTGGAGGAAAAAAAAAAAAAAAAGGGAAAAAGGGCTCCCTAGACACTAAACTCCCACGGATAAACTATCCTCTGGCCAGCAGATGAAAATATCAAAAACAACTGCGACCAGGTATTAAAGTGAACGTGACGACACGAAACGCGCGGGAGGCGGTGGCAGCATGCTGGGGGAATCCGGAGGCATTTTGTATTTTGTTTGTGCACGCGTTGGATCACATGTATGTGTGTGTGTGTGTGTGTGTGTGTGTGTGTGTTGCGCGCCCGTGTGTTTATTCAGTCGAAATAATCTCTGTGCCTTGTTGATTTGCACAGTGGGTCCTGTCAGCTTTTGAGGGCGCAAAGGTGACGCTTGCATTTTTTGCACAGCGACTGCACGCGTGTTTCGCGGACGGCCGTTGTTTTATCCGCAAAACGACACGGTTTACTTTGGTTTTTCAAATCCGGCGACACATCCGGCACAGATGTAGGAATATAGGATAAATACCCTTATGGAAATGCACCCGCGATGCTCTCTGGATTACGTAAACACTCCCTCTCATCTCGTATGCAGGCGCGGTGTTAAATCTATGAGTGAACTCGGCGGGAAGCACCCAGTGGGTGCTTTAATGAAAGTCACTCTGCTGTCCTACAGAGAGGTCAAGCTTTTACACCTGGCCATAACCGCATGGGGCCGCGCCGCGTGTGCACGGCATTGGAAATGACTGTCGGATAGGGAGCTGCATAATTTAGATGCGGCTAACACACCGCCAGCAAAAGCACGGCAACAGGGGAAAAGGTGGAATCTATACAAGATATATATATATATATATATATGTATTGGAGGTATCCATATATTCATGTTCTTGCAAAATAGTGGCAAAATTGACTTTAATTATCATATTTCAAAAGAACTGGCATGGAACAGACTAGAAAATACACACTTTTGTTTTGATTTTCCTGTGATTATTAGTGCTATTTCCACCGTGTACACGTCTGAAAATATCCTTTTTTTTTTTTTTTTTTTTTAATCTCAGTACGTCACGTGCCAACACTTCCTCTGCAAATCCATAAAGATAGAACAGGGCGGGCCCGTCCGGAAATCCGCTTCGGACATGCCCGAGCCAACTGTACATGCGAGCGGCTGATAATATGTGGGTAAATGTGTGTATTGTCACTATCACGCCAGAGGATGGCAGAGCGGCTGATGAGACTCCAGTCTGCGGCTGCTTTGGATTCGGGGCGCTGGGGGGGTGGGGGGGGCTTAAACAGTGAGCTCCGGGCCCCATTAAGCATTACAAAGCCTGCTCATTTTTTTATTTTTTTATTTTTCAATTCCACACCTCCCTTTAAATAATCCCGCAGTCTATGCATTGTAAGGAAAGAAAAGCAGCGGCAGATTAAAAACCCAACTCCGAGCGGCATCCGGCGTCACATTTCAAGGGTACCTCGAAAAAATTCGCGAGAGACGGGACGGTTTTGACGCTAATTCTCTAGAATTTCAGAAATGCGAATATGTATTTGTAAAAACTAAGACGGTCCCGCCGCTTCGGTTCGGGCGATCGCATCGGACGTGTAAAAATGGCGGATGTGTGGAGGCGACGCGGCTAGCGAATGCAAACGTCGACGCGCAGCGGCGTTCCGCGGATCTATAACGTATTAACTGGCGTTTCCGGCGACGTGCGGCCGTCCCATCTGGCCGCCGTGCCCCGATCCTCCGGCCCCGGCGAGCGGCCCGGGCGGCCGAACACCATGCATCATCTGATCTTCTTGGCAGCCGCTGACGTAGCACGCTAATGAAGAGGTAATGAGCCGGCGGATCCCTGCGATCTGCACGGGGGCCACGGTGCAAAAGTTTACGTTCCCAGGACATGCGGGGAGAGCATGCCGAACAAGCTGCAGCATGAAAGCTGGGCCTGAGTCGGCCGCATAGATCTGCAGCCACAGAGGGGATTACAGACACCTACTTCCAGCTTAGGCTGGAGTTTTTGAAGTTTGGGCATAGGAGGGGAGGGATCCCTTTGGCAGAGTCCTGTTTGATTCTAGTGGGAGTCCGTCTCTAATCCCCCCTTCCCGTTCTCACCTTCTGCCTGATCCACTGCAGCCTCTCATCCCCGTGGTCCGGGATCATTATCCACCTTGGCCAAGGGGGCTCCCCCTCATTAATTTCCTTAAGCAGATTACAGAGTGTGCGTTTGTTGTTGTTGTTTGAGCCATCTGATTTGCCTAAGCCCTTTGTTTTTTCATCTGGTTTACACTTTAATGCCCCCCGAATGAGTTTCAATGATGGAGAGGATCAACCTGACCCGCCGGAAAAAGCGGCCGAGAACTTAAGAGAAGCGAGACTTGCCCGGGGGGTTGCGGATGAAGGGAGGAGCGCATCTCACTCCTCGCCGGTGCAGATTTAGATGTTCAGAACAAGGAGACAAGCGATGACTTAACCTCCCCCCGGATCCTCAGAGTCGAGCTAAGTGCTAAAAAAACGCCGGCTTCGTTCGGCGCAACGACTACCGGAGGCCCGCGATTCGCTTCCGCCGGCCAAACTGGACCCGCGCGCCGACCGGCGGCCAAACGCCCCTCTGACGAATGAACCCTCGGAGTGATGTGGTCAGTTGGCGCGCCACGCGAGCGGCTCTTTGCGTTTGCAGCTGTTTGTATGATCCAAAGCCGGAGGGGAATTAGTTTGCAATGACCGCTTAGTCGCGCCGGTCGCTCCATCTTCTCCGCGTGACATCTCATTAGTAAGATGAACGCAGCCTGACCTGGGTCCAACAGCACTTGGCAGTCCGGTATGCTCTGCTGTCTGACACACCTCTCACACATCATTATCAGCTATTAGCCACAATGAGTTAAACATTACATAATTAATCCGGCTTTTCATAAGCAAATATGGCGGAGGGCCGCGATCACTGGCAGGACACCGGCTACCTCGTCCAGAAGTCATAATTCTGCATTTGCAAGCGGGCCTTCGCGTCCCGTCGCCTGAATTTTCATTTTGTTGAAATCCCGGTGAGGACGATGCTCTAAAAAGGCAGGTATTTCTAACGTTTTTGCTCTTGGAGCGCAGATATTACTCTGTCAGCCGAAGCCTGCAAACGGGCAAGGGTAAGAAAAGGGCAGCTGATAAAAAAAAAACTACAATCTACCATCAATCGCAACAGCATCCCGCCCACCCCCACTGAGAATCTACCTGCCCGCTATCTGCAGCAAACAATTCCATACAATTAATCTGACAAAGCCAAATGTAATTGATTGATAAGAAGCGGGAAAGGCCAGAGCTAACCTTCCCGGGCGCCGTTTGTCCGGGGTTGCGGACGGACAGCGCAAATGTCATCAGACTCATCAACGGACCGGACGTTATCAGGCGTCGCGATCGGAAAACGCCGTCCTCCCGGAGCGCGGCCGGCGTCTTCCGGGGAAAGAGGGCGGCTAATGGGACGGTCCTGTAAACCTCATCTCCACCCAGATCGAGCGGACCGAGGCCCAGGTCATTACCGACTCACCCGCTAGATTTGGAGATATTCCTCCGGCCAAACGGAGCAGACGGCTGTTGTGACTTGAAGGTCCGAGTGGCAATTATGAAAGATGTTTGTTGAATAAACGCTAACTTGTTTAACCTGAAATTGATGTCCGGAGAGGCTGCGGTTTTGGTTTCCCCTCCGAGTTGTTATCTCGAAATGGCCGTGTGTGTACATCTGCGTCGGGTCACATAGACGCTGACCTCTAAACGACGGCGCATCCGAGCTTTTCGGGTTTAGACTGGGACATGAAAGACATGGCGACGCGGGCATAAACTGTTATTTGTGAAAGCACAAACAAAGCAGTTGTACGCGGTTTGGCGGCGCTGACTGTTTACAGCTCGCTACGCAACAGCCACATCTGCACTTTAAACAGTTTTGTTTGTTGGATTTAAGCGCTCCGTTGCATAAGTGGCGGGGATCGCTGTCCCGAAAAGAGTAGACAAAACATCGTCTTTTAGGTTTGGAAGCTCTCGGGAAGAAAAAACCCCAAGAGGTAAGAATTGACATCTGTGTTTTATGGAGTTTCTAAATAAAGGTTTTCATCATTCACTGATTCAATGCAAACCGTCACCAATTTTGGGACTGAGTCAGGTCAACCGACCCCACCTTGTCTCTTGGAGAAACTGAAAACAAAAACTTCAGATAAAATACCGACAGATTTTAGACAAAAAAATGCCAGTGGTTAGCGCTTCCGCGTCACAGCAAAAAGATCCCTGGTTTGAGTCTGCATCCCTAAATCAGGGACGCCAAACTGGTTTTCCCCGAGGGCCACGTCAGCATAATGGTATGAATTGTAGGAAATGTAGTTTATGACGTTCTCACGAGCCACATAAAATGACGTGACGGGCCACATTTGGCCTTGAGTTTGACACACGTGCCCTAAATGGTCCTGAATGAATTGTTATATTTCCCTGAGTAAATGTCGTATATATGACTTGCGAAGGGTCGTTTGTCACCGTAAACGTCCCTGTGATCGACTGGCGGCCGGTCCGGGCCGAACCTCGCCCCGCAACCAATGACGGCACGGCCTGGCTGCGGCATCCCGTAACCGTGAGTGCTTTATAAGCGGTGTAGATAATGAGCAAATGAATGGATGTCATGTTGCGGTTCATGACTTCATCCAAACACGAGATGTTATCTCGGCCGATTCTTACAGTTGGTGTGAAAATAATGTACCGCAGAGTGTCGAGGTCATTGAAGATTCATGATAGAAGACGGGATCGGGGTCCGGTTTGCGCTCCTCGGGGAGGTTTCACTCCGAAAGTCACGAAAAAGCTGTTCTTGGCGTATTAGTGTGTTCGCTTAGAGACTAAGAGCTGTTTTTTTTTTTTGCCATTTCCGACAAGCGTCCGCCGTTCAGCGCGCATTTCTATCGTTCTTACCTCCATCATCTACGCGGTCAACTTTTCGCTTATTTTCGAATCGCTCTCGGTTAAGGAAAACGGCGGTTTGGTATTCCGCGCGGCCTCATGGCTCACGCTGACGGAGCAAAATGCGTGTTTAAGCGCGTCCACGGTGTGAAAAATGATTTATTGATACATGCAAATCGGGTTAATTTGCTTTTACGCGGGGCACCGCGGGGCGCGAGGGCCCAGCCGGCAGAAATCCTCCCGCAAAGTTAAGCGAGGGAGGCGTAAGGGGCGGGATCATCGCACGCAACCCGGAATGGGATTCAGAGGGCGACGGGAAGCCGCAGGTGGCGGCACGAAGCTCCCCGATGGCCTCACCCTTGCTGATCCCGCAAATTCGGTAAACTTCATGGAAATTTAATAAGCGCCGCCGCTTTGTGTCGGCCCTCGGAGCCGGGCGCCGCCAGCGCTCGTCGGCCGGGGGGAAGGAGAGTCCCCTTCTTTTCGCGCGGCGGCCGCAGAAGGCTCCCTGACCCCGGGGGCCGCGGCGCTCCAGCCAATATAGACTCTGTACGTCCTGAGGGGGGAATAATATGCGAGGTCGACCCAGGCCTGTTTCATTTCCCCTCCCCTTATATTCTCCCTCTTCCCTTTCCCTTCAAAGGCCCGGCTCAGTTGCTCCTGCCAGGCAACAGAGCTCTTTGAGTTAAAAGGACAGCCATTCCCATTTGAAATGGCTGCCTCTGCTCTCTCTCCCCCCCGTCTGGCTTCTGCTGGATGCACCACACTGCGCCCCGCGCCGCAATGACAACTAAATAGGCCCCCTAATACCACTTCATAAAGCCGAGGAGTATCCTCGGGGCGAGGAGCTGTAAATTAAAGACGTAAACGTTGCCTTCGCGGAGAGCACAAAGAGTGAGCCCTACGCTAAAATGACAGGAGTGTTTTCACAGTCCGGGCTAAATGGTACCTTTAACCGGGTATAATATATAGACGCGTCCCACGGCGGGAAAAAATAAATGGATCTCCGGGTTATGAGCGCTGTGACAGCCGCGTCTGTTCACAAACGCCGGACTTTTTATTCTCCGCGAGCGAGACGGCGAGTTTTAAGACGAAATATCGAAGGGAAGCGAAAAAGGAGAGCGACCCGCCTCCGGTTAGGATCGCCCGGCGTTGTCCATCGCAGCCGCGTAAACACGTTCTGTCAGTCTAATAAACAGTTCAGCTCACCTGTCGGCGTTCATTTCGCGCGAAAGGGATCCCCGGCAAGAGTGACAGACGTGGCGAGGGGGGGGGGGGGACGGATAAAGAAGTGAAAAAGAAGGGATTTCTTTGACGCCCCCCCCCAAAAAAAAAAAAAAAAAAACCACACACACAGAGAAAAGGCATTATTCCTGTGTTTATTTAGTCTGACTGCTTTTTCTGGTCGACAGACGAGAGCAGGCACCTATTGCAGGGGAGATGACAAGAGATGAAGATGAATGAGGGAACACTCGGGAAGATAAGCGCTCTCCCTTCACTCTCTCCCTGTCCTTCTCCCTGTCGGCGCTCATCTCTCTGTCTTTTCCTTTCCTTGCTCCCTATGATGATGTGACAAGGCTGCTAAGCATCTGTCATTTACGCGCCGAGCTGTCAGTAACAGAACATTTCCTTAATTCATTTTTCACGTCATCGTCCCCCCCCCTCCCCGCCCACTTCCCGCCTTTTTTTTTTTTTTTTTTTTTTTTAGCGTGTCACCGGGGGTCCCCTAGTCGCGGGTGGCGGGGTCGAGATAGGAGGGAAGACGGGGCGCGGGCCCCTCCGAAGGGACGCCCGGCTTTTGTAATTTCACCCTTGAAATTCGTGATTACAAACGGGACAACTTTTTTAATTTTCTCTTTTGTCTGGATTCAGCTGGCTGACAGTCTGCCCCGGCACCCGGGCCTTTTAATCAATCACCTAGATAATCAAATGTCACTGGCTATCTGCTCCATGTAATTACTTTTGCAATTAAAAATCAATCTCCAGTCACCTCGTCTAATTAGAGGGATGGGCAGATCTTCATCTAGATTGATTTTATAATACATATTGACTTCGAATGCCATAACATCGCCATATTCCCTCATTTTTATGCCGCGGAGCGTCAAAACAAAAAAACAAAACAAAAAAAAAAAAAAAAAAAAAACGGGACGGTGTGGCGAGGCATTGTTTTGACTCCGCGTTCAAGGAAAAAAAGAGCGGGAAAGGTTCACCTTGCTCGCTCGTCTGTGATGACAACAATAATCTTATCCGCTGCGGACGGTTAAAAGAAATTCTCCTGAACGACGGATTGAAAAAAGATCTCAACGTCGTGGTCGGACGCCGGCTCCCGGTGCAATAATGTCATCTTCGCAAGAGAGCCTGAGAGATCCAGACCTGGTGTCTTTTGCACACCGTGCACGATGACGCGACCGAATAAAACCTTCCCCTCTCTCTTTCTCTCTCTCTGCTGCTTTTAGCAGATTTCTTCCTGGGGAAGCAGACAGATGTGTCCATCTGGAAGACATCATAATGGCCTGCACAGCTACCATCAGGGGGACAAGCATGTGACAGTCGCTGTGTGTGTTTATGTGTGTGTGTGTGTGTGTGTGTGTGTGCACGCGCCCTACCATGTGTCTCTCATCTCCACCCCGTTGCCTTCGGGGAGACTTGCAACACTGACAGGTCCAATAATGAAGCTTTCCATTGTAGGCTTGTTTAGACACAGTGCGCGCGAGGGGGAAACGGCGTACGCCGCCGCGCCGACACAACCCCGCACACGCACGCCGGGCGTGAACAGGCGCAGCCTCGGGGAAAATGCCACTCATACGTGCCCGCGCGGGCCTGACGGCAAGCGATCCGGCTGAGAGCGGAACCCCAAAATACAAACCACGCGGCGGGAAGGTTCTCGCAGAGTTAGCCTACAAGTAGCGGGAAGAAGCTACCGTAATCGCAACGGCTAGCCGATCGCTATCTCGGTCTTCCTCCCGCGCACTAAAACCGTCAAAGTCGTCTTCTTCGGTGTCGGAGTTGATCGGACTCAGAATTTCTCGGTCATTTCATCGGTCCGATGTGACGAGGTTAAATGTTTTAGCGGCGTGACGCTAGTTAGCCCGCCCTAAAAAAGTCCATATATTAGCCGCAGCGTTGTTTACGTGAAAAAAGTCGCGGCTTATCGTCCGGAAATTACGGTACCTCTCCGGCTATAATAGATAGCTTCTCCGCAATGATGTCCGTAAGTGATTAATTCTGTCCATCAGACGTGGTGAGGAGTGTCCTTCCTCCCCCTTGGATGATGATAATAGAGAGCCGCAGAGTCGCTAGTCCCTTCCCGGGCCTTTGCAGTGATTAAGAAAGAGATCGAACGCCCCCCTCCGCTTCTAAGCCCGGGGGTGGGGGAATGGATGGAAAACCAGATTGAGCGGCAGAAGAGGTTATTTAACCTAACATCGCACGCGAGGTCGACAGCGGCGCACCTTTCTATTACGCGGAGAAAGGGTAAAGAAAGAGCGCGCACGCGTCGCGTCTGCACGGCCCCGCGCGGCGCCGAGGTGTGATTGGACCCTGGCGTTAGCCTCGCGTTAGCCGGGCCTTTTCCCCGAGAGGCCGGTAATAAGGGCGGCACTTATCAGGTGTTGCCTCCAGCCGCCGCAAACACTGCAACAGCAGGCGGAGCGAGGGAGCGAAGAGGAAGAGGAGGAGGAGGAGGAGGAGGAGGAGGACGGTCCGCCGCCGCGGTCGAGAAGTAATTAATCACCGTGGAGTGGGAGCTGTCAAATCCCCAGGTCTTTTGAACTGATAATGCTGCCCACCACAATTTAGCCTGATGGAGATGAGATTTTTCTCCTCACCTTTGGCGAGAGAGAGTGCAGGTGGAGAAAAGGAAATGGGAGAGAAAAAAAATAGGAAAAGAAATGCGATTTATGTTTTTTCCCTTTGAAAAAGTCTTCCTTGTGTATGTGTGTGTGTGTGTGTGTTTACCTCTGACCCTTTAAATCTGATCTCGCCATCAAGTCCGAGTGTCTGGATCGATACGTTTCCTCCTTCCCTCCATTCATACGCTACAACACCCTCCGCTATCGCGGCCTGATGACTTGCTCTTTGTCTCCACACGTCGGACGTAGGAGACGGGCAGTTTTTGTTCTCCATCGCAAATTCAGCCGGTTTCTCCATTTCAAATGGGGATAAATAACAGTGGAATGTGTCTTAACCGACAGAAAATAAAGACTCGCATTTCTGAAGTGAGTAGATACGGGAAATAAATAACATCCGCTCAGCTATTTATTTATTAGCTGTACCACTTGTCCAGCACTCAAGGACAACAACCATTCACTTCCTCATTCTTGTGTGAGACATTCAACCAATCATATTGGCACGTTTGGAAAATGTCTGGTTTCAATGGAATCGAACCAAAGACTTTCTTTCTGTGAGGCAAAAGCTAATCTGCACCGCCGCGCCGCCTGCGAAAAGACATACTGCGAAAAAACTCAATTTTTATGGTGTTTATCTTGGTTTTGTTTAGCATGGATTCTGCCAATTTACTCCCAGAGCCTCAGAGGCGTCCTGCTGTTTTCTTACGCGTGACATTTTGTTTGGACACGGACAAAAAAAAAAAAAAAAAAATGCCAGAGCCGCCGACTAAAATATGTAATTTCATCACCGGTGTTTGATGTCCATCTTTTGTTTATTTTGGTTTTACCGCTGCTATTCCCATGGTCAAAAGTGCCAGAGTTCGTGACCCCTCGCGGCGTGTTTTCCGACAGCGAACGCAGGCGCTCTGAGCGGCACTCGAGACGCGCACCTTTTCCCGTCGGACCGTGGAATGTTTTTGTACGCGCTTTGAAAAGAAACGCACATTTCCGAGCAGGTTTATTGGCGGATCGGGTGTCGGGGACAAATAAGCACGATGGCTCTCCAGAATCGGCGGTTGATAAGAGAAGCGAAGGCGGACGCAAATAGGGGAAGGGGCTGCCAAACGGTGAAAGGGGAGATGAAAGCGAGACAGCTGCCCCGGACGAGTCTGGCTTCTTATCGTTCTGTCTGGGTCCCATGTCTGGCGAGGCCTCCTATAAGTGGGCCGTACGGTGTGGAAAGCTCAAATTCTTCACCTACTGCGCTCCTCCTTATGTTACCCCGTTGCCCTCGTTGGTTCATCTCCCTTTTTTTTTTTTGGCCGCCGAATGTATCGCATTCGCTGAAAACGACCGAACGTAGCGCGGGAAAAAACGGACGCGTCCAGCCCGCTAGCTTTCAGTCGCCATATCGGAGCGATAGCTTAGCGGCTCTGCGACGTGTTCCAAAGAAGCATCTGGAGAGGACCCAATGCAAACACGCAAAGAGAAGGTCGGCGCTTGGAATTGATACGCGGCAGATGATTGGACTCGCCAGGTGTCTTTCACATCCAAAAGACGAAGCCACTTTGGAGAATACCCAACATATTTTCCGTTGAGCAAAGCCCCCGCTGCAGTTCTTACTGAAGATCAGTGAAAGAAACGTGTTCCCGGAGAGACGGATTCCGACCATATCATGTGGTTTCACAAATCTAGCTGTCCAGCGGTGATTTAGAACTCCTCCAAAAAGTTTTTTTTTTTTTTTTTAACTCCGTCTATTAATCAGATTTTATTAGATATGACCGCAAAGGTTTCTGCACAGATGTACAAAATAAGGACACGCGCTTCCAAACCTGGTCATCACTCAAGGTTTTTCATTCCATCTTCTTTCCATCAACTGCTCCGTCACCTTCATTTTAATATTTACACCTCACGTTCATTGTTTTTATTTTTCTTCTTTCGCCTTCAGGGGCCGCCACAGCAAATCAACCCTCTTCATCTAAGCCTATTCTCTGTTTCCATCTTACTCACACCAACTAACTTCATTTCATCTCTCACTACCTCCATAAACCTTTTATTGTTTCCATTTGTATTGTTTCTTTTAAATCCAAAACTTGTGTAGATGTATATGTGTAAGGTCCTCATGTGTTGAATAAGGCACTTTAAATAAAATATATAATCATCATCATTAAAATTATTATAATTATTGCTATAATATTAATAATATTACTACTACTATTATTATTATCGTTATACATATTTTACTATTATTATTATCATCATTATGCATATCATTTCTATCATTATTATTATTGCTACTATGAATATTATGATTATACGTATTATTATTACATTATTATTATCATCATTATTATTGCTATTATTATTATTATTATTATTAATATTATTGTAAACATTGTCATTATCATCATTATTAGTGCTATTATTATCAATATTATTGTAAACATTATTATTATTATTATTATTGCTGTGATCATTATATTATACATATTATTATTGCATTAATATTATTATTATTATTACTATCATTGTCACTGCTATTATTATTATTATTATTATAGCTTTGATTGCTTTTTAATACAGCAGACCTCATATTTTTATCATTTAAATCACCGACACTGGATTGTGTATAACGGCTTGAAGTAATAGCGATGTCTGGGCTCGTCGACCATGGTGGCGGCGGCGGTGGGGGTTCTTCTCTATATTCCATCAGTGTTCGTTTCACACTACAGGATTTCGCTCAATTCAAAAAGGCGGAAACGCAGATCCAGTCGGCAACATTAAGATTATGTGTGTAAACCCCTCGCGCTGGAGAATCATCAGGGCACATAATCGGTTCAGTCCAGCCTGGAGTTGGGAATGCCCCGGTGATTGTCCGACCCCGTCTGATTATCCTCTCGCGTCGGGACGGCGTAATGCTCTTTTCGACCAGCTCGCGGGTTTCCGTCAAGATGAATAAAGAAATTTAAAAAAAAAAACGGCAACGTTCTTTCCGGCTATCCGCGGAGAAATTAGCATGTCAACACGCCGGCCTTATTGACATTGAAGTTCTCAACTCCACACTATTTGGAAGTGGAAAAAACTCGGCGGCGAGGAACAGGTTTCCTTTTTATTGCTGTGACATATAGTCAATACTCAATATAGTTCTTGACACCCCGAGGCGCAATAGCAGTCACTTGTGTATAAAGAGTGTCAGCGAGTTATTTTGACCTCCTACTGTAATCACGACCTTTCCAATAACTCCACTCCCCCCCCACGGAGTCTCATTCCCTCAAGGCTCCTCCGACTCAGGGCTAAACTGCATTACCCCCGGCCAGCATTCACAGCTCAGCAGCTTCTAAACAAGCCGCACACATCCGCACGTGCACGGATGTGATGGGCAAGGACAATAAATGTCTGAACAGGACGTACGTAGACGCACACACACACACACACACACACACTCGTGGCTGGAAACGCGCATTTTTCGAGCGTATGATCACGACTTGAATATTTAGCTCGGGGGAACATAACATGTAACCAGAGATATCAGGCATAAATGAAAGGGAAAATGATATGGCATGCATTTCATTCTTTTGTAAGATTGCGTCCCCAGGTCATTGACTAAATAATTAGGCGATTGAAGTGACAGATTAAAACCAGATTGGAAGTGACTGTGAAAGCAGGATAATGTTTCCCTAATCAGCTCGGTCGGAGAAATGCAGATTGTGAAATTTTCCAGCTACTTCCTTAGAAAAATGCATTTCACTTCTGATTACGGATGATTAGTGTGTTGCTGCAGAGGGAAGGAGGAGGTCGGGGGGGGGGGGGCTCGCGCCCCTGGGTACCTCGGGCGTACAAAAAAAAAAAAAAAAAACGGCGTGCAAAACCTCACAGGATGACCGGAGGACAGTAGAGCTGGAGATAGTTAGGAAGATCCAAAAAAATAAAACAAAATAAGGACGTCAACCCAACCCAACGGTGGATGATTTAGGGGAAGATAAGCTCTTGAAAGAAGAGAACATCACGTATGACGAAGCGCAGGACGGTTGGGAGCGATGTCCCGTAAGGCAGGAAATAGCTGGGCGAGATCCGCTTATCACGCGGCGGGTCATTATTTACCAAGCCCGTGACAAATACGCCGGATTTACGGCGGCGACGGAGTCACCAGGTAAACTCCTCCTCCTCCTCCTCTCCTGTTCTGCCCAGGTAATAGTTTCTGAGCAACGGCATTACAAAAAGGTTAAACGCGGAACAGATGTTAAGTATAAAATACAACACGATCAAAGCTAAAGCACTCAAGACAGATACGCCGGCAAATGATGATGAATGGCTCTCTGAAGAATTGTAAGCCGCGCACAAATGTAGCGAATTGCCGCGGGTTCGAGGGGTTGGAGGACGGCGGCGGGAAGGGAGCGGAGGGGGGGTGGGGGGGGCAACATCAGGGAGCGGCGGTGTCCGGACTCATCAGGGTGATCCTCCGCAGAGGGCCCCGGCGATTAAGTTCCTACAGCGGGAATCACAGCTCGGACAATGTGTAATTGATTTCCCAAAAGGCTCAGCGAGCACCCCCGGTGATCCCTGGGATAGCCTCGCCTGTGAAAGTTTGCTTTTACTCCCCGGGCTCGCGATGACATCACCGCCCCCGCCGCACATTTTTACTTTTATCTCTGAAAGATATATTATCCATGCGCCGGGTCTCTGCCGGCGCCGATCAAAGGAGGCTGCTCCGCTCAGGCACCGTATCAAACCGAAACACGATTTTGCAACAGAAAAATAATCTGTTTATTTCAAGATAGATTCCCTTACATACCTGGCTCGGCCCCCGGCCGTACGCGCTTCCAAGCCGACCCGGGCGCGGGAAACTACTTCTCCCGTCCATCGCAGGCGATGAAAGGAGACACTCAGACAACATGTTGCTAGCGAGCCGCGGTGAAAGCGCTATGAGAACATTACTTTTTTAATGTTTATTGTACTCGCGTCCTTTTTTTTCGGCGGGGACGTTTGGAAATGATCGCCTCACGTTAAACGCACGCCAGGAAGAGCGCAACCTTATGCGTACCAGAGGGGCATCTGCGCACAAACCCTTTTATCAACACACACACACACACACACACACACACGCAGACGTCCACATGTTCTTTAATCTCTTAACGCTCTGTCCGGGGTGATCAGCGGCCGGTGTGCGGCGTCACGCTCCGAGAGAAACCAGACAGAGGGACACATGTTGGTGCGCTCCTAAATGAAGTGTGACCAGGGTGCACCTCTGAAGAAGGGGCCGGACCGGAGAGGGGGCGGGGGGGGCCTTCTGGGGCCCGACAGCAGGGGGGCGCTGTGATAATTTGATGTGAGCCGGCTTGATAAATCACCGTGTTGTTACCTAGGCTTTAGTATCTGTTTATGTCTCTACAAATTGAAACCCCACTGGCGCGGGCCGAGGCAGAGCGGCGCTCGAGCCCCCACCCGACGATTAGTTCAAGGTGGGGTGAGTTAAGATGGCAGGCCCCCATTGGCCGCCTCCCCTCCGGAGTGTTTTGTCTCTCCCCGCTGAGGGAAAGAGCCACGGACATGTGTAAGCAATAAAGCCAAAGGTCTGCCTCGCGCTGCAGCCCGAGCGAAAGGAATGCAGAACCAAACTATAAAATAATAATGGGCAGGGGGGGGCAGGGCGGGGGCGGCCAATGAGGGGGCATCGCAGACAAACACATCTGCACGGGAGGCGTTGTTTTTTTTTTTGTTTTTTTTTTCGGGGTGGGGGGTGGGGGTGGGGTGTCGGGAGCCCCGTTCCGACCCCTGTACGTGCCGTTAAAGTTAAAGGCGGAGCGTAGCGAGCAGCCCGGGCTGGCACCGCATCAAACGGCTGACAGATGAAGGGCAAAGGCCAGTTTGACCTGGGCGCTAAGCCGCCGCTAAGCCTTTTAAAGCCAGGAGGAGAGGTGCGGCAGCGCCGCGGCGCTGGCTGGCGGCGAGAGGGGGGCGAGACCGAGGAGGAACGCGGGGAGTGAGCGGAACCGGGAGCGCCGGATCTCATCCGCGACTCCCTCCTCCGCCGTAATCAAAGGGATGATAAAAAGGCAGTCGTGTAGACGGTAAATACAGACGCGCAGAAGTGAGAAGAGATAACATTAAGTACCTCGCGCGCGGAGTTGTCGCGCGAAGGGGGCACACTTCATCTAAAGCTAATAAACTAACATCCCCGAAGCCTGTTTAAAGGAGGTTTTCATAATCACCGAAAATAAACTACAATCAGGACAATGAGACAGACAGATGGAGTCCTGAGGCATTTATCCGCTTTAAACATTTTCCCTTAGAAGCCACCAACTTATCACGAGCTTGTCAACACAGTGACACCATTCTTTCAAATGAGATACTAATGTGCTGATCTGAGCGCGCGGCTCGGGTATCTGTTCGTGAAATCTGAGGGCTGATCAAACGCGCCGGTACATCCGGTTCGGTGTATACCTCGGCAAATAAGTGGGAAATCGTCACAAGTGCTCGCATAACAAGAATACAAACGGAGCGCCGCCGCCGCCGCCGCTTCCCGACCCGCAGAGCTATGACAAAGCAAAGCAAATTACGCCGCCACGATGGAGGGGGGGGGGGGGTGTGAAAAAGTGGGAAGAAGAGAAAAAAAAAAAACGACAAGATGTAAAACTTTGAAAAAAAAAAAAAAACTCCACTGATCTCTTTTCTTTTTCAAAAGGAAGCGGACGCATCCCACAATGCAACAGGACAGGAAATGCCTACTGAGAGGACAGCCCCCCCCCCACCCCCCCTCCTCCTCCCCGGACCCCATTAAAGCTGTGCATGAAATTAATAGTGACACGGCGGCGCTCGGTCAACAAACGCGGCGTGATTGATGAAGACAAACGGTCGGGGGGGGGGAGAACCTGTTGTTGGCTTTCCCCGGGAGATGCCATTTCTGGCCGGCACCCGCTTCCAGTTGTGAAAGGAATACAGGCCGTCTCGTCCGTCCTCCCCTTCCAAGAACCGCTCTAGTGCTGCTGCTGTCGCTCAAACGTATAATCCAGGTGGGCTTAAAGAATTTCAACCTCTGGGGTTTAAAGAAATAAAATAAAATCATAGGAGGAAGTCAACCCTGCATCCTTTCTGCGCTGCTGTGGTGAAGCCGCTTGATTTTCCTAGAAATTCTAATATCGATATACTTTAACTTGATATGCTTTCATACTGCAATCACTTTTTTGCACCTTGCCACTGCTGTAACTTTAAAAAAATCAAACCCAACAATATCTATCTCATCTACCTCGTTGTTCTCGGTGACAAATTATTTATAATTTGTTTGTGCTTTTGCGCGGCGGTTCTTAGAGTAACGCTATTTTAATGCTCGTATCTCAATGCCAGTATTGACAATAAAGTTGACTTTTTTTTTTTTTTTTTTTCTCCGCAAAAAGCAAACAGGGAGAGACAAAGCACGTTCGACTCGCGTCGTCATATGATTGGCCATCGTATCCGCCGTTGCCTGAAACGTCGACCCCTTGCAACCCGTTTCATCATCTTCGCTCTGACATTGGCTCGACTTTAAAACGGTTTTCATTCGACTCCGCCGATCGCAGAGGACCTACGCCGAGCCTGATGTCACTGCCGATGCTGTCGGTGATTTCAAAGGTACACGGATTGTAAGTATAGTAAATTAACATTTGTATAAATGGAGAGTCAATATTTTTGCCGAACGCGCAATCAGATCCTCCGCGTGCTTTTCTTTTGTTAAGCGCATTGATACCGGATGAGAATCGTCGATC
Organism: Fistularia commersonii; assembly: GCF_037954325.1. Classification (NCBI taxonomy): domain Eukaryota; kingdom Metazoa; phylum Chordata; class Actinopteri; order Syngnathiformes; family Fistulariidae; genus Fistularia; species Fistularia commersonii. The sequence continues at coordinate 11,186,957 of NC_141310.1, read as the reverse complement.
ATTCGCAAACCTGGAGTTTGACAAGTTCTATGAATATTTGCTAGAAGGACAAAAAGAATTTGGAATAGGATTATTAGCGGTTTTCTGCTTCGTTGGCTAATTGGACAATATGTTGGAAATAGCGCATTTCAAAATTACTGGAGGCCCGTTCATTAAAAGTGCCCAACTATATAAAAAAAAAAAAAAATTATTATAGAATAAAAAGCTAATCACTCAGCTGTCTCCGCGTAGATCCAGGAACCGAGCCACTCCAGACAGCAGCGAGGTGGAATCTGCTGCAGCCAGGCAGAACCGACATCCATACTCAGCTTTTTTTTTTTTAATGGATGACTAATTTACAAGAACAGGAGCAGATGAAGTCAGATCAAAATACTGCTTTTTGCCTTAAATTTAAAGCTTCGTCACTTCTTTTGATGCGATGCGTTACGTGGCTTCGGCAGCGAAAAAATGAAGATGACGGTTTGACGTCACCTAACATATGAATTCTAAGGGGTTTTATCTAAGTTTTAGGAAAAGACAACGGGCGGCACCGAGCCAGAAAGTCACGATAAAAATATGAAAGTCGAGGTTCGTCGGCGACCCTAAATTGCCGAGACGAGAGAACGAACGGAGAAAAGTTAGTCGAATGCCATTTCCAGGATCTGCGTGCCAGAAGGCTTGTGATCATGGTCACGCAGGAATTGCGTCCCCCCTTTGTAATTCAAATACAACCATCGCCGGGCCAGGCAGACCATAACGCCCATAATATCAGTATCAAGTTCCTGAAGTCTGAAAATCCGGGGCCTGGGTGACACTTGAAATATCCAACTATGATCGCTCTTTTTAAATGCTGATAGAGGACAACCTGATGATTTCGTCGGATGATGTTGCAACCGCAGGGTAGCGATTTGGTTAGCCAGACATTCTGCGGCACGGCGGTACGCATCTACACATATTTTGTTGTTTATATTTAACGGCGAGACGCATCTTCCCAAAACCACGAGAAGGCCGATTGAAAAAATTCGAGCGGCGACGATCCGGTGAAAGGCGAGACAGGTGCCGGAACGTCGTCCGCGAACGGAAATGCGTTAATTGCGGGCGTTCCGGGTTGCGAAACAATGACCTGGCGAGAAAACCCGAGGGCAGAGTAGCGCGGGCACTTCACCAGATGCCTGATAGCAAAAAATTGGTGCCGGCAGTATGTTTCACATGATAAACTGTGCCACCATCTGCTGCGAGACCTGGGCCCGGCCCAAACCACAAGACGGTAGCGGGAAACACACGACTCAAGATGGCACTCGGTCTGCAAACACGAGCCGCGAAGCCGCCCCCCCCCCCAAAGTCCCGAGGACGCGGGGGCTGAAAATGCGGAACTGCTTCAGGTGTGACACGGCGACAATTTTTGAGCCCCCCCCGTCGGACGCGTTTGCGTCCCGATCGGAAAATTTGAGATTTCAAAGGCGGTTGAAAGAGGAATCTGGCTCGGAAAAAAAAAAAAAAAAAAAAAGTTGATACCGGCGTCGGATGGCACGGGAGCAAACCGCTCCGTTTATGTTCTTGTCCACATGCTGGTAAGGAGGAGATCACTCGGCCGGTCCCTCAGGTATAAGATGTTTTCAGTTGTAGTTTCATGGACAAAAAACAAAGATCCAACATCAGATAAAGGCATTTGGCTCTTCGGAACAGAGTGGGAAACCCAGTGCGGCGCGAGAGGCCGTCCTTCACTGGCGGAACCGTTCTCCACACTTGGCACCGACATAAAAGCGGCTTCTACTCCACTGAAGTGCACGCATATACATAGATACAAAAGGCGCACACACACACACACACACACATGCGCAGGGTAGGAAGTATGCCTGTCACGGACACGCAGGGAAAGGGAGGCAGCAAAAACAACTTTCTGTCGACAGGAATAAGAAAAACAACAGTTGAAAGAGGGTCTGCATGAGAGAGAGCGCCAGATAAAGGCGTCCGCTCTGTCAGAACTCATCAGTCTGCGGATGGGAGGGAAATGCAAGGGAGACGCAACCGTACGAGCGCCGTCGCTGTCCTCCTCCACCGCAGACTGGAGGAGGAGGTGGCGGTGGGGGGGAGGTGGAGGGCGAGCCCCGGAAAACCCGGGGAAAACCTCCGACGGGCAGGTACGGCGACTCGACTCACAGAAACGGAGCATCAAAAAAAAAAAACGCGGCCGAGCGTCCCTGGGCTAAACGGGCGGGCGCTATACGCCGGAGATGTTTAAACTCGGTAATGGGTTTCATCGCCCGAAGGCATGGGCTTTAGTAAAGAGAAACAGAGAGGAGAGAAAACAGAGGGAAGCGAGTCAGCGAGGGCCAGATTACCCCACGGCCTCCAGGGCCGCTTTCCAGAAGAGAAGATAAAAGGGCTTATTAATAGCCCTTAGATTTACATGCACTAAGTGGATGTTTATACTGGAACTTGCCGCTTATGTGTGAACATCCAACAACTGTAAACAGTGCCATTCAGGTCCCATTTCCTTTACATCACCGATATTGTTTCAACTCGCAAAATAGGCAGCGAGAGTTTAAAAAAACATCATTTGGGGGCATTATCTTTTAAGCGTTTCCACGGCCGGGGCCTGCCCGGGGGCGGTAATCATCGGCCTTCATTGTGCACTTCCTCCTCTGCTCCGTCATGTTACACTGACTTCTCTGTAAACAGCAGGGGAAGGGACGGCCGACGGAGGCGCCGATGTGCCGCTGCACACACGACGCGCGCTCGTACCGCTAGAGGCGACCGCAGACGTTGATATGTGTATAAACACGAGCGCGGGGGGTTTAATTAAGACGGGGGAGGGAGCGCGGAGAATCTGCACAAAGACAAGGACCGCAACAACGAAACTCCGAATTCGAATTTGTCAAAATTACCGCGAGGTTTTCGGTAGCAAGGCATGCTGCACACACACACACACACACACACACATGACCGACATGCTGATATAATTTGATTGGATCATCCGGTTGCTAAATAAAGGGTACGACCTCCAAAAAAAATTTAAAATAAACACACCGGCATTGTGTTGAAACATCGGGGAACCTCCTTCGTCGACCACATGAGAGGCGGACGAGCGGGAGAAGGGGTTCGGGGTTGGGGGGAAGGGGCCGCATGCCCGTCACCCCGCTGCCTTTTATTGGACGAATATAAAATTAACAACAGTCAGGAGCGGTAATGGCGAGCACGGCCGCTCCCAACACAAATCTCCAATTTGAGGTCAGCTGAACACTCCCGTAAAAGTTTACGGGGCTGCTTAAAGACGAACTGTCACTTTACAAGGAACAAACTTTTCTAATTAATCATCGGACTAATACCTGGGTCTTTTAATACACTCCGGGTCTAATGCGTTCCCCCTGTTAAAGGTAACACAAGGAAGCAGAGTCCGAGCTAATGGCTATCGACGTAAATCAATAAAAAATGCTGTTAAATGCAAAGCTAATGCCGAGGAAACAATGAGGGTGAAAAAAAAAAACAAAAAAAAAAAACAGGTTTTTTTTTTTTTTTTTTTTTTTTCATTTTACACATCCGTGTTGAAATATGTAAATAGCGGCGGAGGAAAACTTTCTATAAAACCCGGCGCGGCCGGGGAGGGTGGGGAAGGGTTATAACGATTAAGGCATATTGATCCGTGAGCCGCGTAAAAATACATTTAAAGCAACCATCTGTTTTTCAAATGAATACCGGATTACTCTCAGGGTGTGTACAAAGTGGTTTGAAATTAAAACCTGTCATAAGTAACCGACCCGTTTAACATGGAGCCCACGTGGACGGGAGGGTGTTAATGGACCGGTTGACACAAGCGTCGTGTTGGGGATTCCAGGCTGGAGTGTCCTAAGAGTGTGTGAGGACACCGAAGCTTTGTTCTGCCAGCACATCAAAGGGGCGACCCGAGCTATGCCAACAATGGCCGCCGTCTATATTTAGGGGAGGTGATGGACGAAGGGAGGCGGACACGTATGAGGTCACCGCCAGAACTCGCCAGACGTCCGCGCCGGCGATGAAAGAGGCCAGGATGCCAGGATACTTCACCCGGTGCTGCGTCGGTAACTGGCTTCTGAATGCGGCGATTGCCCGAAAGTCAACCCCCTCCAACACACACACACACACACACACACACAAAAACAACAGGGCGTCTTCTTACCCCCAACCTTAAGCCCCGTCCATCTTAGCGGGGTCGGGTCTTATAAAGCGAGAGAGCTCTCCGAGATAAGATCACAGGGAGATTAAGCTCCTGTATCAGAGATTAGGCTAAATTTGTTTTCACTCATTTGAACCTGGGTGGGGATAGTCCCCTCGGCCTGCCCTCCCCTGGCCCGGGCATAATGCCATTAGTGGTGTTTTGTTGACAGCAGGCGACGGTAAATGAGGCCCCACTTTAATCAGCGGCATGCAGGGCCGGTGTCAGAGTTCCCCCCCGTGTCTCTCAGGTGAAAGATGAGCGTGGAGAGAGGTGTTGTCTCCACATTAATTAAAACTCTTCCCCGCACGCAAAGATGACGCCGCTCCCGTCCCTCCCTCCTTCTGGAAAACCGCGACGGTACCGTGGGCGTAGACGCCGGCCGTTAGTTAGGCGAGCGGAGAAAGGGCGCGCGCGGCAAGGGGTGTAATTAATTTAATCAGACTAAGAGCGCGTTCTAACTGCTGCAAAGCAAGAGGGGGGGGGGGCGTTTATCCGTGCGGGAAACGGGCCCGTTTCGGGCGTCATGACGACGGAAATGCACCGGGGGATGCTTTATTTTAGTCGCATGATGAAAACAGACGCTAGCAAAACTACATGAAACGGTTTTAGGTTTGCTTTTTATTTCCTCATCCGTCGATACCGTTGCATAACAGCGTTTGCGGGAAGTAGCAAAGTGGAAACGGCAAAATACAAGTTGCGTGTTGACTCGGGAGATTTTAAAACGTCTGGATACCCGCATATTTATTTTTATGACGGCTTCGCTTTCACCCGAGCTAAACAAATACCTTTCTCGCCATTGCGTTATAAAAACAAACCTCTGGCTTGTGTTTTGATGCTTTGGAGGAGGACGTTCGGAATAGTGTTTGTTTTAAACCGTTCATTCATTCATTAGGGTGAGCAATCCCAGCTGTCATTGGCCGATCATAAGGCCACAACAAGAATTATTATATCAACGGTGCACGCAATAAATATATAAAACACATAATAGCATTGACTTGCTTCAGTAAGGAAAATCTGTTAGGAACGTCTCCCTGCTATTTATTGATAGTCCTGCAGACAGAATGTACGCGCTTTTGCCGTTTCTCTCGCAAAAGTTGCCTGGAAAGCAGGCCAAACCGCACTCGTGATCCTTCTCTCCTGGAGGTAAACAACCAAGATGGCTGCTGATGAGAAGCAGGACTGTCGCAAGCGCTTTCATCTTAGTACAAAAAAAAAAAAAAAACACCCGAAAAAACAGAGGCTTTGACGGGACGTTACTTTAAAACTAACGGTAAGTTAGTGTTTCGCTTCCACAGTTGGATACTCTTATTGGATATGGGTTTATATAAGGAGGTCCAAATCAAGTGTGGTGCGTGGCCATGGCAAAAAAAAAAAAAAAAAAAAAAACCCTTTGGGAATGAGAGGGAAATAAAACAGGATTTCCGGATCTATTTTCAAAGTAAACTATTTTGAGGATGCTAGATTTTTCAAGATTATCTGAAAAAAAGTATCCGCTCTGTTAAAAAAAAAATTATATATATATATATATATATTATTTTATTTTTTTGCTCCGTTCCAAAACGTTTTTCTAAATCTCTAATTACTGTGATATAAATATGCTGGCCAAGAATGAAGTAGGTTAAATGCACTTGGTAATTTGGCACTTATGTTCAAATAAACATTCTGGTTTCCAATTACTTGCTGTTCCTCAATACAGCCGATAAAACCAACTCTCCAAACAAAAAAAATTGGTTAGTTTTTTTTTTTTTTAAGACAGAGAACATTAAAAAAAGGCTTTTGTTTTGCAGCCATTTTGATCTGCATATTAGTTTTTTTTTTAAACTTCAAAACTCCATGAGTCAGCACTGATTTTTTTTTTTTTTTTTTTTTTTTTTGAGGGGGGTTGAACTGCCGTGTCCTCTTTTCCACTTCCACTTTCTCACAGCGGTTCATAGCGGATCACGTCAGAGGACACTGTCCCGAGCCACGTCTCCCGGGACAGTAAACAGCAGTCTTGCTATTTACCCTGAAATCCCATCCTCCACAGCGGCTTCCTGTTCTCTTGAAGTGAGACATCCTTTCCTGGGGGATCAACTGGATGAACCAGACACAGAGATGTGGATGCTGTTTTGGCCCGGCCGTGCCCAGTTACAATAACACCACCATGCTGTTCGTCGCAGCGGCCTGCCCTGGAACGCCGGCCCCGTCCCGGCCCGGAGCTCCGGGCGGGAGGGCCGTTGTGCGTCTGCGATGCTGCATGGCTGGATGAGACAAAGAGCGCTCGCCGGAGGGTGGATGGGTGGGTGGGAATGGAGGGAAAAAAAAAGGGGGGGGTCCTCTGCTTCCCTCCTACAAACCGTGAAACCTCCTGGCCTCTGATGCAAATGAGGTGGAGGTGGAGGGAGGTGGGGGTGGGGGGCAAAAAAAAAAAAAAAAAAAAAACAACTTGGAGGGAAAAACAGACACAAAGGAGGGACGGGAGGGGAGGAAGCCTCCAAGAGCAGCACAACACTGAGGGCCTTTTGAAGTGAGTGTCAATCAAGCGGTCAGCGCTAACAATGTTAGGCCAGAGCGAGCGGGGCTAATGTCCTCTTTCCTCTGCCCAACGCCCTCCACCACCGCCGCCCCCTCCACACACACACACACACACACACACAGAACCACCAGCACCCCCCCCCCCACCACCACCTTCCACAAGCCCCTTGTGACCACATGAATCTGGCTAGTGACAGCTCGCCATCCTGTAATTTGCCAATTTGCACGCATGTCAAAAAGCCAGACCATAGTGAATTATGGCCATGGAGTGGGGATAGGCCAAAAGACGCGCGAGGGATCTGCAACAGAGGGGGGGATAATGGAAATGACGGGGAACCAGCGGGAAGAAACGGACTTGAGTGAAGGCTGCTTTCAGTTTGTGTGCCTTCTTGGTAGTGAAAACTTGACTCTGGCCGTTATTGCATAACACGGCGCGGCGGGCCCCGCCGTGCGTTCCAATTTGGGATTTGCGTGCATATACGCGGGTGTTTACATGCGCGGCGACGTCGTTCTTTTCGCGACGGGCTGAGCGAAAACTTGGAAATTAGGATTATCAACAGGAGGATACGTCCTGAATACGTCTCCCGCGACGTGATGTCGTACTTTCGAGGACCGGAGCCGCAAATTACAACGAAAAAACACCAGTCGAATAGAAGCTCGTACGAAAATAGCCTCCCGCTCGCACATCGCCGAGACATATAAGGGAGGCGAGCCAAAGAACAACTTGATCTTATATTTTTCCCAGTGGAAAAGGAAATACCTTTTAATGTTTATGTGTGCGTGTCCACAGACACCCCCGTCCGTGCACGCACGCAAACACTCCGAAGCCAGAACGAACCATGAAGCCCGTATAAATCTCTATCAGGAAGCAAGCCAACCTCACCGCCTCTTGCTGGTGAAAACCATATAATAGTCCAAGGAACCAGAAACGCATTTTCTGGATAGTTGGCAGCAAATGTCCCGTACTGGTTTGGGCTGGGTAACTACAAATGTTATTTTTATTATTGACTCGAGAAAAAAAAAAAAAAAAAAAAAAAAAAGGCCTGCAACACACTGTGTAAAGGAAAATAAAAATAAAAATACACTGCAGATATAATAAGTTAAGCGTGAGAGTACGGCGGATAAAATAAACATGCAGCCCAACGCAGAAAAAAAACAAACAAAAAAAAAAAAAAGGTCACCGCTTGTAATCACCACGTTGGCATGGAGTCACGTCTTACAAACGCTCCAAATCACCAGCGATCGCCGCAACCTATCATTTGGCGATCCAACGGCTGAGTCTGCCCTTTACACTTGTCTAATAATGTTTTACTTCTCCGAAACAATCTCCATCGCCGATTAACGTCTGACAAAGGAGCCCGGCTCTCCGCCGCAGGAGATCCTCAAACCATGCGTGAAAGTGAAAATGAGAGGCAATTCTGTTAAACACCCCACGTTATAATGGCTATTTACCGCCCGGCTCCGACTCGAAAGGCCGGACCTTTAAAATGTCTCACAAAGTAATCCCGTTTTCGGGTACAGTTCATTGAATTCGGCGCCGGCCGGCCGTACGAGCCGCCTCGGGTTATTCAGCTTCACGGGCGCTTCGCGGAGGGGAACCGGGCCGACGCAACTTTTCAAAGTTTTGCGTTGGTTATTCTGGCGGCAGGACGTCACCTGGAGTTCAGGGAGGAGAAGGTTTTTGTGCTCTGAGCGCTGAATCCTTTGCTCAGGCTGGCGATTGAAAACCAAATGGGGGGTTTGAGCTCGTGATCGTAAAGTTACTGAAGGAGTCACAAGTGGCGCCGAGGAAGTTTCGAGAAGGAGTCGCTCGCGTCGAAGCCAGATCTCGGTTGCAGATTTGCAGGGATGCTTTGGGCATTCTCAGCTTAGATTTGGACCGCAGAAAAAGGCTAAAAAAAAAATGAAAATATTCACCATTGACAACCTAAAGACTGTAACTCGGTTTAAAAGCATCTGCTGCAGGCAGTGGACTGAAAAGCTAGTCGTACTCCTAATGGGTTTCGGTCCAATAAGGCGACCATTTTCTTAGTACGCATTTAATCAAAGTAATCGATGTGGACTTAAATAACAACTGGAAATGACTTCTTTTTTTTTTTTCTTCTAAATGATTGTGCATTTATTAAAAACTATTTTAGAGACAGCAGCAAATCAAATGCCTAACAATGCTAACGATGCCAGACGGGCATTTTGCCATCAGATGTTACGCAGAAGGGTAACATCTGATGGCCCCCAGATAACCAAAGTAATAACATCACAACAATATCACAACAATAGCACTTTCAACTTGCAAAATACATATTTTATTGCCTGTTTATATATTGTATAGTTATTTTATTGCCTATCTGTATGTTTTCTATATAGTTTCTATTTTGTACAGTTTTATATTTGTATTGTCCAGGACCACACATGGAAATTAGCTATGAGCTACAATCTGGTACAAACATCTCTGCCTCTGTGCTGAATGTAATTGTACACTGTCCTTATAAACTTCTAAACAAACAAACAATCAAATTGCTGCCTCTACAGCTCATCTTGGCGAGGGAAGACGACCTGTCCAACACTTCCTTACTGGATTCTCCAACTACTCATATCCAAATGCTGTTAAATGATGTGTCTGAGAGGGGAGTCTGTCGGGGATCTCTGGCAGTCCCGCCTCCAGGAAGAAGGAAAGAACGTGTCAAATGTTGGCCGTTATCTTTGCAGGAATGTTTCCAATTTGACTGCACAGAGACGGTTCCTATTCACACCACTGCTTCTTGTGAAATCTTACCGCGTGGTTTCTTCAGTGGATCTATAGGTAGGTTGCAACTCCCGCTGGCACTGTCACTCGCACCGCAACGTAGGTTTTTGAGAGGGATCAAACAGAATAAGGACGAAAGATCTGAGGCTCTGGATGCGGGGGCAGAGTTGCCGGGAAACTGGAGGGGCAGTGCAAGATCCGAGTCCCTTTCGTGAATACCTGGATAGACTACACGGCATGCTGTGGTTTGTAAAACCGTGGCCAACCAGTTACTTAGTCAACATTTTGGTATCTCTGTTTGATAATGCAAGTGTGCAGTTACAGTCCAAACTGATTTTAGGTGGGACTGACTTGTTTGCTGATGACACCGTGATCTGTCGTGAGTGCAGGGAACAGGTGGAGGTATGCTCTGGAAAGGAGAGGAATGAAGGTTAGTCCCAGCGAGACAGAATATATGTGCGGGAATGAGAGGAACTCGGGTGGAACGCTGAGGCTACAGGGAGTGGAGATCAAGAAGTTGGAGGATTTCAAGTACTTAGGGTCAACAGTCCAGGGCAATGGAGAGCGTGGGTGGCTCTTTGTCTCATCCAGCCAGGCAGCAATGGGTGGAGACTTGTGTCAGAGGTACTATGAGATCGTAGACTATCAGCCAGAATGAACGGAAAGGCGTACAAGAGTGGTAGTGAAACCAGCGATGCTGTATGGCCTAGAAACAGTTACAATGACTAAAAGACAGGAGGCAGAGCTGGAGGTCACAGAGATGAAGACATTGAGGTTTTCTTTGGGAGTGACAAGGACGGACAACTTCAGGAATGAGTCCATCACAGGGACGGCAGAAAAGACAGACTGAGATGGTTGGGTCATGCACAGAGGAGGGATAGCGATAATATTGGTTGACAGATGCTGGAATTGGAGGTCTTGATGAAGACCAAAAAGAGTAGATATAAGGATGTAGTGAGAGAAGATAAAAAGGTAGGTGGCGTGAGAGGAGGATACAGAGAATAGGGAGAAAGTTGATTTGCTGTGGTGACCCCTGAAGGGAAAAGCCGAAAGGAAAAAAAGACGACGACTGATTGCTATGCTAAATTGGTGAGAGCTTGGTGCAGGTGAGCTAGGGGAGCTGGAATCAATGATCACATCACATCTGAGGATTGAGGTCGATTTTAAGTCATGCTGAGGAACCCAAAAGCAAGGCGTTTTGGTAGCAGAGAACATTTTAGTGAACTACAGGAGGAGGTGGCGGAGGGAACAGGACCTGTGAAGGACTGGAAATTGTTGCCAGGGATGGGCGAGCTAGCCGGGGTTAGCATATCTGGTGCTTTCTTGGTGACATCACTTGGGCTTCACCCAACGAGTCAAAATAAGACACGAACCTCAAGGGCGACACATAGTGAGATGTCAGTGACTAGCTAAGCTACTTCAACTCAAGCTGCATGACACCCGGGTTTTTAGGGCCGCGATCGCATATTTTGGATTTGTTGTCAAGCCATTTTGCCTTTAAAATTATATAATAGCTTCGTTCATATCTGGCTTCAACGCCAGTCCACATCAGGAGGCAAAAGCTAATCTTTCTCAGCAGAAGGCTTCAGCTCAGGGAGCCGGCTATAAGACATTGCGGCAACATTATAGCACTCATGTTTGTTTCTTCTCCGTATAGTTGTTATTCAAAGCCCTTTAGATTGTTCATTCACCCATTCATACTCAGCACTTGAAAACCGGCGGCCCCGAAGGCGCCGCCATGCACGTCGGGAGCAATTAGGGGTCAAGGACACTTCAGCCGCACTCCAGCACGGTCGTGACAAGGGATCAAACCGGTGAACCTCTCCAATTACGCCATGGCTGTTCCACCTGAGCCCTCGTGTTCACACTCGCGGCCGTCAAAATATCGAAACAAGCGCTCCGAACGAGCACGCGGGGATGTATCGCTGACGTTTCCATCTGGAATATTGATGAAAAGGTTAAAAGGAGAACTAGTAGCTGCCGGTCAGGGGAATAAAAGGCAACAGAGAGAGATCGGTATCAACGGGTTATTTGTCCTCATATAACACACACTCCACATATATGAAAAAGTCAAATGCAGGAGGTCGGCTGAGATCCAAAAAATTGAAGGCACGAGCCTTAAATTTCGGTTTCTTCACATCGACCTCACGGTAAAAAAAGCACAAAAAAACGTGCCGGACGCAACATTCGCTGTTGCAACATTTTCAAAAGAGTCCAAGCTGGCCGTTACTCTTCTTGTCCGGCTTCTTTATTGCTCGTCCCCGGCGATAAATATCTGCCTACGTCCGCGCCGGGTCGCTTTTTCCTTCACGGTAATTGATGTGAGGCTTCTGCTGAAACAAAGCACGCATTTATTTTGAAGCGGCCGGCAGGAAATAGGGCCATCGCAGGTGGAGCGCCGCATTCCTATGGCGGAGCCCGGGTCAGAACCTTTGGTAGAGTCAGGATTTGTAGTTTAAAGGCTGTCAAAAGTGATCACTCTGCACCGCAAATGCACCCCCATACCTGACACATCCCCTCCTTTTGTTAAGATTAAGGATGTACCCCGCCGGAATCGGTGACCTGTTCCCTCTCTCCTTTTCTGCAGGGCTCATTCTGGTCTGTGCTAAACACAGCTCAGGTTGTGGTACTGGGTGAAGGGGGGCAGGCAGTCACTGGATATTACCCAGGGAGCTTGGGTGGAGACTCAGTTTCCATTTCACCATGACCTCTCTCCGGTCCCAGCGGTGGCCAGCTCCACCGCTACCTCCTTCCTCTCACATCCCCGCTGAGCAGCCTCTGCTCCGCTGCTGTCTGTCTTTCGTTTTTTTTTTTTTTTTTCCCCTTTTTCTTTTTTTCGTTCGTCAACCTATCCATCCAGGGCTCCGACTCGGTCGGACGGAGCGGTCCGCCCCCGTCAACAAAGAGATCGAATTCCCATAGCTCATCTATCTTCTCATCAGCTGTCTGCGCAGATTTAAATGTTTGCATTGCGCACAGTGCAAATGCGTAACCAATACGAGGACGATGAATACTGAGAAAATTACCCCCAAACAACTCCATATCAAATTAAAGACCCGCCGACCGCGGCTAAATAAAGTTGTAACGCCGGTGAATGTTCCCCTCAGGATGGGAGTTATCCCTTTCCAACACCAAAGCTATTTTTGGTGCCTGTCTGTATTGTTTTCAGCCCGTCCAACGCTACTTTCGTATTAAAACATGTGTGATTAGTTTCTCTTATGTCGACAATGCCGGGAAGCTGTTAGTCACCCCGCTGACACGACTCGGACACGCCCTCCAAGACTAGCTGTTACTATTTATTTTCACCTTTTCCATTGACTCCCCGGCTCCATTTAGGACATTTGCACCAGGCAGATACCGGGAACCATTTTTAAATGCGTGCTGGGCTCAGCAACCCAGGATTATAAATAGCGAAACGTTCCCAAAATAGTTTGGCTAGCACTTTTTTTTTTAATTATTCGCTCCGTTTAAAGCGGAAACACAAACGCTTTTAACGACAAGTTGCAACGCGGCGATGCGCGATGCGTCGGCGCCGAATAACGCGAGGTCGCGTCGACAGACGTAAACAGAGAGGGAAAATAAACTATTGAGCAACAGTCTCGGCTAACCTTGCCAGAACTGCCAAAATATCAGCCGTCCGGAAAAAAAACAAAAACAAGGATGAATAGTCCAGGAGGCAAACTCGGCCGTCATCGTCACCGTCATCTGACCGAGCGATTCGGCGAAATCCTCCAGAACGCTCGCCCACTGAAACCGAGGACGAATTAGTTTACCAGCTGGCGTTCCCCCGGGATCACGCAAACCATCGCCGGACCTCCGACACGGCGCTGCTCGTCACATCCAGCTGTCATCAAACACTGCTATTATTGTGTTGCGAGGGACTTTTTCTTTTTCTTTTTTTTTTTTGGGGTTGATGGAGATCTACTCAGTGTCAGCGCTCATCTGGTGTTGATGTGTTCGGACAAGATGATGGCGGCGTGCCGCTGTTCTCAAACCGGAAATCTAAGGGAAGTGGGGGTTCATGCAAATGAGAGGAGACCCGATAATGTGTTTAATTGAAACATTTACTGAGGCTCACTCGATTTGCAAGGGTCACTTAGGCGTGACGCAGGCGGAAATTAGCACGGCTACATCAACGTATAGCGCTGCAGTAGCGGCAAAGAAAAATTTCTCATATACATTATATTTATAAAACACGTAATAAAGCAAAGTGAGTCCATATCGCCTCTGTGTTTTGGTAAGAACTGAGCGCTGTTGGAGCAAATGGAAGACATGACAAGTGAGGCAGGAGTCTTAACAGCATCACCAGCACATCATTATTTCGCAAACGATATAGTCTCTTCTTTTTTTCCTCCCCCATTTAGTGGATTCAAGGTAACATACGATGCGCAGCACGCACCTCCGCTCCCGGAAAATGAACGGCTCGCCGGTGAAAACGTGACACAAAGTTGGCTGCGGGCGGGAATGGGACGGCGGGTCCGGAGCGCCGGCGTCTGGTGGGGTTTCAGTCAACAGCCCTTCCATAAGCCGCAACACTGGGATGTTCTTATAAATATGAAATATGGATTATAAAACTGTAGAGAAAAAAAAAACATGTATATATAGAATATATATATGTGTGTGCTAAATGAAACATTATATAATCTGCAATGCATTTAGCAAAGTTTTGGATCAGGAGCACAGTGTGTGTGTGTGTGTTGGGTGATACGAGGGTGATATCGGGGCTATGAAGAAACAGCTACATGATGGGCGTGGTGACATATTTGCGTTTTGATTTCAATAATATTACATTTTTTTTTATGATATTTTAATATTCATTTCTATGGAATAATTGCACACAAGCTATTTAGAATAATCTAGAACATAATACCAATTCTGTAATTTAAAAAAAAAAAAATTGCACTACTTTTCTGTGGATGTACATGAAACCATTTTTTTTAATTTTTTTTTTTTTACACATTTTTCAGCCTAGGGATGGTTCATAATAAATAGTAGCTGCTCTCAACACAAACATACCCCAGTGGCGGCAGAGCTGCCACGCAAGGGCGCTAAATCGGGGAGCAACTTGAGGCTCGGCGTCTTGCTGGAGTGCGCTTCGGTATGCGGATGGGAATTGAACCGCCAGCCTTACGCTTTGCCAGCGGAGCCTCAGCCGCCCGCCGAGTGTGTCTTAATACGTAAGAATCTCTGTGGTGAGTTTTGAAACACACCCACAGATTCTTCCTCATATAATTCTGTGGGATACGGGTCAGGGAGTTGCACTCTATGTTTTTACTATGGTCTATATCGGTCCGTAACAATGTGAACCCACCTCAGTTCCCATCGTTTCAAATTCAAGCACGTCATTTCAAATGCAACAGTTTGACTCGGGGAACCGCTGCCTTTTTAATTTTTTTTACCTTGCTGATTCCAGCAGACGCAAAGGCAATTACAGGGAAACCCGTGTGGCATAATTGCTGCTTCACACCTCTTTTCTGGGGAATAATTTACCTTCATTACGACAAACTGGCATGGAAGTCTTTCTGGGTGGAAACAATCATCGCTCTCAGGTGAATTCCGCCGCGTGTTTGCGATTCGCTCCACCCTTTTACGCGTATGAGAGAAAATAAAATAAATAAAAAAAAATAAAAAAAAAAGGGAAAAAAAATAAATAAAATAAAAATCAGACGGTGCTCAGACAGGCTAAGTCACTTGTGACATCATTTTAAAAACATGGCTCCAAAGAAGGAAAAAATAAAGGGAAAAAGAAGAGGCAGCCTAATCGCCGTAATGTTTGCGCTCCTCTTACATTGATAAATGAAGCCATTGTTGGGTGATTATCACAGTTATTCATAGCCTCTCTGCTATGGGGATGCTACATTTGTTGTATTACATAGGAGCAGACACTGCTGGGCCGAGCGCATGTTTCCCTGTCAGTGTGTATTACGGGCTAAGCGGAGACATTTATAAATACTCGGTAGTCTGCCCCGGCTATATGCGTCGCGTTATTAAATCGCCATTATTTTGACGACAACCGGGACAGCCTGTGATTAATTGAATACTCCGGGTGGATCGTGCCTGTTTGTAAATGCTACTTTTACATTGAAAATGAATCAGGAAAAGAGACAATAAATCAGTATTTGGAGGCGCTAAGCCGCCGCATCCTTACGATTCTTTCTCATTTAAATACCAGAAATGGAAACGAATTATTTCTTCATTATTTCTACTGACGTCGTAATAAAGAATGATTTAATGCGCTGGACCGACGTCAGGCTGCACACGTTAGCGTCGTGAACCAGTGCGGTTGTGTTGCATGACTGCATGCATGCACGTGTGTGTGTGTGTGTGTGTGTGTGTGTAGGCCTCGAGACAAAAGAGAAACAACAGACCGTGCTCTGGTAAGCATCAGGCCATGGCATTTGGCTTTTTCCTGGTCTTGGACCGAGAAGAGTGAACCCTATGAATCATGCCTCTACTCTAGCATGTAACCTCAAACATAAACCTCAGCCAGAGGACGGATCCCGGGAGCGGCGGCGCACACAACCCTCCGCTTTTATCCAAGCACTCCAGGGAAATCTGGTTTTAACCAATGAAGAGACTTAAGATAAGAGTAATTTATTACTTTTAAACGGTTTGCGCTTCGTCGGATTTATGCAGGGGACGGGCCTTTTGAGGACGTAGCGGGAGATTTCTTGTTTTTCGATGTTTGGGCTGTTTTTCAAACATTCTGGTGAGCCCGGAGGTCCGTCCCCCGACACCGATGTCAGGGAAAACGTCGGAGTTGAGAAGATTGCAGGTTTTTAAACGTCGCCTTCTCAAAATAGTCGCCAAAGTTATTTTAAGCTTTCGCGAAAACACAAAAAACTTAGCCTTGTGTTGAATAAGGAGTTGATTTAGAGACTCGCGGCCCTCGGAACAATAATTTGTGGCCCCCTGATTGAAATCACATCAAATACAACAAAATGCACGGCGAACTGAGAAGACGGAACTGAGGCATAGTGTTGTTGGAATTGCACTTACTTTTCTTCATGTATCTCAAGTTGTTCGTCATGTATGTTTTTTTAAAGGAACAGTTCTTTACAATTTTGAGTTAGTGTTACTTCTTGGTAATTAGGCTATTATTTTTACTGGTCCGGCCCTCTTGACATTAAATTAAGCGGGTCGTGGCCCCCGGACCAAAATGAGTTTGACACCCCTGATTTAGACGAAAAAAAAAAAAAAAAAAAAGTTTGGTTCATTGCATGTCAGAGCTGCGGAAACGTCGACCCCGAGGTCAGAAATGACAGGCTTAAACTCAGGGTTCTGGAAAGGTAAGATATCATCTCCACTTTTGCTGCAAAATGTGACATTTTGCCAGAAATCCGGCGGTATTGCGGTCGGGGGGGGGGTTTGAAGCTGAGAGGATGAGCGGCGACAGAAGAAGACCACGGCGAGTTATCCAACCTGCTGGAAGCACGGCTGTTTCCTCCGCAATGTCATTTGTCTTTCGACTACTTTTTCATCCGGGCTCTAATGGATGACTTGGCTAATGCAGGCGGCGGCGTTCTTCTTTAGAATGGCATCTCCGCTGGCAAAGCCGGGGATTTTGCACCGAGCTCAAGGCCTTTTCACAACGCTTTTAATGAGAGCACGGGATTTTGTGTTTACATTCCTTCCTGCTTTTTTTTTTTTTTTTTTTTTTTTTTTTCCGCCCCGCCACCCCCTCCGCCCCGTGATACCCGCTCGCCCCGCTCTGTGGCATTTCCCACTCTCGCCTCATGATGGCCGCCTGCCTTCGGCGGTTTGCAATTAGCATCCTTCACGATGTTCTGCTTTGCTGGCTCGGTGAGGCTAAAAAAAAAACGGGAGCGCGTTTAAGCCACGCGATGTCACCGTCAAATGACGGCCGGCGGGGCGGCGGGGCGGAGGGGCTGAGGGGCGGAGGGATTTCACTTGGAGATCTACTGTTTCTGCTCAGCTTGCCTTTGTAAAACACACACACACACACACACACACCTCCTCCTTCTCTGCACATTCAAACAAACTTTCTTTATTTCAGCTCGGATCTGAGGCGGACGCCTGCCCCCCTCTCCCACCCGAGGGGGGGGAGGATCGGGCCGCCGGTAGCCTTAAACACCTCTCGCTTCGCTCCCCTCCTTCCTGAGCCTTGACAGAAGGAATGTATTTTTGGAGAGACCCCCGGTGATGTGATGGACACGAGGGCTCCGTTTGAAATGGAAACCCACACATTCTGCCCTGCCAGGGAGCACCAGGAATATCCCAACAGAGATGGCAAAAGGAAATGGAACAAGGGAGTGGGGAGGGGAGGAAAAAAAAAAAAAAAACGGCATCTTTATTGAGGTTTTCCTTTCAAAAGCACTGGAAAATACGGGGTTAACGCCGCTCGGTAACACTATCAACCCAACAGAGAAGCCGCTGACCACCACGGGCGTATATCGCTTCTTTACGCCCCCCTCGATATCAACCCCCGTTCTTGTATACGCTGACAAACACATGCCGGCCCAGATAACCGGGAGAAGGAGAAGGCGAAAAAAAAGACGGAGAAAAAAAAAGACACGATAAGAGAAATGAATGTAATTCATGAAAGGAGATAAACCGGGCCACACGTGAGCTTATCCTCCTGTGTTTGCCGTCGCATCCGGCGCTTTTTTGTCTCTTTTCCCTTCATTCTCCATTTATTTCACAAAAGAGGAGAATAGCAAGGGGTCCGAGCGTGCGGAAGGCCGCTTCGTACGCGACGTAGGAAGATGACGCGGCGCGCTCACCTGGTCCGATAAAGACGGCAAAGGAATCATATCCCGCGCCTGCTAGTCATTCAAATGGGCCGGCGACTGTAAACAAGAGCCGCGGTTATCCGTGTAGCGGTCAGATAAGAGAGGAAGGAGGCCTCTGGAGAGATGGATCACGGAGGGGCTCCCGACTCTCCTCTCTCCCCAGCACCGCCCTGCCACCTTAGGATAATAAACAGCCTCAGAGCAGGGGGGCCAGATAAGAACCATCACTCACGTTGGCCGCACTGATAAGACACAGGCGCTCTCTGTCACCCTCCGTGACATTTGTTTTTTCATTCCACTTCAGGCCGAGGGAGAAGTCAACCTGTTTCATCTCATCAACGGGCCCCCTGCTCGGGATCCCCGCGCTAAGTGCGCGCCGCCCTCGACGGCGGCGAGGAAAGGAAACGCGGATCCGCTAGGCGAAAAAAAAAAAAAAAAAAAAAAAAAAAAGCAGCGACCCGGATTTATGGCCTTCTGAAGAAAGATGGACTTTATTGGCCGGCTGTTCCCGCGCAGTTTGTATTTTATTTCTAATTCAGGCTGAGGTTACAGCACGATCCGGACAAATAATAAAAGTAATAATTATCCGCGAGATGAATGAAAAATGTGCATCGCGTTAAAATACGAGGCAAAGGCTTACCTCCGCCATTGCTTTTGGCGTGCGGTATTAGGCTTAAATTACTCGTCTCCACGACCTGCGCCGCAAAGATTACACAAGCTGAAGGAGTTCCCCTCGGATCCGTCGGTAAATTTACTGCTCCCAAAAACCGCGGGCCTGCTAGATCCCGACCGTTTTTCCCCTCGCGGAGTCGGCCAAGGGGGATCGATCGTACCAGAAAGAGCCGGAATCGTTCGCCGACGTAACATCGCTGCAGAGACGTTACGAAAACACGACCGCGCCGGCCGGCTATTGTTTCACGGCGAGCCGTAAAAATGAGACTCCGACACGACTGTTAAATTCGCGTCGACAAAAAAAAAAACGCGCCAGTTACAAGCTATAAATTATACTCGGGTTAGTAACATATCCGAGGGGGCGGCATTAAATTATTATTTGTATTTTGGCACGTCTGATTCTCCGAAAAAAAAAAGAAAAAACAAAAACAGGCCGGTCGGGTGGGACTGTAAATCAGGGTGCCCGTGCGTCGCCTCTGCCAGGGTCACCTACGAGTCACAGATTCGAGATGGCATAAAACGCTTATTTTACAACCATCCCAATTGTTATGCTTTAGAGTTATGTGCATTGTATAACCTCTAATGAAGGGCGTAAATTCTCAGTTTACAACTGGACCTTTACGGTGGTGGCGGCGGCGGTGGTGGGTGGGTCGGATGGGGGTGGGGGGGGGAGGTGGGGGTTGTAAAAACACACACTTTTTCGCGTTAACTCGTGTTTGTCGCCCGAGTTGTGGAGTTCAAACTGCGCACACGAGGTTCCAATTAGTCAGGGAGCGCTCCGCCGAGAGGCCTCCGCTCGCCGTAATGGTTCCGGGGGCCGTGAGAGAGCGGCATCCCGTCCCATCGGTCACAGGTGACGTTTAACAGACGGCGGGGGGCCCCGACTTCCCCCGAGCGCCGGACACGGCGATGGCCGCGCACTCAAGCGGGCCTTCGTCTTCACGGGAACGATCATTATCCTTTTTGTCAAACGTTGTTTTCGTCGCGTTGAGATAGCGACATGAATCAAGCGGACTTTACTGCGCAGTAAACCTCTGTCGGGGTTGCATGAAAGAGAAGACCCGCCATGTTTCAAGTTACCGTCCCGTGTCCGTCACCGGATGCCGAAAGCCTGCCGAAACCATGTCTGTCACATTTATGGGAGCTGGACTCGCGCTTTAGCAAGACATGCTAATAAAGATCGGCACCCCGTTTGAGAATTATTGTGGGGTTTGTAACCTCTGGACTGCAGTCGGGACATCGCGCGTCTTCTTCTTTTCCTGATATATTCCCAGGTTCCCTCCCAGCAGCTGCAACCGCCGCGACATTCGCCGAAAGCTCCGATGTTTTCTTTAACCTCCAAACAAAAAGTCGGATTCTTTTTTTTTTACACTAAATCAAAACTACGCGCTGAGTGACGCGCGTTTGAGTCCAAACCAAAATGTTCCCCTGCCCTGAACCGCGTGCGTCTCCAAGCAAACCAGGCATCGAACTGACATTTGTTGACATTATTTCCCCGTGGATTTGTGTGATAGCGCGCGGAAGTCACCGTGAGGTTTTTCACGGAAAACATCACGGGGATTTTAACCGTGCGTAGCGGAGATGGTGATGAAAATGTACCTTGGCGACTCCTCGGCGCTCGGGACTTCGGGAGAAATTACGGCGGATGTGTCACTTCCGGTGGTTTCGGGGTGAACGTGAACCTCGGTATTTGCAACAAAACACAAATCGGGACGGAAGCCGCACTGGAGGTTTGCACCGTAAATTCCGGCATATAAGCCGCTTTGAGAACTGTGGCTTTTACAACCACGCGGCTAATTTATGGATTCCTATTGGCTAATTACGTTAGCGTCCTTCCGCCAACACACATGAAACCGTTTCGACAAACCTACTCGTATTTTCGATAATTCTTCCGATCGGTCATTTTGCGCTTTTTGCACACGCGCCCGGCATCATGAAAAAAAACGCGCAGAAAATGCATCTGATGCACATTTCGAGTTGAAAGCGATCCGTCCGGCTGTTGAAGAAGGAAATGGAGCTCCTGCACGTGAGTTCGGTAACTGTTCTGAAAAGAAGCATTTGTCACTGTTTTTTATTGAATTAAAAGTTTTCAAAAAATCAATCCTGCAACATCTTACTGTGTTAATATCTCATGTTTCGACGCGGACACCTGCGGCTTATAGACAAATGCGGCTTATTTATGTTCAATTTCTTTTGTCTTTTAAAAATGAGTATGTGCGGACAACTTGCCATTTTGCACAACTGACCTCGATCGCTCCGATCGCACTTATCACATGTTTAGCGCCGACAACCAAAGCTAATTCCCTATAGTGGCAAAACTACTTCAAGAATAAAGCAAGTCTCATTCTGATACTGATATATTTGCGCTCTCTACTCCAGAATTGACTAACTTATGAATTGCTTTCACACTTTGCGGTCTAAAAGAGCTTCACGCTGGATTGCGTTCACCCGTTCTCTCCCCAAAACGACTCGAGATGCAGACGGGAGGAGCAGCGGATCGAACCGACCGACCGACCGGGTCACATGATCCTGTCTGCCAACACTGAGCGCTTTTTTTTTTTTTTTAACATTTAACATTAACATTTCTGCTTTTCGTCCGAATCCCTCCCCGCTGACTTCTTATTCTGTGCGTGTTTCATCAACATAATTCAGGACTATGCAAATACCAGGTCGCGCTCCGTCATTGAGGGTCACACTTGACACTAAAAAGATGCTGAAGACAGGAGAGCGACGGATTGCGGGGGTTTACAAATCGAGCAATTAAAGGGGGGGAGGTGATTATGTCATCATTTTCTTTGGGCCGGCTTGGGAAAAAAAAAAAAGGTCCTGCTACATTTCATATTCACCGTGAATGAATGAATAAGGGATGTAGGAAGGGGGAATGAGGATTGAAATATCTCGCCGGGACATTCTGCTTGGTTTTTTTTTCTTTTTTCCGACAGGCCTTATCTCCCTACGTTCAGCCCTGTTAATATGATGATGAACAATATTTCGTGAAGGGCGGCTGAATGTGTCTCTCCTGGAGAGGCCGCGGCTCGCTCCGTCTCCTCCCCGTGTCCTCGTCTTTCCTTTTGTATCGCCCGTTTTTTTTTTTTTTTTCTCCCTGAGAGCAGGGGTGGAGGGGCAGGTGAGAGGAGGGGAAATGAGGTAGATAATCACCCCCGCCGCACACACACACACATACACACATTTCCTAAGACACGCACCGGCGTGGGACCCTCATTTCCCCGCCAACCCTCCCAAAACATTTTCATATCAATAATCAAGCAATTTTTCTGCATGCTAATCCATCAAAGCAGGCTGGGGGGGCTAATCTGCGGGCGGAGGGTTGGGTCGCCTGGTGGATGGGTGGGTGCGCGGCGCTTCGTCTTTTCAGGTGTGCCCCCCACTCGCGCTCCCTGGCAGACATTTGTCCCGCTATGTGGCGCACAAAGCCCCTGCCCTGTCAGCACTGATTGATCAGAGGGCGGCCATAAAGGAGGAAAGCGGCACACCCTATCAGTGATGCTCTACATCTGCACCTGAAAGGAGCTCGCGTATCCTTCCACAACATGCTCAGCGCTGGAGATAATGAGAGCCGCGCTGTTAACAGCTCCTGCAGCTCTGGTTTTTGTCATGTGTATATAGCCCAAGCGCTTACCCTTTAGATGGGGAGGTAGGAAGACGGTGGGGGGGCACAGGGCCCGCGGTAGGGAGATTATCATAATGTCTACAAACGCTGACAGGGTTGAATTTCGGCGACTCTTTTTACAGATTAGCGGCGCTTTTGGTGGTGGGGAGAAGGTGCATTTGCCGAACAATGCGATCGCGTGTTTGATTTTAATTTTCTGACAATCTTTCGCGGCGTGTAAAAGATACGCGCCGATGCATTTTTCTTCCCCCCCCCCCCCACACATGCTCCACCCGGTCGGGATTTAGTCGGTGCTAACGGTGCTTTTAGAACCGTGTGAAGACATAGCAGGCGCCTCCCGGAGTCGGGCAATCCTGCAGCGGGGAGAGTGAGAGATAAAATGCAGAGGCCTCATTACCTGCCTCTCCGCTCTCTTCTGGCATTAATTTATTCCGGTAAAGCGGGCCCCCATTCGCCGTGGCGCTGATTTTAATTTCAGCCCGGCAAAAACCTTGGCTGACTGTCTCTCCCAATTCATTGCTCTAACGCGCGATTGTCCCCTTCAATTCGCCGAGGAAACGCTCAGCGCTCGGCGCGGCTGAGCCCCCCGTCCGTGGACAACGGCGGCGTGATGCAAATGGCCTTTAGTGAGACGCCAAGGCGTGTGAAACATTGCAAATTATCCCTGTGATGTCCACAATTAAAAAAAAGCAATGTCGCCGCGGCCGAACAGAGTGATGCACTTGTTAGGAACAAGAGGGGAATTATGTATTATAAATGTGTTATTAACGTGTGAGTCGGCAAGGTCGGGGAAAGCGAGATAGGTGTTGAAATATGAATGTCACCCTCAAAGAGCCTGCTAACATGGCTGCAAGTGGACCCTCTGGACACACTGCCTGATGCAATATTTATGTGTTTGCCCGCACACAGGTTTACTCGGCCGGTGCGGAGCCTCACCTGTGCACGGGCGAGTTTCTGTCACATTTAACGCAGATGAATACGACCGAACAACAAGTGTGCACGTATGCAGCGTGTGCCGGAATGCTGTCGACAAAGGAGGGGCTTCATTTCCCCGACCCGTACATTTTCTTCATGATGGCTTTCAATGCAGATGTTCAACAAGCAGATTTTTTTTAAAATGCTATTTGGACCTTTGGAAGCCACGGATAAGACTGAGAATAAGAATAAGAATAAGAATAACTTTATTTATCCCAAAGGAAATTGTTGTGCCAGAGTAAAACATAACAATAACAAATAATAGTAGGAAATTGTATAAACAGCAGCATTTGAGAGAGAATGGAGAAAAATAAAACAAAATGTAATACATTTAAAGTTTGCAAATTTAAATGTTCTTTTTTTATATTGTTTATTTATGTTTTTTAATTTTTTTGTGTTCACTTTTATCATTGATTTTCTTGTTCTCTCTGCTGTCTATTTATTGTCTTTTGTTGTTATTTGCTATTTCTAATTGTCTCCCTATTTATATTCATATTCGTATTTATTGCTACAATCACTGTTACGCTGCTGTGACAAAAGAAGTTCCCCGATGGGGATCAATGACGTTAAAAAATCTCCACAGGAAAATATGGTTAGGAGAAAATAACCCCACAATTCTTGTTTATGTTTCTGGTTCAGTCGGCATAAAAAGCCCTCTGTACGAGTCGTGAGGGGGCAGTGTTGCGTGGTGCGCTCAAACGTGCGCAGCTAAAGGGAAAAGAAGAAGACAACACGCTGACAAGGGAAATAACCTGGGAGAAGAATTCTCCATCCACGTGCCGCCATGCGTTTACTGGTCGCAAAGACGACCATGGCAACGTAAACTACGCACGGGTAAAGGGACGCTTATTTACTTATTTGCGCAAATCACATGGGCACAAAAAGAGCCCTGAGGACAAACGTCATCATTTCCAGTAGAGATCGATGATACCGTGTTAGCGCCGGTGTGCATATATTACATAATATTACAATTCACTTTTTAATTTTGGATCCATCTGGCACAAGAATTTCCTTCGGGATTAATCAGGTTTTATCTCATTTTATCTTTGATACTCATTTTTTTAAGAAGGAAAGAAAAACCCACTGGCTTCTTAGGAAATAGTCAATTTTTCTTAATTTGAATCTGATAAATCCCCTTAAATTTAGATGTAATAAAAAAATGTTATTCATATTATTATTATCTTTTTTCAAAGCACACAACTTTTGATTTTATTTTATTTTTTCAAATAATGACAACGAAGATAAAACAAAATAAAATAAACAGAATAGGGAATTTACTGAGCCTGACGTCTTATATACTGTCCTTTTACTATTCCGTGCCTCCCACAAAATTATCAGCGAGGGAGCGGCCGGGATGATCTACAGGGAATCGTGAGTTTCTGCTCGGTAAAGGATCGGTTACAGCCTGCTTTCTGCAGAGTACGGATATTATGGTGCTCCGGCGTGGACAAAACAAATATCACATAACAAAACATGTCATTTCTATTTAAATTGTACAGACGCGGCTGGATAACACTCGCCGGGCTCTCACAAAAGCGGTCGCATCTTCGGTCCGACGGAGAATGCGGCCGAGGGGTGTGTGTTTTGTCCGCGTGACATAAAAGAAGTGACAGACGATGCCCCGTATTGGATATTTACATCCTTGGAGGCTGAGCTAGTGACGGGGTGTTACATTAACACCAGCCGCCACTGCATTTCTCTGGTAGTTTTATTTGGGGGGGGGGGGGGGGGGGGGGGGTCATTTAGGATGTTGATAGCGGCGATGTATGACAGCGCATCTCCCAGTCACGAGGAACAGATGCTCAGCGAGTCCTGAAGTGCAGGGATGGTGTTAAAGCAGCAGCGGAATAAATGCGTATCTATTTCATGCCAGTTCAGACAGAATAGTCTGCCGTATGTAAATAGGGGGTTCAATAATGAATGCACTTCCCCTGCTTTTATTTGCTTTAAGCCCTCGCAGTCACATACGCATTGGCACCGCGCGAGACACAAATTAGAGAGCGTTTTAAAGGAAATATTCAAAGTGCAGCCCGCCGCCGAAATATCAGTTATTATTTTTGATGTTGCAATTTCTGACACTTTGATGCAATCAGTGAGTAGCCCCGGCATTCAGCCCTCTCCAGGGAGAGAGCTGTCAGGAGTGAGGAGCCGGTGGGTAGATAATTATGGGAGATCAAACCTCGCTAGTTAGTAGGCAGGAGCGGGAGGCAAATGCCAAAAACCAGCCAATGTTTCGCAAACGCTTGTTCAAGGATATCCTAATTGCTATAAGTGGTTCCTTCAGGACTGGCACTTCAAACGCTCCCCGCTGCATGATGTCATCCCTCCGTGGCTCCCCTTCACGCTCACAATAGACAAATTGGGGAAGAGGGCACGGCGTAACATACCACAGGGTGGTGGCCTTCCTTTGTCGCGACACGTGACCGGCGTCGGCGGTAATCGGCCGACGTTTACGCGCCGGGACGGGGGGGGAAAGCCGCCCCGACTCCTCGCGGGCCCAAATTAAATCGCGACGTTTTGTTTTTTCGCCCGCGCTCGTGCGAATGAAAACCGGGGCCTCGGCGGAGACGGAGAGCGGAATTCATATGGAACGCCGGCTAATTTATATGCACAACAAGAACATGTAAATATTAGGATTGTATGATCTGGAATGTGATACAATCTGACATCCGACGGTGTGCTCGCTAATTCAAAGTGAGAACGCTGTGCTATCTGTCAGTACCGCTTCCAGCCTACCTCTCCCGTTCCCTTCTTACCTTTGCAGTTCAAAGGGAAGGAGAGGGGAAGGTGAGCGCAATTAGTCGAAATCAGTCAGAACAAATTGTCCGACCGCGTTGCGCCGCAGTAAGACATCAGTCCGTTCGCTGTCGGCGGAGCGACCCCGTTACCGTGACCCCCGTGCCTCCGCGACATACATAAAAAATTTTTTTTTTAAAACGCCGTCGTCTAATCAGCCTCTCGCGCTCATCATTGACCGACGTCTCGACTAATACGGAAAAACCTAAGTTGAAAAAGAATCCCGGACCTGCTCCCGTCTGCCTCGGCTACATCAAAGAAAACCCAACAGTCGGTAATCAAAAAGAGGGATTTCATGTTTCAAAAACAATTCGCTTTTTCAAAGGGGGACCGCAGCTGACATACAATCGCAGTAAACCTATTGAGTCCTCGGCTCCCTCATTCTTCTCCTCTCCCCGTTGTGAATGTGAATCTTGAGGGTCATTGATCATCTCATTAAATTCAGCCCCAAAGAAAACGATCCCTTTCACACAGCTTAGGAATTCAGACGCGAAACACCCCCGCCTCTCCGCGGGCGCACACAAACACGCTCGCACCATCAAACATCGCCAAATGACTGCCTTTCACAGACAAGAAAGACGGCAATAAAATGATAAAATAAAGTCTATTTTGTTCAAAAAGGGTAAAAAGAGGTCATTTTCTGCATAGAGTGCCGCACCGTTAGCATAACAAAGCTCCGAATGGCGAGCTAATGGCTCTTCATCTGTGACAAGGGCCTCGCTAGCTTTTCACTGTTGCGCTTCTCATAAATCGGCCTCCGACAACACCTCGCCTCTCCCGCTGACCCCTCCGGTACTCCGACGGCGGAAATCCCAGAGCCGAGCTCGGAGTTTATAGAAATCCTCGCAACAATGGACTCATAATAAACACGCCAAAGGGCGATAACGAAAACACGCTACGACGGAACAGGCGGGAAGGCGTCGCGCGAACCCCCCCGCAACCCGAGATCGGCTGGTCTCAGGCTAACAGTCTACCCCGATTGGTGACGTCCGACGGGGGTTTCGTCGTTTTTTTTCGGGGGGCCACCCGCCACAAACACGGGCTGGGACGCAACACGGGAGCTAGCGCCGTTATTTTTCTACTCGTCCGAAGCCGACTTTAGCTTCAGCTAGATCCCCGGCCGACTCGGCGCGGGCGTGTCTGGGGACGGGTCGGTCGGCGGCGAGGGGCCTCGTTCCGCACTCCTCATCCCTGGCGCTTTATCCGGGAGGCCTGCCATTGATGCGCTCGTAATATGAAGGACGCGGGGCTATCAGCTAGCTGTCAACTCGGTAACTACCCCGCATCGCTCCCAGGGGCATGCAGCAGAACTGAGCCGGGGATGGCCGTCCGAGCGCCCGGCAGCTCCTCTGCTGATGGACCTGATTAATTCCCCGGAACGCTGGTTTGTCTTCCTGCAGCTTCAGTCAATGACTTCATTCTGCAGGGTGAGGTCACCAGAGGCCTGGTAATAAAGGGGCTGCACTTCACAGTAAAGACAGCAAGCCTGTGTGCAGCTCACTAAAAAAAAAAGCCCTTTCAGAAAGAAAAAAGGGTGAAAAAAGGAGGAAAAAGCCAAAGTGTCTTTGGCTCCGGAGTAGCGGTCCTTGAACGGGAGGCGAGAGGGAACGCACTTCCTCCTCTTCTCTCTTCCTGCCTCCCATTGTGGGGGAGAATATAATTGGCAGGGCGATGAATTATTAGTACACACAGTCGCTCTACAGCTGGAACAATGTCCCTCATTGGTGGGCGAGCAGTTAAATGTGACTTTCCTTTAAAAGAACAGAGGTTCACACGAGTAAATGGATTCCTTCAATAAAAATAAAATGAATGCTTCATTTTTTTTTTTCTACTTTGAATCCCGGCCACCGCCCTATTCTATTTGAAAACTTTTTTTTATTTTTTTTTATTAATCGCTTTTTTTTTTTTTTTTTTTTTTTCCGCGAGGAATAATACGTCAGCGTGATGAACGAGCGCTCGATAAAAAGCCCGGCGATGATGATAGAAGTCGTCCTCTCCTCTCCTTGAGTCATAACCGATGTGGCACCGCGACTCGGGAGCGGCAGTTCTCATATAACAATACTTATTATGAGGCAAAGGCTTTTAAACAAGTCAAATAAAATTGATATCGCTCACTTTTTGAAATAACAATCTCGGGAGTTTCACTCCAACAAACGGCATGAGAGAATGATAACGCGACCAGCTCGAGTAACTCACCCTTACACTTATGGGATAGTAAAAAGTGACAATTTCTTGAAATGCGCTATAAATTCACCCGTCCGCTGTCGCCATCCCCCGTGATAATGGTTGCTTTCACTTCTCGGGCCGTGCAAGTCCAGTCAATTCAAATAAACCCCGGTCACAAATCACAGAGGGCCTCCCGGTCTCCTTGCAGTACTAAGGGACTTTGGAGGTTCTTTTTTTTTTTTTTACGGCAGCTCGGTTTAACCCCGTGGAATGGGGGGGGGGCAAATAGATTTGGGTCCGAAGCCTGCTTATCCGTCCGTCCTGCCTGTGGGACGCGAAACGGCGGCCCGGCAGTGATGCACGATGCGGCGAGCTCATAAAGCAGGCCATCAGCTGACCTCTGAGGCACGGGGGAACAGGCGGGGCCTTTACGACCATCACTAGATTTAACAGCCAATAATGACTGGAATAACCGCTTAAACCTTTACGGACCCGCGCAGACGCATGGCGGCGGTTACAGCCAGGCAAGATGTGGGAGAGAAAGTGAAAGGGTGATATTTATTAAGTCGGTGCACTGACAGTGTTTCAACTGAGGGGAAAATGACGGATGCAAAGAGGAGGAACCCCGATATTTGTGTCTCTTAAAGTGAGGCCAACTGGCCGGTCCTGACCCAGGTGCACCCAGGACTGATGGGTGCGACAGGGAACCCAAATGTAGCAGATAAAACCAGAAAAAAAAAAAAATTAGATAAATAAATATGTAAATATTATAAATATATATATTATGTAAAAAAAAAAAAGAGAAAAAAATAAAAAAAATATATATATATTTTTTTATTTTACATATATATATATATATATATACTGTATATATTTCACCCTTCTGTTAAATCAAACTGTCCACTTAGGAAGCAACACTGATTCATTTTGACTTGTTTCAAGGACATAACATGAACGTTGGATCAGCCTGGAGTGTGTTTTTTCCACTTTAACTCCAAATCTGGACCTCCATGGGTTCATACATTTGATTTCCGTCTATCGATATTTTTTGTGGGATTTTGCTGTCAGCACATTCAGCCATATCAAGAACAAAGTATTTGGTGAGACTATTTCATTGACTCAGATCTAGGATGTGTTATCTTGGTGTCCTTTTGAGCAGCGTGTATACATACATATACAGGACTGTCTCAGAAAATTAGATTATTGTGATAAAGTTCTTTATCTTCTGTAATGCAATAACAAAAACAAAAATATCATACATTCTGGATTCATTACAAATCAACTGAAATATTGCAAGCCTTTTATTATTTTAATATTGCTGATTATGGCTTACATCTTAAGA
This sequence comes from Fistularia commersonii, assembly GCF_037954325.1. Classification (NCBI taxonomy): domain Eukaryota; kingdom Metazoa; phylum Chordata; class Actinopteri; order Syngnathiformes; family Fistulariidae; genus Fistularia; species Fistularia commersonii. The sequence continues at coordinate 11,157,191 of NC_141310.1, read as the reverse complement.
AAACTCAAAAATCCTATCTCAAAATATTAGAATACCTTTCTCCCGGGGAAAGGTTGTCCGCACAGTGACCTGGCCTTCACCATCGACAACACCGTGGTAAGGCGAGAAACCTGGGTGTGGTCCCGGACAACCAACTGTCATTTTCAGCGAACGTCGCAGCGGTCGCACGTTCCTGCGGATTCCTCCTCTACAACATCAGGAAGATGCGCAGATTCTTCACGGAGCATACGGTGCAGATACTCATCCGGGCGTCTGGACGACTGAAACGCCCTCCTGGCCGGTGACCCAGCAGTGACCAGCAGACTCCTAGTGTTCAACCGTCCAAAATTCACCAACACAACTCCCCTTCTTATGTCCCTACACCGGCTCCCGGTAGCCGCCCGCATCAAGTTCAAGCCCCTGGCTACTGGGCGGTGAACGGGACAGCCCTGTCTTATCTCCAGGATATGGTCGAACCACAAGTCCCTACCCGTCCCCTCCGATCTGCCACCTCTGGGCAACCCTTCGCCCCATCGGTGGTGGAGCGAACTCCCGAAAAAGGTCCGAACAGCGGAGTCCCTGCCCATCTTTCGCCGTGAGCTGAAAACATACCTCTTCACCAAGCACTACCCAACTAATCGCACTTAGCCCCCAACACCCCAAAAAAAAGAGTGTATGTAAGTATACGGTTCTGAGATGGCTATGTGGTTGAGTGGGCACTTCTGACTTCAGATCTTCGGTGACTGAATTGCACTTCTTGTAAGTCGCTTTGGTTAAAAGCGTCTGCCAAATGACTGTAATGCAATGTAATGTAACATGCGTCCCTGCGGTCCACTGGGGGTCCAGGGTGAACCCCGGCCCCCTCGCCAAACGGCAGCTGGGATGGCCCGCCCCCGCGATTCTGAGTGCAGGATAAGCTGTATAGATTCTGAGCGTATAAACACGAGAGTCGGTTCAAATGATATCAACTACCGCGGTGTATGCGAGGAAAAATATCAAACGTAGAAATGCATCAACAACGTGGCGGCTTCTTTGGACGTCTTGCCATTGGAGACAAAGCGACGCTTCCGTGAAGAGGCCGATCTTCAGCCCCACCTCGCACAGCAGCTTCGGTAACGGCAGTTTATAAGAGCTGTTTTTTTTAATGGATAAAGTAAAACTTAAGTTAAATTAAAATCTTAATTTACAATCTTTGTTTTGCCGACTTGTTTGTCCTGACTTCATCCTGACGTCAAGGAAGTTATTGCGCGCTCGCGTCGCTTGGACTAAGATCATAACACTAATTCATTAACTGTTGGCAGCAAACTAATTCTAATTTTCAATAAACTCTCTAAACCTAATACAGCGCTCATGAAAGGAGGCCCATTTCACAGGCTGGCACGTGTTCAAGCAACATATGCTCACATAATCTCTTAAAAAGCATGATCCAAGTCCAAATTTAATTATGTAATAGCACAAACGGAATCAGAGTGCCGACACAGCAGAGCTCTGATACGCGGCGTTCTGCCACTCCACTCCCCGTTCCCCTCATTTGTTTATTGCTCTCATCAGTCCCGGCGGCCTCGGGGGCCGTGGCGTCCGGAGTCCACGCGGCGGTCCACAGATGGCGCCGGGCGCCGGGCTCGTTTCACACGGCTGTTTGTCTTTTTAATAAGGTCCGCTGCAGATATATTACTATTGTTATATGATCATAATGCTTTTTCATGGTCTCTCAAGCCATTACTTTTAGTGCGTTGTGTTTTTACATACTAAGTTCAAAGTCTTTTAAGTTGATTTAGTTTGTATGGATTTATAGTGATACGACAAAGTACAGGCCGGCGCGCCGCTGCCCGGGTTGGGGGTTGCACTTCCTCTGGCGTGCAAAGAACACAACCGATCTCTGAAAAGTACAGATAAAATTCTAGCAGTAAACAGCGTCGGGCCTTTTCCTGGCCCCCGAAAACATTTGCTGAGGCGGTGTAAAAATACATACATGAGCGTAAACGGGGTCTCAAACCAAAGACGATATCCAAGATACCGGGTCACCTTTTTTTCTTTTTTCCCCCCCCTTCTTGTTCTTCTTCTTCCCTGAAACAGTATCAATAAATCCCGGGACAAAACTGCGTATCTTAAGCACCTTACTGGCGACTTTCACGGAGCGCAGTCTTCACTTGGCACGCAGATGATAACATTCCTCCCATACAATGGTCTAATCTTCGTGGCACAGGTAGCACTGGGATTGTCTTGGATGTGCACTCTGCCGCCGCCCGGGTTTGTCCCGGCATTAGAGCCCTCGGCATTCCTTTGTGCTTTTTTAACCAATGAATTAAAGAGGATTTCAACTGGGGTGGGGTGGAGGTGGGGTGGAGGTGGGGGGGGGGCTTATCAGAAAAAAAAAAAAAAAAAAAAAAATTACCCCCTCCTTTACTCGGAGATAAACAAATCAGACGAAATAAGTTAGAAATAGTTTCGCAAACTCAAATCAGGAGGAGCCGCTTAAGATAACGACATTTGATTTAGACATTTCCTTACACAAAGAGTGAGGGGAAAGTGAACCTTTAAGCTTTATGGGACAGGGTTCATCTGCGGAAGATCCGGGGAAAAAAAAAAAAAAAAAAAAAAAGAAAAAAAAAACAGCGCCAAAAAAAACCAAAAAAAAACAAACAAACAAAAAAAAAAAACAGTTTACTCTACAATTTGTATTGCCGGCGAATAAATGAAATTGTCGGGGGTGTATTGTTTGTAGATTATATATTCAGGTCACTTCTCCCAAGAAATCTTTTAATTTTTTAATCCGTGCAGATGTTTGTTTTCGGAAAAACTTTCCGAAGTGCATCCCCAGATGAACACTGAAAGCATTCCTAAGTAGCTGAGTTGCTCTTATACAAAATACCTCAAAGCGTCGAAGATAATACATGTGGATTGAAATGCAATCTGCCTCTCACTTCTGCCGGAGATAAGTGCAGCCACTGACAAGACCTGGCTTCCTCTCCTTATCTCGCAAACACTTGATACTAGAAACTCGGCGCATGAAATAAGTCTTTCAAGATTGTGATGTAAATGTATCCGATTAATCACAACAACGGAAAAAAAAAAGGGGGAAAAAAAAAAAAAAAAAACGCGACAACCACCCCGTTCCCCCTCCTCTTCTTCTTTCCTCGCCGGAAACAACGTGGTGGAAATGTTCCTCTGCTCGCAGTTTTATCCAAAGTGGCCTTGGCGTTTGTGTTTTTCTCACCCGCTAGTCTAAGATCAGCGTTGCGACGCTGCGTTTAATCTATGCTAATCTATTGTAATCATTTCATTTTTTTTTTTTACAGATTATTACGAACATTAATTTAAATCAAGACAATATTGAAATCGGGAGACAAAAACTACATTCGGATAAGCTACCGTATGCAAAACCTCCGAGCCCATTTCCATTCCTGATGGATTTAGTGACACACACACACACACACACACACACACACACACACACACACACACACACACACACACACACACACACGACCCTTCTCTCTCCCCCCCAGCACTAAAATATTTAATTTTACTGAGTAGATCCCCGGGATATGAAGGAAAACCATCAGGTCCATGTTCAAGTTTAATTACTGATTAGTGATTTAAACCTAGTCTGAACCCCCGCAGCAGCGTTGGTGCCTCTGCTGAAGGTGCACAAACGAAGCGCGTGCGTACGTGAATATGTGTGTGTGTGTGTGTGTGTGCATGAGGGGGTAGCAACTCTTTTGAAAAAAAAAAAAAAAAAAAAAAAAAAAAAAAAAATCCTGTTTCTCTCCAGGAATGATCCGCATTCAACATTTCGCATTGTTTTTATCCAAATGAATCCCTCTGACATCCCTCCGGTCCACAGCGTGGCGCTCTGCTCCCAAAGCACACCGTAATCATCTTCCATCTGACGCCTCCTCCCCTCCCTTCCACTTTCCACGCTACCAAACATCTGTGCGCGTGAACACGTGCTCTGTGTGTGTGTGTGTGTGCAACAGCCTGCGTATGCATGTGTTTAATTAAGCCCCGTCTATCCCGTCGCCGTTGCCTCTCGGAATCCCCTCCTTCCCGCCGCAGCTTCATTTTCATTTTCCCGGACTTTGTTTGAAGAATCCATCACGGCCGCGGCCGGGGGAAGGGGGGGTGTTTTTCCTGAGTGTCCCCACCTATCGGTTTTATTCAGACTCCAATGGGCTTGAAAAGTTGCCGCTGTTACACCGGGGGGAGGCATTTTCACCTAATGAAACCCAAGATCAATAGAAACGTTCTCTCTTCTCATATATAGTGCAAGTACACAAGGGAAATAAAGTATTATTTTTCATCCTCAAATGTATAATGGATATCATTCCTTATTTAATACTTTGTTCGATTCCGCATTTGCCGCAGAGGGGAAGTTTTTTTTTTTTTTTTTTTCCTCTGATGATGTCCCTATATTACAGAGAGCAGCTATAAAAGTAGAAACATTAGGTGCGAAGGTCTGAGGGAGAAATTAAGCTTAGCGTACCTGAGAACCGACAACGGTCTGCATGGAATTTAGCATCTCACTTAAGTATTATACCGCAATACAGCTAATCTTAGGTAATTATTAAGCTTACAGACATTTACATATTAATCTACTTTTCCACCACCGCAATCAACATATTTTAAATCGACGGCTCGATTTTCGCGAGGAGGAGAGGAAAGGGAAAAAAAAAAAAAAAAAAAAAAAGGAGAGCGAAGCAAAGAGGGATGAGAGCAGATAAGCGCAGAGGAGGGAGGAAGATGAGAGGAGTGCGGCGAGAGCAGTCACTTCAGGTGCAACCCTTATCAGCGGCAGAGAGAGGACCTTTCTTATGTAATCTGTGATTTCATTCAGCCGCCGTATCAGATGATTGTCTGGGAGAAGAAAAAGCCATTTTGAAGGAAACGGGGCGCGTGAAAAGGATCGTCTCCCCGGCAGCTCACCCTTCCATGTCGAACCAGCGGCACAGCGCCGAAGGTCAGCAGAATTATTGGCGGCGGAGGGGGCTTCGCCACACAAGACAATGATATGGCCTTAACCCTCATTTAGAGGTGCCATTTCCCCACCTGACCCCCCTGCTAAAGTGTTATTTTTCCATGTTATGAAATGTGATAGCTCTCCGTTGGAACAGGAGTCTTCGGTTAGAGGGGTAATACGCCGCGTGCCGCCACGGCGAGACGGCGAGACGGGCTCGGCCCTCGCCTCTTAAACGGCCCGGCTCGGCGGACACTTCAATCGGGGTAAAACAACGCTCATTTAACCGCCGGGCTAACGACAGCCGGCGGCGGGACGGCTGAAATTGCACACTTAGGAGAGAGATGATGATCGTGTCTTTGCGGATTTCACCCAAACATGTCATTTCCAACCGGAGTCCCCGCGCTGCGCTTCGTTAGGTGTCACCAGAACCGCTTGTTTTCATTACCGCCACCCTTCCGTCTGAGGCAATACGTCTGGTGCGCAGCTGATGGAAATACCCTTATTTAACACCGCGATCAATAATTGAAGACGGGCGGCGAGGAGGTTTCGATGTGAAGATCATGTTTAAAATACTTGTCCGGTAATTAGAGAGTCAACTTTTACCTGTAGCGCGTCTATTAATAAGTCAGGTGGGTGGAAAAAAAAAAAAAAAAAAATCATAAATGGATAATGCCTCATTAATTTCATATCGTATTTTCATTGATGTAAAATGATGTGAGTCGGGCGCTGAATAATTCAGTTTCATGTGCCGTGCGCAATATCGTATGTGAATCAAATGTCGAGTCTAATCACCGCGTGTTATTATTACACTGAACATAAAAAGTAGTTATTTAGAAATGTAAATATATATCCCGGATATGTTGTGTTACGTCGTTGTTTGGATCAAACCGCTGATCTTTCAGGAGGGGAGAGAGGTGGCGCAGAAGGCGGGATGGCGGCGGCGGCGGCGGCGGCGGGGCAGGTCGGAAAGGAACGCACGTCTTGGTTTTCCCTCAGCAGCTCCATCTAGGGGAGCGGAGAAAAGAGCCCCGACTTCCCCTCCCCTCTGCACTCCAACCTGCGATGTTCGCCGGCTTCCTGTGCAGATCCAGACACAATATGTTATGCTTCGCCGTGACCTCCCGCATCCCCGGCAAATCGTCCCCCCGCATATTTGCGACTAATCATCGCTTTGATGTGCGGCGAGAGGACACATGGCCACAGGGTCGGGCTTGACACGAGGCCTCGGTTTCGGATAATGGTGCCCGGAGGGCCGCGGCACATAATGCCGGGGGGTCAGAGGAACAGGCAGATTAAGGAGGAGAGGTGTTGAGGTTGTCACCTCAGGGCCTCCACCCTTGCGAGCACGAGACGCCGAGACCCGAGACCCGCCATCATTCAAAGCAGATGGCGTTTTTCATAATGTGTCAGTGCTTATTTTTGGGACGCAGCCTCTGGCAGGCCCCGGAAAGACTAGTTATTAGGCATGTGTGCTTATAATTTAGCCAAACCAAAAAGAGTTTGGACACAAACCCTGAAGCCTCAAACTGAAAACCACCCCCCACCACCACCCACCCGCCCGCGCGCCGTCTCCTCCCTCTTCACTCTGACTTTCTGTCGGAGTGTAAAAAAGCAACAGCAAAGGAAACTGAGATTGTAAAATTGGCTTAAGATGAAAACCCCATTGTGGTTTCACGAATAAAAAGCAAAAAAAAAAAAAAGCCTGGTGTGTCTTTCCAAGTGCACTTTCATTATCGTGCTGTGAGAGTCCTGCAGGGGACACACACATGCAAAGAATTTCTCCCGGCGAGATGGGATCATCCCGCGGCCGCTTTAATTGCATAATGATTTGCGAGATTAAAATCGGTGCAACTGTAAACAGACGTGGATGCGAGGCCCGACAGAAACCCGCGATAAATACGGCCATTGATCCAAAACACCCGGGCGGGGCGTAAAAAAAGGCATCGGCGGCGTGGGACGCGAAGCGCCGGAATCCAAATCTCGCGTCGCACAACACCCGCGCAAACACACACACACACACACACACACACACGGGCATCAGGGCCGCAAAGAGATAATTAGCAAGCACAGCTGACTCCTTGAATTGTCCTCCGTCCTTCCCCCATCGTTTCCCGACTAATAGGGGCGTGAGTCCCACTTATTAGATGTGATTATCCACCCAGAGCTGTATGTAGATTAGTTTTATTACATCCCTCAACCAGCTTCCCTGCTATTTAGACAGAAAATGTAATTCAATGATGTAACTTAGATATAAATCTGCATTTCCAGGGCAAAGTCCCACGCCAGCAATGGTTTTGACATGTCGGCTGATTAAACTATCAGGCTGACAAGCCCGGCAGCCACACAAGAGGACAGGCAAAAGTACAAAGGCCCTCTTATTATAGAAAATCCCTCAGAATAGCCAACGGTGGGGATATGGTAATAACGCACAACCTCTCTATCAGGTCTACAACACACACACACACACACACACACACACACACACACACACACACACACACACAGAGCAACAATTATAAACTTGCATATTTGTTGCTTTAATAATTCAATAGACACAGAATGTGCTCTGTTTTATATCACGTACAAATACACTAAGATGTGCACGCACACACACACACACACACACACACACACACTTATCTCTCCAATTCCCTTATCCAGCTGAATATGATGACTGGCTTTTGGAATGACCTCCAGGCAGAGGACGAGGCCTTATTCTGTGGCTCCCTCCCCTTCCCCTCCTCTCTTTCTTCCTCCCACAGAATGAATCTAAGAGATTGGTGACCTTGCTGTGGGTCTGTGAGGGAAATGAGCTACATCTTGTCACAGACTGAACAGGCCATTTGAAACCCGGTTTGTTGGCTTTGAAAGGACCCGCGATTGTTGAGCTGATAAGTGGAAGGGGTGTGAAGGAGTGGCTTTTATTCTGAAAATTAAAAAGGCTGGCCTGATGGAAATATGCCCGCGTCGGTGTTAAGCATATTGTTACAGGACACTTATCACGTGAGCATCTCTGCGGTGAGACAGAAAGGGCAGACGGCGGCGGCGAATCCACGCTCTTTCCCGTCTGCGAGCCCTAGCCACCAAACAAAACCTAAAAAAAAAAAAAAAGAAAAAAGAAAAAGAAATGAAAAAAAAAAAAAAAAAAAAGAAACCCACAGCCAAGCTTCTCTGCGCTCTGTACACGGGAATATGTAAATGATTTTCAAGAATCAAATTAACTTTAAGGGTTCCTTACCAACATGCCATCTCTGGGATAGGATTTAAAATTCATTATCTGCACAGTTATCCAAATCCACGCTATGGTTCAGACAGACACACAAAACACACTGTCTGATAACAAGCAGAATTGTCCTTGTTTCTTTAGTGTGTGTGTGTGTGTGTGTGTGTGCGGGTGTAAGGAGCTCTCCAAACAAAAGCTGGCATCTCCCATGGCCTGCACAAATGTTTGTCTAATGTAAACCGCCATATAGGAGCATCTAATTAGGGGTGTCAGGCTGCATGTGGCTGAGAAATCTCAGCCAACTGTCAGCCGATTCAGATCGCTCCAAATCAGTGGGGGGAAACAAAAAAGGGAAGAAAAAGGCAGAGGAAGATCCGGTAAGTGGGGAGCCGGAGATTCGAGCAGGGGGGCAATTAACAGCCAAGGTGAAGCCGCTCGCGGTCGTCAGAGAGGCTATGCTAGCCATGCATGTTAGAACCTGACCCTCCCCGCGACTCGCCGGCGTCCTGTGGCACTTTTGTAATTAGGCCTTGAATGCGGAGCGGTGCTGCGTGGCGGCGGCCTCCGTTCCCGCTTAAATGACACGGGAAGGCGGCGCCGCGTTTCGACGGAGAGACGTCGAGCGGGCAGGGCCGGCCGAGAATGCCACGGCGGTGAAAATCCAAAGAAAGGTCACGGTGACCCAGCATGGGTCGGTGTCATCCTCATTAAAAAGCTCATTCTCATTAAGCAGTGCAGAGCGGAGGAGAGCCTCTCAACCGCCGCACCTTTGCTTTTAAGACCATAACTAGCGAGGAGGAGTCGGGGCGAGTCCTGCCTCTCAGGAGGCCACGGAATCCTACCGACTCGCCAACAGAGAGGCAAATATTACTTGAAAGGCCGGGGCGAACGCGGGGGCATGAAAGGTAAGAGGATAAAAAAATAAAATAGTCAGACCAAGGTGCTTCTGAACTCACTCCCCTGATGTTGATGATTAGTGGATGAAGTGTGAGAAGAATGCGGTGTGTGTTTTTTTTTTTTTTTTTTTGCTTCCCCCTACCTAAAGCCGTGATTCGCTTTGCATAAACAACAACAACAACAATAACAGGCAGGTTCTTCTGTAGACGCCACACAATGAGCTCAAGGGTTCCTCATAACATCTCATTATAGTTAATGAGCGCTGTGTGTTTACAATGTGTAGCTCTATAGAGCTAGCAGTGTTTACCCATCCCCTCCTCTCAATGGAGATCACTCAGCACACCCCAAAACAAAGGAGGATTTGTTTAGCCATGGGCTGTGTTTCTTCCCCTCTGGATCACAGGGCTCAGTCTAGCAGGCACAGGCTGTTCACGCTATCGCCTAAATTCATCACAGCAACCGTGCAATATCCAAATTTTACGTCGGGTTGCAAACCCACATAATTAAGTTAGATTAAACACAGTCGGAACGCTAGGAGACGTATAGCGAATGTATCGACGCGGAGAAAAAAAAAAAAGCCGTAAATGTCCGTGAAGGAATCAGGGGATAAAAAAAAAAAACAAAACAAGTTCTTTTGTGACAAACACATCGAATGTTATGACAAAGTAACCCATAATGGAGGCGCCTCTCCCCCCCCAAAAAAAATCCTGTCAAAAATTGTGACGTACAAACATGAATATATTCAACGCTTTCGCTGTTTTGTTTTTTTTTTTTCTTTTTCCCCTTCTCTTCTTCCGGACAATCTGACAGACAATTCAAGAATAAAAAAAAAAAAATGAAAAAAAGACCGCCTTTAGACGACACGGTTCAGGCGACCCGAGTCCGAGCGGCGCGGGTTGAATGCAGATTGTGATCGGTCAGCGCACGGCATCAGATTCGGATAGCTCATTGTGCGTGGAGATAAATCTGATACGAGTTGGAAATCACCCCGAGAGTCTGTCATCGGAGAGTCATGGAAAAAGAATGACGACATCCTCCGCTTATGTACATGACGGCGGTTGACCTCCGTCACCGGGGTCGATAGCCAAACCGCAGCGAACACCTGCAGGCTGTTTCTAGGGTTAAGCAGGTAAATGCATTGTTAAATAAATGGAATATTACTATGTGTGTGTGTGTGTGTGTGTGTGTGTGTGTGTGTGTGTGTGTGTGTGTGATGGGGGTAGGGGAGGGGTCAAAACATAAACTTTTTTTTTTTCACCCCGGGAAAAATCACATCTCGACAACACACACCCGATCGACTGCATTGTACGCCTCTCCGCTAATTGAAGAAATAATCGTCAGCACCTATGATCCATGAGTGTGCAGAGTTCTGCAAGGCGCGCTCTTCTTTTCTCTTAATCAGTGTTTTAGGAAGCATGACAACTGAGAGGCTGATTGAGTCCTGTGTTGAGCGTGTGTTAATCTCTGATTAACATCTGCATGATGGAAGTGTGGCACCACCGAGCCCTGTGTGCACACAGGGCATGAAATATCCAGGCGTGTAATAACATTTTATTTACAAAGGACCCACTGGGCACGACGCATGCCAGCCCTGCCAAACTGAGCCCAATGCTGCTCACTTGAATGCATTGAATTATGGGAATCCAGCTGGAGAACGGAAAGGGAACATCTTTAGTCACACATGGTTATTAACAGCTGATACCTATAAGGACACGCTAATTCTCCACTCATCAGCCTCAACCGAGACCGACACCAGGCCCCGCTTGATGAATGCTATGTATTATAGCCCTTATAATTAACGGTTAATATGTAATAAGGCTTTTTTTTTTTTTCCACCCGCTTGGTATTTACATTTCATCGTCTTTGAAAAAAAACGATGGCTGGGTAAGGATCCGTTTACCGAAACGCCATTGTTCTTGCTGCTAAATGCGCTAACAGTTGAGTAAAGGATTTGTCGACCCTGACAAACGCTTTACGCCGTTCTGCGCGTGATGGCTGCGAAATAACTGTAAAAGTGGAAATAAGTTAAGGAATAATTCACCGGTGAGAAAACTGTATTAACGGAGCAACAAAAACATCGGAGACTGAACAACGGCAGAATGGTAAGTCGTTCTAAACAGCGGTAAATAGCATGTTTTCAAGTTTTTTTGTTTTTGAGCCCCGCTTTATTATCCATGCATACGAAAAGGTCGGAATGGAAGCAGGAACGCCTCTGCACCGCGGCGGCGTCCCTCAGCCTCTCTATCAAATGTGCGTTACAATCACCTGCAAGCATCCTTTTGCTCGTCTGTGCATCATCTCCTGACCGGGGACGGAATCCACTCGCATCAGATCCTCGGCAATCGATCGAGAAGCACTTCATACCATTCACATAAACTTTATAAACAATAAATCAATGGCGTGCAGACACGGCAGGGAGAAAAAAACATCCTCTTTCCTATTCTATCGGACGACTTTCACGCGTGGAGTCCATTCCAAATCCAATGTAGATCGGAACGGCGGCGTTTCTATACGCGGTGCAGAGGGTGCACGGACACGGACCCGACGGAAACATACGGCTCGATTCATATTCATCGTCGCTATAAACTGACAGCTTATCTGAATAATCTCCTCTTTACGCAAGTGCGAGAATATCCCCTACGGCCCCTCCCGGGAGGATCCACCTCATTCATCCGCTCTCGTGAATCGCCACCAAGATGTTTGTTTTGAACGTCTTCATAGAAAACAGTGACGATAGACGATAAACATTCGTCATGCATGCGTTCCTACGGCCAACCGGGACGGAGGGATATAAACGCGCCCTTTCCAACATCCATATAAACCTGATGATTTGAGCTGGAGGAGGCAGAGATGAAGATCTTGAGGTTCCTCTCGTGGAGCGACGAGGATGGATAGGACCGGGGAGTCCATCGGAGGGACGGCGCACGCGAGATGTTCTGGAGATGAAGACGAACCGCGACGGACAGAGGAGGGACGGCGACGGTCGGGTCGAAGGAGGATGAGGTGGGAAATAACCGGGCGGGAGGCCTTCGGGGAAGACCCGAGCGGAGATTTATGGACGGAGTGAAAAAAGGACGTGAAGTGAGTTGGTGTGGGAGAGGAGGATGGCGAGGAGAGGGAGATGATTGGCTGCGGCGACCCCTGAAGGGGAGGGATGCGTTGCCGTCTATCCGGTTTCAGCTTTGTCTTACAATCCAAATATGTAATGGTCCGTTAGAGCATTGAAAATAGGCCGCCTCCCCTGGAAAAAAAAACAAAAAACAAAAATCTCTCCCTATACATATATGGATTTTAAAATCATTAAAAAGCCAGGCCGGCAATGCGAGCCACGCCTTTCAAACTGCTTTGGTGTCCGACAAAATTACCATATGAGAAGCTATTTACAACTCGACAAAATTTGCGCGTGTGTTTCCATGAGAGTTCAGTCCGCTCCAGTGATGGAACAAAATGAAAAGCCTGCCTTACTTGTTGCACGCAATTAAGCCCCAGCGAAAAGACAGCCTGGGCAGTTTAACATTTCATAGGGCTGTAATTATTCTTTAACTGTTAGAAAGTGCTGTCCCCTAGGAGCCAATTACTTGAAAAGCGCTCATCACACACAAGATATATACAAACAAATCTTTCAAGCACAAAGTAAATGTTTAAACATTAAAAGGGATGAGCGGGGGAACCCATACCAATCAGTTTTGGTAGGAGCTAATTACTAATAAGAGCAGCAACCCCGTTGTGTTAGATAATTATGACACCAACTAGCACCTCAAATACAAAGGGCCCCTGGCTGGCTGGTGCTCCGGAGTTATGATAATCACTCGGGGGCCGAGAGGAGGAATCAAGCCGAGGCGGATCATCTGGGCTGCAGAGGCCGAGAATGTTCCTGGCGTCGGTGTTTCTGCACGTGCGGTAGAATATTCATGTTCACGAGACGGCCGCGTCTCGAGAAATCTTGTTTTGATTTGCGGACGACTCGATCCAGAGTGGAACCCGACGTTTTTTTTTTTTTTCTTTTTGGTTTTTAAAAAGCGGCGCACTTGTTTCGCAGAATCATCTCGACGTTAAAATAATCCCACCGACGTTCATATTTGTATAGCGGAGTACAAAACGAGTGCCCCTCTGAAAGAAGAAAATATATATACATGCAAACCAATACATGGTTGTTGTGCACCACACACACACACACACACACACACAAAAGCCTGAGTGAGTTACATTCATTTTCAAAAAAAAACTTAAAAGTTGATATTATCAAGAGGCTTAGGTGGATAATTCTCCAGTTTAGCAATCATATTAACCTCCACTTACTCCCTACATCGGCCCGGCCTGTTGTTTGCTCATCTAATCAATCTCCTTCAGCCGTGTTCTTTAATGTCCTACCACCGTTTGGCCATCTCTAAATATCCGCTAATGCTTGGGAAACATCGGGCCCTCAATGATAGCACTGTAAATCTGTAAATGTAATTTATTTCCCACTCATGCAAGCACTTGGAGCTAAACGATTATGGCTACTGAGGAGTGGCAGACTATATAAGATAAATATTGATTGACTGGAGGGTTTGTTAGCTGGAGTTAAGAACAAGGTCTGAACGAGGAGAGATGTCTATAAAGCAGTGTGTGTGTGTGTGTGTGTGTTCACTAGTGTAGGTGGGGCAGGAGAGGTTGTATGTGCTGAAAAGCCACATCCAGCCCCAAAACGATGTGCAGTATATATGTATAGAAATAATAATAATACCAATGAAAATAATATCTTTGTTTTGAGAAACAATATTATGAAATTACTGATTTTTTTTTTATTTTTTTTTTTTTTATCAGATACGATGATTTTCGCTGGTGGGAATCCCTGCATGTGTCTCCGCTTGATGTTTGTTATTTGTTCGAGAAGTAATTACTTTCCGTTCTCAACAGAATTGCGATATGCATGGCAGTTTCGACGAGTAAGTGGCAAAGGAATATATTTTCAAGATGAATCGTCCCTGTCAGCAAGGTAAGTTAAAATAATTATACTGCAGAAAACTGTTCTATGTGTGTGTGTGTGACTTCAGACTTCATGCTGTCTCATATTATCCTTGCATTATTGTGATCACCCCACACACATACACACACACACACGCGGCATTTTATCCCTCTTGACGTGCTATTGCGGCAGCACATTCAGATGATCAGACACAACCCGAGAATCCCGTTTACAGGTCCGGGATGGATTTCCCCGGTCCTGTTATTTTCGCCGGAGTGGGGAACAAAAAGCGCCGACATCTCAAATTAGCAGAAGCGGGATTGTTCCCGATGAAATGACAAATTTCATAAGTGCGCGCGGCTCCCGAGTGAAGGCGCGTGTTCTTCTGGGATGCGTACGTATGCAGGTTTGACTGCGGAAGTGTTCCTCTACCCTCGGTCCCCGCTTAATATGCACATGTTACACAATAAATTTACACCAGTGTAAACAACATTGTGTTGTTGATGTGTGAGACTGAGAGGAGAAACAAAGCTGTCTCAAATCCCATTTGAGCTGAGAGGCGGCCCATATGGAAAGTTACCAAATAGTGCTAATACTGCTAATAGGATGTTCCACTCTAAATAGGAGCTCATGTTAATACCCAGATTTTCATTCATGCTGGAAATTGTAGTTTTAAATTACAGTTTAATGCTTCAGATTTTTAATAAAAAAAGGCCCTAAAAAACCTTCACAGCAACACAAAAATTACCACAGCCTCTGAACAGGGCCTCAGCCTCCCATTGTCAGCCAATTACTATGCAATCTCTTTCTTATGACTGAATAGCTCACTGTTAGCAAATAATGAAAAGGCAATTATGGCAAAGCTGTGTTCATATTACCCTCTTCATTTTATGCAGGCTGTAATTATTGTCAATCCTAGAGGCTTACTCTACCATGTAAGAGGCAGCAGGGAAGAAAATGGAGTGGGCTGGTGCATGGCAAATTGGAAATGTCACAGCTACCTTTTTATCAGCACCACTAGACCCCTTTGTGCATGTGTGGATTCACGTACACGCACGCGTGCACGTACGCCATCACACGAGCGCGCGCCGCAAACGTACACGGTCATGCCTAGGTGTCCATTAGCACACGCGCCCAACAAGGGTATGTACTTATTTACACATTAACTCACCATCATCGCCGATCGTAATTCGCCGATAAAGGGGGGAAAAAAAAAGGGGGCGGATGAAGAAAAAAAAAAAAAGGGGGAAAAAAAAAAATGCGCACGCAGCAGCCGCAAAATGATGTGTGTTTTGCAGAATCTTAACCTCGAGCTGTTACCGTAGATTAAGTGTGATGCTAGCGGGTGAGGAAATAAATAAATAAGTGGTTAGATGAAGCGGGTGTGAGAAAAATACACACTCTGACAACACACACACACACACACACACACACATTTCTTTTGTTCTTCATTTTTTTTTTTTTTTTTTCCCCCTGAAAACAATGATTCCCTGAAGACTCTTGGTTTTCTTTCCCTGCCAGTGTCTGTCTAACAGCAAAGTGGTGGATATATTCCTTTTGCCTTGGCCCTCATTAGCTGTCTCCATGCTGTTCAGTAATAGGGAGTGGCACATAAATGATTCCCTTTAAAGAGTTTGATGTGCCACACTGAGAGGACCACAGCCCCCGTATGGACAGCACCCCCTTACACACACACACACACACACACACACACCCTTCACCGCCACCCCGCGCTGGGTGCAAAAAGAAAAGTGGGGGGTGGATGGAGAGCAGAGAGCGGTGTGTGACAAGCATGACAAACACCTCAGACTGTATTGGTGCTAATTCTAATAGCTGGTGATGACCCTTGTAAAAAAAAAAAAAAAAAAGTAAAAAAAAAAAAAAATATTAATGTTTCCTTAAGTGCCACGAGCACTAATTAGAGCGGGATTTCAATGAAAGGGCCGGCGAGGTAGAGGTGTACGAGCGTCTCCCGGCGAGCGGGGCCGCGACTGCGAGACGGAGACGCGGCGCAGGCGGGGAGAGATCTTTTTGTCAATACTCCTGCGCGAATCCTTGACAAATCAAAGTGAATAAACAATGTTGTGATGCTGCCACACCTTGACAGGCGGGTAGCGGGTCGGCTAACGCGATTCTGATGGCAAGACTTTCAAGGTCAGCCTTTGAGCTCTTTAACTGCACACTTTCAGGCTCTGCACCAAATTCAAATCGACATTCGCGCACCGAGCATGCACACAAAATATATATATGTGTGTGTGTGTGTGCATATATATATATATATATATATATATGTGTGTGTGTGTGTGCAAGTTATTTTCTTCTTTCTGTTTTCCCCCTCACTTCGTCCCACAGAAGCAGGTGCTGCTCCTTTTGTGTTTAACAAGATTCTTGAAAGTGTGCATGAGGGAAAAGTGCATTTCTTAAAGGAAGGTGTTGCACTACACGAGGCTGTCTCCCAAACGCTCTTTTCAAATGGATACTGAAGCCTGTCACAGTCATATTGCTTTACCTCGAACATAATAGCATCGTCAAGTGCACTCCAACACAAAAGGCAGCCGGGGAAACATCACAACAGGATCAGGGAGAAGAAAAGCCCTCTTTTAACTTTCAAAACTCCTTAAGTTCTCAGAGCACACAGACTTCGGTGTGCCTCCAGCTTACGACGGCGCGTTCGCCTGCTGCTTAGAAGAAGGGTGGAGAGAGAGGCTGTAAAAACAATGTAGTCATTACAGCTCACTTGAGTGTCATTTTGGCAGGCGGTGTTATATCGCGGCTTGACTTCAGATGTGTAACTGAAATCACTCCTCTGTTGTCTCGTGGCCTGGTGGCTGTTAGGTAGAGTTACACGCCGCGCAAACAAACCAGAGAGATGCCAATTTACTCCCCGACACTGTTCTCCATATTTGAGGATTCCCAGAGCAAAGTGTTTTTTGATTTCCGCTGAGTGAAGAAGGTGACAAAACGCGGTGGCAGGATACAGTGATCAATCCCGAGCGTTTTGTGGAGGGCTGCTCGCTTCCTCTCAGATACCAAAACAACCACGCAAACAGCAACAGCTGCTGCAACAACTAGACCTACAACATCACCCAGAGCCTTCCTGAGAACAGGATACTGAGCTGCTGCAAGACTGCAAGTGTGTCTGTGTGTGTGTGTGTGTGTGTGTGTGTGTGCGCATCACCTGAATCCTTGGATTTGATGTCATGATCGTCACAGCCTCTTGAAGCTAGTGGCCTGTGTGTGTGTGTGTGTGTTTGTCAATTCAGTTTGATGTGTCTCTGTCACACAAACACACACACCTTCATACACACCTCATCCCGCACATCTGGCGTGGAAAGCCAAGCCGTAAGGAAACTAAAGAGAAGAAGAAGAAGAAGAAGAAAAAAAACAGGCAGGCAGAAATGTGAGACTGGATATAATAAGCAGGAATAATACATTAGCCATCTGGCTCAAAGAAATGGTTTGTCTGCAAAAACATCAAGCGCTAATCTGAAGAGGCCTGATGATACCGCATGTGAGCAACACAAAATGACCGATTATATTAAACGCGCCGGCTTTAATATCCTACCTCCGAGGACAATAAATAAACATGGCGACTACGAAGACGCGGCCGGAAAGTGCTCTGCTATTAAAGCTATCCCAGAGTTATTTCCTCTGATTAGCTGCCAAGGCCTCGATACCCCCGCCTGTTTCCAGTCATACGAGGCGTTCAAAATGAAATTATGGAGCATCTCTTCAAGATATTAGTGTTAAAGAGCGAGCGGCCCGTGGCTACAGTAATCCCCTGTTAATCCTGACCTAATGAGACCAAGAATGAGAGAAGGGGAAATACAGGGTTAAATGGCATTAGTGGGACTTACTCGAGTCGTGTAAAGCTTTCGCAAAGGGTAAAATCTTAACGCTTCCCTTCCAAAAAAGTAAGTGTGCGGCAGCAGAAATGCCGCGCGGAGTTGTCTTTATTTGCAAACGCAATTATTTACGCGGTACGTTGCTCGACACGTAAAAAAAAAAAATGAATGCAATTGAAAAAAACGGCATTTGATTTGCATTTCATCTCACAAATCGATGGCGGGGATGCAAAACCTGCTATCTGCAAATTTTTCAATTTTGGGTTTTTGCATTGAATGGTGAGAAATGGGATGGCGCCACATTTTCAGTCTATCTGGAAGATAATCTCGCCCTTTCTTTTGACATAAATGTCACATGACAAAACTCCTATGTGCAAAATGAAGCAGAAAAAATTAGGAAAAAAACACTTATCTGCATTGTGAGAGGTAAAAATACATGCTATGTATTTTTAAATTATAACATAGAAATATAGTCTGTGAACAATAGAATATTCTTGAATATCTTAAACAAAGACCATACTATAATCAAAAGAAACGTTTTTTTCATTTCCTGAAAAAAGTGTTGTTTTTTTTCAGATAGGAGGTTTTGCATTCCAGCCATTGATATGAGATGTGCACAGCATAGGTCTTTTTTTTGCAGTACATGTGTGCGTGCGTATGTATGCGTTTGTGTGTGTGTGTGTATGTGTGTGTGTGTGTGTGTGTGTGTGTGTGTGTGTGTGTGTTCCACATGGAGAATAATAAACACACCACCTGCAATCTCCTTAAACTGGGTCACATAAGTATAAATATGCAGACAATTAAAGTTTGCCTTTCCGTCACAGCGGACAACTTTAGCCAATCAGACGCGTCCGTACGAGAGCCGGTTTGGAGTTCCGAGTCCATAGCTCCGCCTCCAAAACATACTTCGGGGTACGAACAATGTTTTTCCTCCTACGTGTCTCACTCCACGCTTCACGCTCCGTCCCAAACAGCAAGAGAATTCCAGTATTTACTTTTTAAACAGCCATCTGTGCGTATATCAGCGGCGTGTACATTTCCGCCGTTCTTTCGGCCGCAGACCGACCCGTACCGATGGGGTATTAATAAACTCAGGAACATGCTAACGGGGTCCTGTGGCGTGACGGCGGGGCGGCCCAACTCATCCAAAGATAACAGCTCTCTCAGCACTGCGATCAGCAAGGCACTTCCCCGCCTCCCTCGCCCTTCAGATCTTTAATAGACGCTAATCAGATGTGGGCCTGGAGCGAGACAGACAGGGAACACCGGTGCAAATTTGATTTTTTTTTTTTTTTTTTTTTTAATGCTTCTTTATTTGATTAAGTGTAAATCCATTGGAAAGAAATCGGATATCCAAATACGACTCATTCCCCTCGCAATGCAATTAAACATCGGTTTCCTTCCTATTTGGCGACAGCGGATCAGCTCGAACTCGAGGTAGGCTGTTGTCAAAAACAAAGACGCGCGGAAAGCGAAGAGTGGGCGTCAGAGAGGAAAAGAGGGGGAGAAAGAGAGAGAGAGAGAGAGAGTGTGTGAGAGAAAGAGGGGGGGAAACATGAAGCTTTTAAATCCAAGATTGAGTGCAGCCTCCATCTTTCAGGAGTTCATAAATTAATCAGCAGACGGTGAAAATGTCCAAACAAACACATGAAAGTTAGATGGTGTTTGTTTATGTGTGTGTTTTTGCGAGTGCGCGAGCACTGGTGTGCACGTGAGGCGGTACGTATAGAGGCTCCGTCTGATCCTTGACTGGTAATTAAGATTACAGCTGGCAAACACACACCCACCTACGTGCACGCACCAACAGTTAGCAGGTCAAACACACAGTTAAAAAGATTCTCTGTGTTTCTTTTAATGTATTCTCTCATGCACACACACACACATACACACACACACGTGCGTGCTCGCGCCTACACGCTTCGGCCCACTTCCAGGACAGTCAGATTAGAGAAGGTCCTTAATTTGTGTGACTCGGTGGAGTTTCACTGGCTAATGAGATTGGGCTAATTGGTATCGTTTCTGTAATCTCCTGAGGGCAGGACAACACGCTTAAACATATACTCAGTGATCACGCTTAAAACCTGCCAGCGATGCTAAAGGTCATTAGCAGCTGTGTTCAATTTCCAAAGCCATGCAGTGTAACGGGGAGGGGAGCGCTTAAAACGTAGTGGAAGTTCACCGGGGTTAAAACATTCATTTGCTAATTCCAGGATGCATGTTGCCAAAAGAAAACACGCTGTAATTACATCGGAAAAGAAAATCACAGAACAAGCTCAACTCTTAAGACAACCGTGGATCTGGCTGCGCGAAACCCATTTTCCAGGCAAATTAAAGCAAATGTTGTTGCACTGAACACTTCATTTGGCAAATTCCGCCATAAACAGACTTTTTTTTTACTCCCTTGCTTTTACATAAAGGTCAGGTCTGATTTTAGCCAGTGGAGTCCAACCTCTATGACGCTTCTTCTTTTCGGGACAAATGATTTCTGATGTACATTTGTAGATCACGGAGTGCAACCACAATGAAAGATGCCAGAATTATCACTGCACATCACAACTACATGTGTATTGTGCATATAGATTTGCACGAAATGTCTGAATTTTAGTTGCCATACATTCTGGACTGTAGGGCTCACTTATCTATAGACCGCATCTAGTAATTTTTAAAACAAAAAAAAAAATTGTACATAAAGAAGCCACACTTGTCTATCGGTGTGCGCAAAAAGTGCAAAACGACTGATCTGAAGAATTATCATAAATGCGCGCGGGTTTGCCGAAACACTTTCATTTGTGCGCTGTGATGCTGTTGGCGGGAGGAAGCTACCGTAATAACCCTGTAAAAATCCATAAATTAGCCGGATCGTTGTAAAAACCGCAGTTGTCAAAGCGTGTGAAAAAAGTAGCGCCTTATATGCTGCAATTTACGGTACTTGACGTAAAAGTCCATCCACTCCTCCACCGCTTCGACCGTCGCTGCCCTGTTGTGTCATCGTCCGCCTTTCCCATATCTCTGAATGCATGTGCAGTCATTTGCACCGGACTCATACCCTTCTGCTGTTGTTTAATTCAACACAGAGGACCGCAGAATGCTTTTCGATATTCGAACAGCAAAAGTAGTCACGCAGTCGGTGTGAGGACTTTGTCCCCGGAGCCCCGTCCGTGTCACATGAGGTCAGGCAATGCCGGGTATGCAGGCCGTCTACATGTTTTACCGCGCAGCTGAAAGACTTGCGTGTTACATATTAGACAAAGTCATCCCCCTTTGTGATTGTGAGTCACAATTTAAAATTAGTGGGTCTCTTGGCGCTGCACTATGACACTCTGTAAATAGTTTGGATGGGTCAAATGCACAGATTAATTCCCTCGTAGGTAATGGGTCTTCTTTAGCTTAACAAGGGGAAATGAATCAATTAACATAAAATTCGGATATTCGATTTTATTTATTCCCCGACCCTTCATATAAATAAATATCCGGCAAGGCCATCAGTATAATTAGGCAATCAGTCTCCCTTTTGGCCGGGGCACTGGCATGAGGCTGACAGAGTGAAACAAGAACAGTAGCTAATGTTAGCACTAATGTTAGCATTAGTATTAGCATTTGCAATAGAGATGAATGGAGCGCCTGGCAGCCAGGCCTCATCTGTCCACAACTAGAGACAGGTGGGCCCCGAGGCTTGGCTTCAGGTTACCCAGACGATCCGCAATGTGCGTCACGCACTCACAAACACACACATTAATAGACACGCTGAAGCCTAATTCATTTTTTTTCCAGGCCGGATAAATACAAAAACACCTGCTCCGTTGCTACTTGAAACAAGTAAACACAGAAAATATGCTGTTTGCTCTTCGTTAGCGTTACGGGCCTCCTAATTACCCCCGGGGCGTGACGCGGCCCCGGCGATGTGCGCGTCATTGGAGGAAATAAAATACACATAAAAACGAACGCGGTGTCGCAGGAAGTAAGTGAACAGTACATTTTTCAGGTTGTTGTGCGTCTTTGTGCCGCTAAAATATGTAGAGGAAGTTTGTTTTGGCACGACGAGGGAACCTAAGCCCTGCCACCTGTTCGCCAGATCAACAGGATTTACTGAATATTCTTATTAAATCAAAAAAAAAAAAAAAAAAGAAAGAAAGAAGGGAAAACAAAGCATTTCCTGGCTGCCTGTGGCACAGCTTCTGAAGCCTGTCCTATTCTTAGGCCTTGACCTAAAGCAGCGTCCCTCTCTTTTAACCTCAAAAATGTCGACCCAGATGTTGCTGGTGCAAAAATAAAAAAAAAATAATTTTTTTTTTTTTAAAAGGTGCACCCGTGTAACTGCCTGTGTAACACGGAGTTTTAATGATACAATCTGGCATGTGAGTGCAATGATTATATATTTAAGGGGCGTTTATTCGGGCAAAAACCAAGCCCCATGTGTTGCGAGTGAGGCTGGAGGATAAAGGTAAAAAAAAAAAAAAAAAACCTACGGAGATGACCGGGAAGTGCCGTCTGAGCTGTCGCCCGCATTGTCGTAATTAACTCGTACTATTTTCTCAGCCTTTCTGTTTCCCCCCCGCCGCTTCAGGCAATGTTTACCAAAGGATCCGAGGAGGGATGCCATGTTTGCCTTGCAACCAGATCTGAGCTGGAATGCGCGCAGAAGGAAGGCAAGCAAGCAGAGGGTTTTCTTTTCCTTCCCCGCTGGTTGGGTAGCTGCCCGACCAGGGGAAGGACCGGGCCGCCGGGTGCTATTTCTAAACCCACCCGCCCAGAAACTAACACCCTCACTCCCCCACCTGTTCCTCAAAGTACCCGTCGGGCGCATCCTCCGACGAGCCGCCCTCCTCGCGCGCCACGAAAACTCGTCCCGTCCCCTGCCCGGCCCGACCCGACCCGCCTAAATAAAGCACTGGCCGCCGCCGAGGGAAGACGTGTTTCAGTGGATATTCATCCTCCGCTTACGAAAATAGAGAACATAGTCAGACAAAGTTCACACTCTGATCGTACACGAATATTTCTTGGGTCATAAATTAGCTTATAGCTACTGTTTCAAAACATCGCAGCCCCCTGTATGTGTTGACTACGTGACCTTTCTGTGATAGATAAAGGGAAAAGGGAGGAGCGCCGCGCTAATTTATCATCTGTTGTGGAATTTGAAACCGGTGAGAACGTTTTAAAAGATTTATGCCGCGATTTATATCGGAGCAGAACCATCTTTCATGATGATAATGTACAACCGGCGTTTGAACCACTGGTGACTGCCACATCTCCCGGGCAAATCTTCATCAGGCCAAATTCATTTAGGTGCGAGGTATTTTTAGTTAGCATAGCGAGCCTGGAAAAATATAAAAAAATAAAATAAAAATTGGATCATCGAATGCCAAATGCAGTAACTTATTTTTTAGCTCACAAAAATTAAAAGCAGCATATGGCTATTGATTGGATCCATTGTATTTAAGAACATTTACTAGTAAAAAAAAAAAAAATCATTGGATGAACAAATCAAAAATAATATATAGTTTAATTTTAATAAACTGCCATACTCAACACTTGACCAGACAAGCGTATACAATTCCACAAAATTCACATTGAAAATAAAAAATAAAAAAAAAAACAATAAAAGAGACTAATTGGTAAAAATTAAAAAAATATATATTATTGTTTAAATGATTTTTTAGTGTACAGCTCCACCCGATGATTTATTGTACCTTTTTTTCTGCATTCCCATAGAGTTGTTTGTCATTATTGTGTGTGTGTGTGTGTGTG
The DNA here is from genome assembly GCF_037954325.1 of Fistularia commersonii. Lineage (NCBI taxonomy): Eukaryota > Metazoa > Chordata > Actinopteri > Syngnathiformes > Fistulariidae > Fistularia > Fistularia commersonii. The sequence goes on along the minus strand of NC_141310.1, from coordinate 11,133,594 downwards.
TGTGTGTGTGTGTGTGTGTTTGTATTTCCTTCTTCTGATTTGACACCTGCCACAAAAGTTTTTGACAAGCTAACAGGGGATGATGGATAAATAAAGAGTAGAAATGGGAGCGGGAGAGTGATGGGGACCGGGAAGAAGGGAAAGCGAGAGCCATTGTTAAGGCAGGTCTTGTTAGCACTTCGTCAAACCGCCGTTCGTAAATCATCTCCACGTCGGTCACCTGACCCTGAAGTGTCGCAGGCCCACGACTGTCCCCTTAAACACCGGCTGGTGACACCCCCCCCTCCTCCCCCGCTGAGCGCCGGGCCGTGCTTTACGACCTCTGAAAGGGAAGCAAAGCTCGCCGAGGGCCGAGATGAATTACAGTCTGGGGAGCCGCTCTGACAAAGGCTGTCCAAATTGAAAAAAAAAAAAAAAAAACGGAAAAAAAAAAGAAAAACAAACTTTGCCAGAGTTCCTTAACTTCAGGGATGGAGAAAAAGCAGACCTTGGTTTTGACAGAAGCCCGGTAAGATCACAAGGTTGGGGAGGAGAGCCGAGGCACACGGAGAGGAAGACGCGGCTTAGTTTCTCAAAGAAAACCTAATGAGTGAAAATATATGAAGCGGGATCGGCCCCGTTCTCTCCCGCTCAACCCTCGGACAAGAAATACGGCGGCCGACCGTCAGGTCATATTTACTACATCAGTCGGAGAGGTTACGGACACAGGGGCCCTGAACGCACCGTGTTTTGCTGAAACAGAAAGAGGCAGTTGCAGCATGAAACACCTTTTTTTTTTTCTTTTTCTCGAGATCAATCAGTTAAACCGCTTGTTAAATCAACCTAGGTAAAAAAAAAAAAATATATATATATATATATATATAATATAAATCCTTTGGACTGTTGTCTAAACCAGAATGAAAACCCCCTTTGTAGTTCACAGTGTTGGGTTTAGAAAAACAAATGAATGCAACATCAAGCCAATCATTTATCCGCGAGACAAAGATCAAACTAATATTGACTGCAAACACCTGAAAGATCAGACGGCGACTGCTGAAGTGAGGCGTTCTCTCAGCCGCTAATCACAGCGGGCCTAATTTTCGGGGCGGAGGTGGGAGCGGAGGTGGCGGGGCAAGAAACCCATCTTCGCAAACATATCCTCATTTTGGCGGCGCGGGGAAGGCACGCGGGCTGGCGCCGCAGCCAGACTCCTGGAAGAACTCTGAATTGTATATCAGCCTCTAAAGCTGGCACTTTAATCCTATTTGCATTCATATGAATATAGCTGGATCTCGGCAGCCTTTATCCTTAGATTTGCCCATTTGTATGCCCCTGCGAGTGCGGGAACTCCGCCGCGCCATCTCCCGTATCTGGACGTCTCTCACATCTCCCGGCCCGAAATTCCTCTCGCCGCCGCCGGAGCAGCGGGAGAACTTATTGAAGAATGGTACAAATGAGTAAACATGGGGATTCGGGGCCAGGTAATGGACTCTCATGCACACACGCAGAGACTCACACACAGGTCTCATCCTTGCACGGGGAGTGGGGAGGGTGATTGGGGTTGCAGGGCTGCAGGAGGGGAGGCGGGGAGGAGGGGGGGCTGCTGGAGAATTAAATACTTCTAGTGGTTCCCCAGCGGAGAGAGCCACAGGCTTAGCTCCACACCGGCTGATTTGTGAATCTCTTCTCCTTAAACAGCTCTGTGCCTCTGTGCACACGTTGAGCGGGCGCGGGGGGCGAGGGGGCTTTCACCCATTTGCACATTAATAAACCCCCAGAAACATTTATTAAATGCTGGGAGAATAGACAGTATTTACATGAGAAACTCCCGAGGACATCGGCGCGTTTGGCAAAGGCCACGCCGTTGGCCTCGGTGGTCCCGCAAATCCTTGGCCGTGCACGGGGCATGATAATGACATCCTCCGTCCAATTACTCCTCCTGCCAATAACACTGGTCATGATGGAGAGGAACACACGATTAACCCCGTTAGCATTATCGACACGACCGGCAAACCTCATATCTAGACTCTATTAGGGTGACGACGGAGGCGATTGTCAGCCAAATCAAAGCGGGTGTTAATCCACAATAAAAACTGTGTAAGAAAATTCAAAATAATGCCAGGAGCATTGATGAGATAGCGCGAAAAAAAAATAAAAACGGGAAATGAAAACGGAAAAAATAATATCGTCGAGCATCAGCGTGAGACACCGATGATCCACGCTGCTACTCCTTATGATAATAATCGTAACCATGATATATTAATATTCAAAATATATTGCCTGCCATTCATATTCGTCACCTGATCTTCATCCTCTCATGTGAGACACACGATTTGCCTTTATCAATATTAATGGTCGGCCAAAAAGAAAACCGCGCGGTACGATCTGCAAATATAATGCCCCACCTTATCAATTCATAACACAGGCCGGCTAAACTGTCAGAAAAATCTGGAGTCACACTTAACCGCGCCCAATACCTACTATTAAGATGGCTCGACATAACGGGACGGCAGCCAATAATTGTACATAAAGATATGGAAAAGCCACAGTCCGGCGTTGAATATTTCATGAATTCCGACAGAAAGAGCATGCTAAAAGGATCAAAGAGAAAAACGGGAGAGGAGTCAGTGTGAACATCCAAACAATATGCAAGAATCCCGACAGTATAGGTCACATGCAAAAAGACCGGGGTCACACTGAAATTGTCCATCAGTCAGACAAGCAGAACTGATTTGGATGCTAAATAATGGTTTAGATATTCAAAAATTCCATATATATGCGAAAGGCTTCAGTGCACCCCGGATCCGGCCTATCAGAGGAGCTCCCCGGCACCACGCTCCCTCATGCAGACCCACGCTACGCCTCTGAGCCCGCCGCCGCCAACACGCGCCCGCGCACGATCGCAGACATCCAGACGCGAGCTACACGTCCGTACACGTGTCCAGCGCCGGCGCCCAGACGGACGGGCTCAAGCGGGAACACGGATACACGCGTCGTCCGTGCGCTTCCATATTAAACCGAAACCAACAAGAGAGGCTGGATTTCGGTGATTATAACCTGTAAATGTCAATACTTTATCAACAGATCGGTAAATAAACAGGAAAACCAACCTGTTTTTTTGTTTTTTTTTATGCACCTTCCCACCCGTTAAGGCGTGTGTGTTGGATTTTAAAGTACGATAGTCTTGAAAGCTACATGTCCGCGCGCAAGTTTGTGCAGTGGTGGTTAATGTCGCAGCGCAAACGTCTTTTTCTGTCCCATACATTTCAAAAACAAAATGTAATAAATGCAAAAATTCATCCAAGGCGGCGTCTTCAAAAAAACAACATGGTGCCACAATTATATTGTGATCTCGGGCTCGTTCAAAAGGGGTTTTCTTGTTGTGATTGTCATATGCCACTTTCCATTGAAATCTTCTTTTTTTTTTTTTTTGAATGTATCTCATCACGTTGAATGTCAAACATCGCTTATTGTGGGAGCCAAATCCATCTGATGATTTTTCTACACCACTCAAATGGAAATGCCGCGCGCGACAAAACACTGATATTACCATAATAAAGGAATTCGACTTGCGGGGGGAAAAAAAAATAACAAAAAACTGAACATCTGCTGGGTTGGAGGGAGTAATGGATAGCATTTCTTTGAATTCGATTGATGGATCTGATGGTGCTTAGACAGTCATTCATATCATAATGTCTCAGGAGAGGCCAATAATAGGAACAACATGGGATTAATCTCAACACTCTCCTGGCGCAGACCAGAGAAAATATGCAATGGTCCCTGGATCTAAAGGGACGCTGTTATAAACAAATTTGTTTGAGGTTTCTCTTTTTTTGTCTTCGTTCGTTACACATGGAAACTTGGAATATGGGATCGGGGGCCAAAGGAAGCGCGAGACGCCGAAAGATCCGCTATCGCTTATTTTGGCTATAATATAAATGAGGGCATGATGGGAATAAAAGCTGTAAAACGGCGTAGCTTTGATGATGTCGATTAGCAAAGGTGCTAAATACAAACACGGGAAACAGCGATGTGATGACGACGTGCGCTCAGCGAGGTTGATGTTTTAAAGCAAAGCCATGTTGGCGGGAAGTAAATACAGAAAACGGTTACGATTTTTGCACGCAACTCTGAGGGCTGGAGGGAGCTGGGGTCCTGGGTGTGCTTTCAAAACCTTATTAAAGTAATATTTTATTTTAAAAAAAATGCAAATGACTATATTAAAAGATTAAAACCACAAAATATACAAGGGATGGAATATATAATAATATATATAATATATATAGCTACATATATATATAATATATGACATAATATAAATATCTAAAATGAATTCAAAATTTTCAAGAAAAAAATAAATGATGAATTTTAAAAAATCCCCATAAAATTACTAATTCTAGTGAGTTACCCTGGGCAAATGAAAGAAATTGGGATCATTATGATTTTTTTATTTTTTTTTTTTATTTCAGTTGAAGAGGGTCTGGCCCCTTTAGTTTTCCCTGCCATATTCTGATACTAATGGTCACTGGGAAGAAGAATCAGCGATATAGATGATTTTTTTTTTTAAAAAAAGCCCATTGTTAAAATATGCAAAACATAAAATGCACTTTTAACCCCGAACGGCCATTTGTGATTTGAAAAGTCATGCCGCAGTTTTACAAACTTCAGTCAAAGAGGACCAAACCGCGACAGATGCTAACAGGACTTCGGCGAGTGCCAAAGTTCTCCATCTGAAGCAAACTAGATTATCGTTGCCCTCGTACGGTGAATTTATAATTTCCTGCAAGCCTGACCGCTGTCAGCTGTCCCTTTGAAAGGGTTTTCCTCCCCCCCCCCCCTCCCCATTAGCCTTATTCATGTTTAATTCTGGTCATACTACATCTCTTTCTGATGCTGTTCCTCGGATTGAGCTGATGACTTTTGACAGAGGACGAAAATCAAAGTGAATAACAGACATGTTGAAAACGTGCCTGCGATCCGGCCGACCGGGGTTCGCACGGTGACCTGAATCTGATGGACAGATTCCTTGTGAGCTGACCTCCAAGACAATGGTTTAATAATGAATATGTAGCGTCTGAATTAAAGACGCCGCTCTGCATTTTTAATGTAAATGTATTTCTGCATGCCATTAAAAATGAATGATCACAAGGCCCCCGCTCGGCTGCGCGGCCGCGGAGACAAGGGGGCCGGGACCTCGGCGAGGCCGATTTCGGAGGGAAGAGGAGCTGTCCGGGGAGGCGAGCACCTCCGCGGACCCGACTTTCGAGACTATCCAACCTGTACAAATAACCAGAGGGAACGGCGATCGGTGATTAACGTCCCGGCCGGGTGGTTTAAATCACTCCGGGAGAGGGATGGCCCAATGTTTGACTGCGTGATGTACTCCCAGGCGCAGCTCCTCTGATGGGAGCAACACCACTGATGGGAAACTAAAATGCGATTGCGGAGAGCAGGGGCAGAAATTAGGGCTGACCCGAATGGGTCCGGGGGTAACATGGAGGCTATCACATTAACCTGATGGTGGCTCCTTTAATAGGGTCCAGGGCTTAAACTGATATATCAATTTCCCCCCTCCGAGTGGAAGGCTTGAAAGGCCAGAGCTCATTCTCGCCGCTGGCGTTGGCCCCCATCAATCTCCGGCTGCTGCGGGCATCATCACCTCCCGCCCGAAACCGGCCCGGATAAAGATCAGCAGCTCGCCAGACCCCGACCAATCCGGAGTGTCCCGAGAAAAAAAAAAAAAAAAAAAGGGGCAGCGACGTTAAGTTGGAGTTATTTGCTTTGTTTTTTTTTTTTTTGGGGGGGGGGCAGAGAGGTGGGACAAATAAATAAACACAAATGGAAACCCAGGAAATTAGTTTCAACACGCAGGTCAATCATACACGAAATTATTCAGTTTCATTATCACAGAATGATTGTAATTGTAATCACGGCTGACAAACGTTTTCTTCATCTGGGTGAGCTAATGTCACAATAATTACCCTTGTCACACTAAAAGTGTAATTTACCAACGCAAAACATGGCGTTTACCTCTGCTGACAGCTGCGATGATAGAGAGCACCTTCCAGTTCATCGCTGCTGTTTATATAGAGATTCTCTTTTTTTTTTTTTTTTTTTATTATTATTTTATTCCAGCAACAGAGATGCAAGCAACTCCTTTCTTTTCGCTAAACTCTCTGTTCTGAGAAATCGTATCAAAAAGCTTCTCTCACAGTGCAAGCCCTCAAGGGTTCTGATGTCACATTCACTGTAACACTTCGCTGATGACTGACATATGCTTCACATGAGCGTCGGAAAAGAATGGAAAAAAAAAAAAAAAAAACATACACACACACACAGACATACACACACACCCTTTTTTTTGTTTTAGACGACATTTCCGACTTTACGCTAACTTGTTTTGTCAAAACAATTCCCGGAGAAATTAAACGACGCATTACTCGAGTCAAACCTGGAACCTAGATCTGCCACAACAAACCTAATCCGGTTTGAGCAGCCCCTGTGTTGTGGTGTCCTCGGAGTGTGTGTGTTTCCCTTGTAACACAGCTTAGGTTTCAGGAAGTTTTAGGCCTGGAGTCAGTCATGGGGACGAGGGAGGGGCGGGTAAAACGAGCGGTCTCTCGACGCCGATAGCCGCCCGGCATAAAAGCGTTTCGAGAACTTCCGACGGCGTGCGAGAGGTCGAATGGAAATGCCGGAGAAGAACGCCTGTGACTTGAGGCGAGGTGTTTTATTCATCGCGCCGAGCGGACGCGCCGGTCCGGGTTCGTCCCCCCCCCCCCCCTAAGGAAGGAGTCCGAGGGCCGGACGGGGGTTTTTTTTCGGTTCCGAGGAGCCGAATCAGGTGCGAGTTTGTCACGGAAGCTCCTCTCGGCGTTCAATTCGTGATCAGAGGCGTCGTTTAGACAAAGAACAAAAGACGGCAAATATTTTGGGAGAGACGGGCCGGGGGAGGGGGGTGGGGGGGTGGAGAGCTTCTGCGTAGCGAGCTGTGAGAGTGAAACTAAGCGGGGCGGTGCGCAAAAAAGAGCCCGTTGGTGTGGGCTGCAGTTTGCAGCGAGTAGCAGGCAAGATCTATGAATACAGATCAGGGGAGATGTGAGGGAATTTTACAGCAGGTATTGTCTGTCACTCACCCCGTATGTCTGTGTGATCACTGCCTCCTCGGCGGCTGTTTCATCTTCCAACTTTCTCCCTCACACACACACACACACACACACACACACACACTCACACTCCTCCCCCAGCTCGACGAAGGGAGACCTGGCGCCGGGGTGTGCCCTTGCCAAAAAGTGACAGGTGTTCCAATAGGAAATCCAAAAATCAAAAGGCCATTATTCCTATTATATGTTATGATTCCCTGCTTATGTCTGGCTCCGTATAAGTTACTGACATCTGGATTTAACTCGTATCAAACATGAGCGCGAACTAAAATGTTGCCGCCGTATGGAAATGTAGACATTTTGTGCAGCATCAGGTATTCTGTGTTTTATTCCCCATTTTTATCTACGGAAAAAAAAATAGTTCCCGAGATGTGTGCTTTTTTGCACGCGCGCCAGTGTATGTCTGCACAGCCTGGAGCCCTTTAACGCAAGCAATAAATTACGCCCGCAGTGAACATGAACACGGAATTTACGGCAAAACCGGCGTTGTAAATACACACACTTGAATCATCCCCTTCTTCCTCCTCGCGTTTAACGGCACCGCTGATGAGCCGACGCCGCGCCTCCGCCATTTGAACGGGTTGATAAAAGTGAAAAGCTGAACAAAGGGGCAGACTTCTCCTGCACACACACACAGATTCCCAACACAGTCAATCCGCCTGAACAAGTGTTTGCTTTTGCATGCAGGTGTCAGTGTTGATTTCTAGCATCAGGAGAGCAAAAAAAAAAAAAAAATAGACACATAAAGCCGCCCCCAACAGTTCAATCACCGTACCCTGCAAATGGAGGCAGGCCTGCAGTCTCAATCAGCTAAGTGTAGCGGGCAGCTGCTGTGTGGCGGATGGAGTGTGTCATTAATTCTGTAAATATAGCTTCCCGCATGTGTCTGTGAATCACCCGCTCAGGCCACATTTAGGGCACGGAGCAAACGGCTTCACCAACATCTGGTAAATTGGGCGAAACTGTGAATGACTCAATGGAGCAGGGAGAGACTTTAAATGCCGCCTTGGAGGAATCCTCTCTCTCCTCTCTCTCTCTCTCCCTCCTCTCTTTTTCGTCGTCTTCTTTGGAGAAGACGCAATAAATGTTGCAGTGTTATTCTGATGCAAAGAGAAGAAAATGAAGCACAGTTTTAAAAGTGCTGGAAGTTATTGTTCGCCGTCCATGTCCTAGTTGTAACTCGTTTTATGCAAACGGAACAATGGGAGGGGGAAAGTAAATAAGCACGGGGTTCTCCGTGGGCAGCGCCGCATTCAAACTGATGGTTTGGCACTTGTATTGTTCTTTATAGCAGCGGTGCAAGAACCCTCTCACTCTTCCTTTATGGGCTATCAATAATGTTTTTCTGACATGTTATTTTCTAAACTCGAGAAAAATACCGAGCGGCACGGTCAGTGGCTCACCACAAAGACGCTTAGCCCGCCGGCGGGGGCCGGGCGTTCGTGGGCGATGCCTCCACCTTTTGGACCCCGCCGGCACGTCTTTGTGAGCGCGCCGCTGTGCTCCGCGGACCAGAGGCCAAACTCCAGCAGTCGCGCACAAACAAAAATAAAATAAAAAAAAAAATAAAAAAAAAGCACAAACGTGCAGATTCAATGCCGTTACGGTCAGGAGGGTTTGAATAAAGTACACCGAAGTAAGTCCGCCGCTCACAAAAGTGCATTAATCCATGGATTGCGTCAGTTATTTGGACGCCGGGGAGCGGACGGGGTCAGCCAGAGCTTTGTCATCTTTTGCTTTTCTTTGGTTTGCTAGAAATTGGAGCGGACTGACCCGAACGGCTCCGCCTCGCAGCAACAAGGCCCTCGGTTCGAATCCGACACGAGGCCTTTCTGTGTGGAGTTTGTGAATAGTTGTATGTTTGAGTGAATGAGTGATTGGATGTAAATCTCTATACCAGTGAATGAAAGAGTGAATGGTTGTATGTTTCTATAAATACGTGAATGGGAGGTCGGAGGGTTGTAAATCTCGATCCGTGCGAATGAAAAAGTGAACGGTTGTACGTTTCTATATGATGTGGACGAGAGGGTGAACAGCTGTTTGTTTTCATACGACATCTGAATTAAAAAGTGAACAGTTGCACGTTACTATACGATGTGGAAGAGAGGGTGAACGGTTGTTTGTTTTTATACGACGTGTGAATGAAAGAGTGAACAATCGCATGTTACTATACGATGTGAATGAGAGGGTGAAGGGTTGTAAATAAAAGAGTGTGCTTCTATATGATCATATTAGATTCAACTTTATGGTCATTACATAAGTAAGGATACAGAGTAACGCAATGCAGTTAGCATCTAATCGGAAGTGCGAAAGTGCAAACAAACAGAATGTGCGGTATTTACAGATGAATGCAGTGTTTACATAATGAATGTAATTTTTTTTTTCTTTTATAGCTGGTGAAAGTCTAAGTGGATAAGATATGAGCAGATTATGTCCAGCTGGTGCAAGTAATTGTGTATGTTGTGTGAATGAGAGGGTGAACGATCATAAATCTCCATAAGCGTGAATGAAAGAGTATGTTTAAATGTGACGTGAATGAGAGGGTGCACGGTTGTACGTTTCAATGTGCGTCCCAGCGATGGACTGACGACCAGTAAGTAAGTAAAGATAAAGAAAGAATGAATAACCCGAACACGGGGCTGAGTGCATTTAGGAAATGATTTCACTACATTATGAGATATTTTGTTGTAAATTTTTGGTATTGTCGACATAGAGTCACGTCCGGGGACGGCATGTATTTTTCTCCTTGACGAAAAATATTTGTCCTTCTGGTTTCTCCCGCTTTGTGGTGTTTCCCCCTCAGCGGCCGCATTGCTTATATGAAGATTTTCACAGAAGAATTCAGCACAGCTCCCGCTTTTGGGGAAATTAAATAACCTGAGGATTGAGCTACTTTAGGAAGGCCAATTAACATATTTGCCTCTGGAGGAAAATATTGCCTGAAGTTGAATGGACGGTAATTTTACGCATGGATTTTTTCCATCCTAATTCTCTGAGCTTTGAATAATCCTGGGAATATTTTACAGAACAAGGAGTTTTTAACCTTCCGCGTTGAAGCTGTGGTGGTTTAATTTAAGGGGGAACGTGTGTCAAAACAAATAACATGGGATTTCTGAGAGTGCCATGTTCTGTTATACTTGCTGAACATGATTCAGGGGCTTAATTTGGTACAGTCGTTTATTTTGACTTTCATTAAACGTAATACGGTGGCCTTTTATGGACCTCGCTTTAAGTCGGCATTCTGTGTTTTTTGAACGGAACCCCTGTGTGGCCAATTCTCCCGTCTGGTAACGGGGGGGGGCGACGACGAGGGGAGAGATTCAAGATATCCATTTCAGCAGAGCATACAATAAGCTAAAGAAGAAAAAAAAAAAAAAAAATAGAATCACACACACGCACATCCAAGCTCTGAAGTTGGAGCTTTTAATTACCCCCAAGTTGCCACTCTCCTCGGTACACAGAGAAAAACGGGGTTCAAATTCCACCGCCAACCTTAGCTTACCTTCCCTGACTCCGCGTCTAAATCCCACCGTGCACAAAGATCAGAGTCTTACAAAGTTGGGATAACCCTTATTACTTCTCATTAGTGGGTAACCTGATGCACGCTGACAAATCCAACAGTTGCTGCGGTCAGCTGCTGATGCCTCCAAATGGCCGGGCCTCTCTGGGAAAGGGGTCGAGCAGACATCGAGGTAGAACCCGACTCCGGTGGAGCTCGGCTTAGCGTGAACCCCAGTTGGACTGTCGCCTTTAGGCCCAATCCAAAAGGGACCGTTAAAAATGAGTTTCGGGTCTCCGACGGCTCGGGCTGACGTCGGCGGCTACAAATCATTAAGCCTCCGCGGCCCCGCGCTCTCCGACGGTAGAGTCATTAAAAGCCAACGTGTAATTAAAGTTGGATAAACAAAGGCGTTTTGTTTTGCTTTTTTTTTATTTTTTTTTTTATTATCATTATTCCTCCCTCGACCGCGCGCTTTCCTTTCTCATTTTCACACATGCTTTCTTTTCTGTCTCGCTTTCTCTATTTCTTCTTTTTTCCCTTTTTTTTTTTTTTTTTTTTTTCCTCCCCTTTGTGTCTCGGAAAGAGAGTTGACACTTAAGAGAGGAAATTCCCATTGGCTCCCACAGTGGTGGCAGGCATGGACGAAGGCCCTCAGCCTAATTAGAAAACTAAATACTCTGAGTAATGCCTAACCCCTGGGAATACAACTGCCATATCTCTTACACATGTGATGTGGAAGGACCCGGAATGCCACTGGGGTGTCTCGCTGAAATATCCTGTGCCGTTCCCCTTTGCACAGCTGTCCACACAGACCCGTGCACTTAAGACAGGCTCACTTTCATAGTTAAAATAGAAATTTGTGTCCTAAGTGCTGCAACACAGCTAATGCTAAATATTTAATTCCCGCGGGTGCTAATTATGGTAGAGTACTGGCAACACAGATTCCCTATTTTCACTCCGCATAACAACTGTAAAAGCAATTTAAGCATTTTTCAATTAATTAAACACACACTCTCCCAGTAACCTCTTGTCATTTTGCCCTCCAGGACCACAGCTAATTTGTGTAGAGTAGAAAAAAGGGGAAGGAGTGGGGGTGGGCGCTGTTTTCATCTTTGCAAAACGCTCCTACAAAGGAATTAAAAGGGAAGACACATCGTTTTCATAAGAGTTTAGACGGATCACACTCTGCCCTGTAGTAGCGCATGTGTACTTTTGAATGTTATGAACCTCCCTATCAGATGACTGTTACCACGAGCAACCGGCCCCCATTATGTTATCAAAGCGGCGCGAGATAGTCTGGCCATGAAGCTAATCCCCCATGTATTTTTAGTCACAACTGACTGATGAAGTGAAATTACTGTATCAGAGATAAAACGGGGCGCTCTCCTCTCTGAAAAGCCTTTACAAGATCACGCGGCGGCCGAGAGAGCTCTTTAAGCTACCGCGAATCTAAATGAACTTGTACAACAGCGCTGAAGTGCATGACAATATGCTGGAGATGACTGGTGTTCAAACTGTGATAAGGATATATTATGGGTCCATAATACGCTTGAATTATCGTTTCTGCTATATATGTCACTTTTCATTGTGCCACTGGGCCAGTTGGATCATTAAACACCCCCTTTCTTTCATTTATTTATAACTTAATCAGAAATAATAACCAAAGGAGAGGAATCCAATCACAACCCGGTCATTTTTAGCGGTCGAACCGACCGACCGACGTGCGCGTTTCATGTGAAATTTACACAGCGTTATCCTACTTCTGTGTGGGTTTTTTTTTTTTTTTTGTTGTTTTGGTCCCCCCGGGTGCATGTGTGCGTGCACATATGTGAGTTATTAGGAGGAGGGGTGCGCGGGCGCGGGCACACCCATCCTCTTAGGCTCCTGTCATTGCAAGAGATCAGAAGCAGGCTGTGAAATCCAGCTAATAGTCATTATGGGATCCCAGTGACTGCACACCCCTACCTGCTTGCCAAGGCGGATCCCCTACATTTGGTATTTGCATTGTGTCATCTCATCAGTATTCGCTCAGACGTGTGTGTTGGGGGGGGGGGGGGGGGGGGGGGGCACGCCGCCAACTGACAGCCACATCGCTAATATCGGCAAATAAGCCAGAGGAGGAGTCCTGCACTTGGCAAAACAACACAAAGAAATTAGACAACAGCACAACCTTGTGACATTAAAAATAGCCAGGACAATGTTTTCCTTTGTTTTTGTTGAAGGGGTTATTTTTTTTTGTGGAGGGACTGGGGGGGGGGGGGTTAATGTATAATTAATGATCGCACGCTTTGTCGCTGACCCCCGATCGCAACCCTCCTCCTCTGTCTCGAGCCGGCGAGGAAGGGTGAACTCTAGGAACCCTGTGTTCTCAGTCACTTCTGGGCCCATGCAGTCAATAAGGCTATTTCTGATCTCCGGATGGCTAGGGTTTCAAAGCCCGTTTAAATGGGCTCCCACAAAGCCGGAAGCACCAGCCTCAGTCCGCTCCCTCCCTGCGTTTCTCCCTCTGTTTTTCCTCCTTGGCTCTTTTCTCTAAATATTGAGAGGGAGCTCAGCTTGCCTACCCTCTCGGTAAAGCGAGGGGGGGGGCGGCGAGGGTCCTCCCTCCCCTTCCACATGTAGGGTGGTGAAGAAAGACGGGGAAGCGCAGGGTCAGGGCTCCCGGTGCTAAGCTGTGAAAAGGCAAACGTTTGGCAGAGTAATTACACGCCGCACTGCTCTGGGAGTGATTAGTGATAGTTGTCTGTTCAAAGTGTTTGGAGCTCACAGCCTTTATGGGCCACGCTTGCCTTCCCCTCACCTAATGTCTAGATTGCATTTGCATCGGGGAAGAGAGTCGCATGTGTCAAAATAAACAATGTGCCCGCCAAGCTTGGTGAGCGCGCGCTTTTTCCAGCGGATTCTCTCAAATGCGTTTTTCCGGGATCCTATTAACGCATCTCACAATAATTGCACTTCCGCCTTTATCGTCTTTTTTTAATTTTTTTTTTCGAATGTATCTGTGTTTTTGCTGACCGCGAGCCTTGGATTTTCACACCCTCCGACGCTGACAATCAAAACATATCTTGTTCAAAAGCTTCTGACCTATAAATGCTGCATTACAAACCGCCGTCTGCTCTGGTAGCAACTCCGATTAGCACTTCCCGCATTTAGAGCCTTGGATGGCACCGGAAAAAAAATTATAAAACAAAAACCCTTCCTGCTGCCAGGTCAGGTGTCGTCGTCGAACGTCCTTTGCGTTTATGCGCTTCGCTTTGAAAAGCGAGCGGCAAACACTCCTGGATAACGTGACCGAGTGCTAACGCACCCTGCGCAGGGGTGAGAGAGCGTGCTACGGGGAGCACGACGCACGCCGGATTTGTAAATATGGGGTTTGCAAACTAAAACGTTATGATAGCGGCTCGCTGGTGCGCCACAAACTCATTTACATCTTGAACGAAAAGCTCGTCGGCGGGTCATCTGGAGAGCAACAAATCTGACGAAGATCTAAAAAACGTTTTCGGTCCCCGGAATACTTCAAAACGGTGAGTAATAAACACAGAGGACTAGGTGTTCCATGTTAAGGCGCCCTCTCGGTTTAATCCCGAAACAGAGACAGACAAAGGGCTGAAGACTTGGGTGGGATACAGACACAAACAGCGGTGGTCGGGAGAGGAAATACCTGGGGGACTTTCTGGGATTGAGGAGGAGGTAAAACGGTACCTGTAGTGCAATCCCCTCCAAATCTGCACCAGGTGTCGGGCATTAAGGGGAGCATCGCCGCTCCGGCTTCCCATGTCTGTCTCAATCACCCTGGGCACTGTGTCAGACGTCGGACAAAAAGGATACTCTTTCCAAGAAGGAGGAGAAGATACTTGAGGCTCAAAAGACGTTCGGCGTGGCCTTCTTATCAACATAGCCTTTATGTGACTGTATACTGTAATATGAAAAATAAAAAAAATGTGATAATAGCCAACGGATTATAATTAAATTCAATTAAAGGCCCGGATATAGAAATAAAATGAGGGAGATACAGATTTTAAAAAAAAGTTGAGTTTTTAATCCATGGAAATTGAAACATCACCATTTGCGGTGTTGACAGTTTCAGCAAACTGCAATAACGCTCATTTCCTGCAGAGCCATTAAAAGCAGCGTGCACAACCCAACACTTGGAAAACATATTATTACACTCTCTGTCAAAAAGACAATTTTAAATTTGAACACCTGGCTCTCTCTCAATGTCACCCAAGTTTCATCTTATTTTATCTTTTTTTTTTTTTTGCACACGCAATCACCCTGCAACAAAACAGCAGCAACGGAATTCCTCGGCACGGAGAGAGGAAAAGGCGCATCGAGCCATGTTGGCATTGTTCTCTCCACAGATTATACGCGACACACCAAATAAAAAAAGGCGCTGATTGTACGATGCTTAAATGTATCAGAGGCATGGGAAAGGAAACCTAATATCCCGGCGCGGGGAGACGGGAGAATGGGACTGGGCACGTGCGGAATGCGGAGCGGCAGGGAGGAAAAGCAGCAATCTAAATTTCTAATGCTGAGGATGTTTCCTATTCCGTGTTTATGAAACATGGCTGCCGGGACTACAAAGGTAAGGGGATACAGCATCAAAGTCTGTCCTGACGAAAACAAAAAAAAAAAAAAAAAAAAAGCAACAATGCTGCAGAGGAATGCATGACAGAACATAATACCCCACCCTCCTCCTCCTCCTCCTCCTCCTCCTCCTCTTCCTCTCCCCTAAGCAATCTCATTTGATTACAGTCTTGCAGGCCCAAAATCAACCCCTCGGTCCCGTTTCTCGTTCTCCGCCGGTGTTTTTTGAGTAGGAAGCACAACAACACAACTTGCCAGAGTGGCCGGGGATTCGAGGAGCGGAGAGGGCGATGCCGCGGCGGAGAGGAACAAAAGAACGCCAGGGGGAGGGCGGGGAAGCGGGGCGAGGAGGGCGGGCGGGCGGGCGGGCGGAGGTGTCCGCCGGAGCCGGGAGCCACCGTCGCCCCCCGAACGCGGCCACCGAGACAGAGACTGCATGTCTGATGACGGTGGGGGGACGACGAAGCAACGTATCATTTACAGGCTCCCTCAGCAGAACCCCCCCCAACCAACACACACACACACACACCATCCCCACCCCCACCTCACATGTCCATCTCCAGCCACGGGGTTCACCCCTCTACTTAAGGCAACAAGAGTCAGGCTCAGCATTACAAGCCTATTAAAAGATACTTTTAATTACGCCCCGCTCTCCCGGGATCACTTCTTCCGTGAACTCGGCGTTTCCCTGGCATGTGCGCGCTTAGGAGTGGCACAACCAGGAGCACGTGTTGTTTTCTCCCTCCAATTAAAGGGCATGTTGACAGATTAAGGCTGCTTCTGGTTTGTGCTCCACTAACGCGTTTAGGAACGACGACGACGACGACGAACACCGCGGCGGTGACGGCGGAGGGGGGAGACGGAGAGAGAGAGAGGGAACGTGCACGTGAACCCTGAGGGATTAATGTGTTTACATTACCTGGGCCGTGATCTATCACCAACCTCGTCAACTTCTATTATGCGTCACATACATAAGCGAGCGACAGACCCGGGAGCCCTCGCGACTCACTCATACCAGTTCAATTGGATTAAGTCGGCGCAAATATCTGGGGCACAACTCCCACGCCGTGGCTTTAGCGTTCCGGTAGTCGTTTGATTTGTACATCGTATCACTTTACCTCGGCGAGGGCGTCGCCGGAAAACCTCCCGCACGCCTCCTCCGAGAGCGTTTTCAGAAGTGCGGGATTTAGAAGATTACCGCCTGCGGGCACCTTTTCGCCGCCTGTCATTTCGCCGTCGGTCCGGTGGCTAACGGCCTTACCGGGAGGGAGCCGGCGTGCATCGCTTAGGAGAAATTACGGGAAAATTTGATGCGGATTAGTCGGTGGCGCGGCGTCACGCGGGAGTTTGCGGCGGAGGCCCTGAGAAAGCGCTCATATTCACACACCCGGGCTTCATTATATCGAATCAATATTCGTTTAGTCACAGAGCCTATTGACTCTCGTCTAAAACAATATCACAGGCCATTTGTCTTGTCGCCGCGCAAAAAAGGAAAATGATCTATTTAATACCACCGCCCCCACGATCATTTTGGGGAAAAAAAAAAAAAAGGGGGGGGGGGATATTGCGGGAGTCTGGATGTGGCTATATGGATACAATTGTAAATAAATGTATTTTTGATAAAACGCTGAGAAATCAATAGGCGCTTCCTGCGATCCATCTCCGGCAAATCAATCATCATCCAGGCAGATGGCAGTGTGGAGCGGGGAGACGGCGTGGCAGTGAGAGAGGGGGCGCAATCTCCGTCTGATACCCCTCATTTCGGAGTCGCTTCTCATAATAGGGTCATCATTTCATCACTTAGCCAATCCAGGGGCTCCTGCCATTCAGCCTCGCGGGGATGGTGATGAGGATCGGGGAGGCCACACGCACACACACACAGGCTACATACGTCTTCATTGGGGTCAATAAAAGAAAAATAAAGATAAAAAGAGAGAGGAGAGATCCCTAGATCAGAAAATCCCCCCCCCCACCTCCGCCCGAAGCCACATCAGCTCGTCGCGCCGCATGGAAATCGGGTGACGTTAAGTTACATAAAAACCTCACTGTAACCAGGGGCGATGTTTTATTCATCGGATAAATCATTAAACCTTTACACGTAGACACACACCAAAACATTTTTCTTTTTTTTTTTTTAAAAAAAAAAAAAGCACAATTTTCTGTCAATGAAAAACAGACATTGAGGAAGAAGAGATTCCCGTGTATTCAAATAATATGCAGTCAATAGGAAGAGGAGAGATACATGTTTTATTTGTGTGTGTGTGTGTGTGTGTGTTTGCAGTGGTGCTGCAATAATTGCTTCCTGGAAATATATATATTTAGGACCCAACAAACAAGACAGTGCATCCAAAAATAAAAGGAGCGGCAGGACTAACAAGTGGCGTCGCTGATATCACATTTAACAGCACTCACACTGCGGTGATATTAATTGATTACTGTGTAATAACAGCCAATGGGAGGCGGAGAGGATGCCAGTTGTTTAGTGGAGTGCAAATATGTTTAATCATTTAATAACACCCCCCCACTTCCCTTCAAAAAAAAAAAAAAAAAAAAAGGTGGAGGAGGGGTAAGAGGAGGAGGAGGAGGGGGTGGTGGAAAAAAAAAATGCAAGGTCAAAAATAAATTACATCCATTATTTGCTGCAGATCTCCCCAAAGCATTCGGAGCGAAAACTGTTTTGAATTTCAATTGGGCTTCCGAGTGGCAAAAGCCCTCAGCTAATACATCAAAGAAAAATTGGTGTCAACTAATCGGTTTAGGACACAGATTTAGAAATGGTTAGAGAGGAGAGGGGGGGGAAAAAAGGAGAAGAAAAAGAAAAATCCCATGAATACTGCGAGCGGCTCTCCTCTCCTGACCTTGCACGCCGCGAAAGCCGACGTCTGCAGACTGGTTAACGCGTCCGCTGACGCAATTAGTCCCCACGACCAATAACGTTATGTAGTAATGGCGCACACACACTCACACACACACACGCGTCCGTCACATTTTCTCTTACTCCAGCGGCGAGACGGTTTTCACGCGTCAAAATCAAGTGCGTCCTCTCGGGGAAAATGGAATTTAAAACAAACAAATAAAGTAAAATAAAATATATTTAAAACAAAAAGAAAAGGTGAGTGAGGGAGTGAAGAGGAGAGACAGTGAGAAGCTGCGTTAAACCGCCTATGCAGATACACAGGTGTGTGTGTGTGTGTGTGTGTACAGACTTGCACACACACACACACACACACACACACTTTCAGGCGTCTGCAAATAACAGACGCGCTCTTTGCGGTTTTAAAATGAAACTTGCTCCTGAAGCTGCTGGGGGTTCTGCGCCACCCCCATCGCTCTAAAAACGTTTCTTCACGTCTACTTCTTCAATCCGGGTAACTTTTTTTTGCGCAAAGTCCGCCCCCGGGCGCGCAGGCGCAGGTGCAGAACCCGCGGACCAGCTGGTTCCGCGCTGTTCTCGTCTCGGGCAAAAACTCGCGATAAATTAGCGGGTCGTCTGAAAAAAAAAAAAAAAAAAAAAAAAAAAAAAGTCTCTCCGTCACCTGATAGGATCCAGCCTCTTCTTCTTTTTCTTCTTCTTCCTTCTTCACCCCATCCCTCCCTCCCTCCTTCTCTCCTTCTATAACCGGCGTCATCACTCTTTGCTCTGGAGAGGTTTTCAGAGCGTAAACACACACGTGACGCTGTGTGAGTGTGTGAGTATGTGTGTGTGTGTGTGTGTGTGCGCGCGTCTGCTCTGTTAGCAGCGCCTACAGCGATCCCTTTCGGCTCGTCTGGGACTTGAACTGGAAAGTGGAAATGACTCCACTCCTTCTGCAACAATGTCAAAGTCGTGGCCACGAAAAAAAAAAAAACAACAAACATTTAATATCATTATTAATGTTTAAGCGCTCCCTGTATTTTAAATAGTTGCACGATTATTAATGACTAATGATAGAGCTTTGGCGTATTTTTTTTTTAGAAACGAACTGTTAAAAATGTAAAACGTGCTCAATAAACCTGGCATGTTTTCACACACATTTCCACAGCTGTCACGTTTTCTTTTTTTTTATTGAAAAAAAAATCAGGTTTGTACCCGACAGGTTGGGCTCTATTTTATTATTAATATTAAATTATTTGGAAGAATAATCTGATGACTCGGAAAATGAAAAAAAAAAAAAACTTTAATAGTTTAAAAATGTATATAAAAATAAACAAACAGGTATTTAAATTTATGTTTTGATAGAATAACGACTTCCGGAAGGGAAAAAAAAGACTACGCCACCCCTCCCTCCTCCCTCCCCCCCTTTTTTTTTAATGTTTCTTACCGATGCCACGGCGGTAATCCAGCAGAAACCGATCCCGTGAAACAACGCGGCGCATCGCGGGAGTCTGGCAGCGGTGGTTTTAACGCACGAAAAGACCAACAACAACAAAAAAAAAAGAAAGGAAAAGAAAAGGAAACGGAGAGTCTCGGGGAAAAGAAAAAAAAAAAGAAAAAAAATCCTCCGAATCTCTTGCAAGAACCACATCCTGCAGCCGATTTGTTATTGATCAAGTGTGAAAGTGAAGGGAGGAGGAGTGGGAGTGGGAGGAGGAGGAGGAGGAAGGAGAGGAAGAAGAAGAAGGAGAAAGTTGGGGAGTCGGAAGGAGTCGTGTGATGTCGCCATCCGGGGAAAAAAAGGGGGGCAACTGGAGACTCGATCCCTGTTAAAGAGGAGGAGGAGGGGAAGGAGGGAGGGGGAGGAAAAAAAAACAGAGAGAGAGATAGAGAATGAGTTGGATTGTTAGTTAACGAAGAGGAGGAGGGGTGAGGGAGGGAGACAGAGAGAGAGAGAGAGAGAGAAAGAGAGGGAGAGAGAGGGAGTATGGCTTTGGGCAGGAGCTGCCTCACCACCCCTTCTCTCTCTCCGACTACACCCCCGGAGGAGGAGGAGCTGCGCGGCGTAGTAAGGCGTCAGGATCCTCAATTTCCAACTTAGCATCTTGGCAGGACATTTTCCCAAAGCAAAGTCTCCCGTCCGACGGCTTCGAGTGGGGGGAGACGAGGAGGAGGAGGAGAAGAAGAAGGACCCCAAAAAAAACAACAACAACAGCAGAAGCAGCAGCAGCAGCAGCATCGGCGAGGAGGTGGAGGTGGAGGAGGAGGTGGAGGAGAAGAAGAAGCAGAAAAAGAGATGAACAAATCCACAAAGTTGTTCCCGGGCATGAGTCGGACCGGCGGGCTCAGATAGGCGGACGGACATCCGGCCGACAAGCGGAGGCGCGCAGGCGGCGAGCGTCCTCCGAGCCATCCGCGCATCCGAAAGACTTTATTTTGATTTTTGATTTTTTTTTTTTTTTTTTTGCTCTATATTCACTTTTTTTTTTCTCCCCTCCCTCCCTCCGTCATTTATAGAATAAGAGGGAGGGAGGGCGGGCAGCGCCGGGGCGGCGGGGGTCTGCAGACGCGGCGGCTCTATGCGCTCCGGCGGCGCGCTTGAGAGAATCCCCTTATTTCTTTGAAAAAAAAAAAAAGAATTAAAAAACCGGGAGGGGGTTTTATTTTGGGGGGGTGTCGGTGGAGGGAGGAGGAGGAGGAGGGGGGGCTTTTTTCTTTTTATTTTATTTTTATTTTTTTGCAAGCATGGCGTATCCTCAGGGCTACCTGTACCAGCCGTCCGCCTCCCTGGCCCTCTACTCCTGCCCGGCGTACAGCACCGGCGTGCTGTCCGGGCCCCGCACCGAGGAGCTCGGCCGCTCGTCGTCGGGCTCCGCGTTCGCTCCGTACGCCGGATCCACCGCCTTCACCGCCGGCGCCTCGCCGGGATACAACTCCCATTTGCCGTACAGCGCGGACGCGGCGGCCGCGGCCACGTTCACCTCGTACGTGGTGAGTAAACTCAAGGTGATTATTGCTGTCCTTCCTGCAAAATCAAAAAAAAAAATGTAAATAAAAATAAAAGAACGATCGTGAATTCTTTGCAGGATTTTTTTTTTTTTTTTTGCCTTTGCGCGGAGGGGAGGGGGGGGGCAAGAAACACGCCGGTGGGCGGAGAGGGAGAAAGACGAGGGGTGTTTTATTGGTTTTAAATTCTACTTTTTTTTTTTTATTTCACGGGTAACTGTGCGTCTCTCGACGGTGCGCCGTGCGTGACCGTGTCTGGGGTTCATTTTGCTTTATTTATTTATTTATTTATTTATTTTTAGGTCAGCGCGCTTTGCGTCTTTTGAGAGCTGACAGTTTGCGAAAGTTTACAAATTGCGACTTTGAAAATGGGCTGGGAGGGCGCGAAAATCCCACGGAGATCCACGACGGTCGTGCGTAAGGGCCCGCCCGCGTCGCTGCAGGCTCCCCCGGTGGAGGAGGCGCGGCATGGCGTGGCGTGAAAATCCGGCGGTTGCATCCGTGCACATAATAAAAAAATAAAAAATAAAAAAAAACACGACCCGAAACCCACGCATTTAAATTAAATAAAAAAAACCCAACACGCACCGGATCAAGTCCGAGCGATTAGACGAACTTGAAGCAATGCATTGAAAGCTTGTGTGCATGTGCACATTGTGCGCGCACCATCGCGCAATATGGGACGCAACTTCCACGCGGCTCTCTAAATAACGGTGTGTGTCTGTGTGTGTGTGTGTGTGTCCCCCTTTCCACGCAGAGCTCTCCGTACGACCACACCACAGGGATGGCCGGCTCCATCGGGTACCACCCGTACGCCGCCCCGCTGGGCACCTACCCGTACGGGGACCCGGCGTACCGCAAGAACGCCACGCGTGACGCCACCGCCACGCTGAAGGCCTGGCTCAGCGAGCACCGCAAGAACCCCTACCCCACGAAGGGCGAGAAGATCATGCTGGCCATCATCACCAAGATGACCCTGACGCAGGTCTCCACCTGGTTCGCCAATGCGCGCAGGAGGCTGAAGAAGGAGAACAAGATGACGTGGACGCCGCGGAACCGCAGCGAGGACGAGGAGGAGGACGAGAACATCGACCTGGAGAAGAACGACGACGACGAACCCGGCAAGCCCACGGACAAGGGGGACTCCACGGACACGGAAGCAGGTCGGTGAGAAGGAAAGAAAAGAAGGAAGGAAGGAGAGAGAGAGAGGGGGGGGGGGAGAATCATCAATTTTTCATCGCAGTCGTTTCCACTCGGGGTGCAGAATTGATCGCTGCTTAATGGCGGTATATTATTTATAATGGGACAATCGCTTTAAATAATAATCACCTTGAGCTCCCCTCGTTTGACTCCTTCCGCGGCGGCTGGAAATTGCCGGTGACGCAGAGTGTTTAGCAGTCAATTTATCTTTTAACTGCATAATAAGGATACAGCTGGCGTGCTGCGGCGGGAATTCACGGGGAGAGACAGAAAAAAAAAAAGGAGAGAGAGAAAGTAGTTCTTCACATCCACCCCCGCAACCCCCCCCCCCCTCCATATTATTCTTATTATATCCCTGTTTGAAATGCGGTTTAATGCAGATTAATAACGCGGTAATGAAAAGGCAGGGTGCGTGTGTGTGTGTGTGTGTGTGTGTGTGTGTGTGTGTGTGTGTGTGTGTGTGTGTGTTTGAAACAGTGCTTTTCGTTTCCTCCTCTTCAATAATAATAATGCTGATGACGATCTCGGGTTTTATTATTGGTATTATTATTATTATCATAATTTCCTCCTCGGGTTTTTGCGTGGTGACTTTGTCCGCATGAAAACCGTGCATGAAACCGCACTTTTTTTTTTTTTTTTTTTTTCTAAAAGAGTTGTTTCTCTGCCCCCCCCCAGATCACAAGCTCCTGAACCCGGGGGAAATGGGCTGCGACCGTTTCGTCGCGGATGAGACCCACGGCAAGGACGCGGAGCCGCTCCTCAGCGACGCGGAGTCGAAGGATCCGGAGGAGCGGACTACGGAGTTGTTGTCGGACCCCGCGAAGGCGACCACCTCGGCGGCGGGGGGGCCCCGGGGGGCCCCGGCCGACAAGCCGTCCGACTTGAGCCACGCCGCGTCCGCGGCCAACGTCACATCCGTGATCCACTCGCCGCCCTCCGCGCCCAAACCCAAACTGTGGTCCCTGGCTGAGATCGCCACCTCCTCGGACAGGTGCAAAGGCGGCGGCGGCGGCGGCGGCGGCGGCGTGGAGGCGTCGCAGGGCGGCCCCGGGATGGCGCACGGCGCGGCGGCCGGGGGCGCCGGCGCGTCCCCGTCGCGCTCGTCGCCGCAGTGCCCGTTGCCCAGCGGCGCCGTGCTCTCCAGGCCCCTGTACTACACCTCCCCCTTCTACCCGGGCTACACGAACTACGGCGGCGGCTTCGGACACCTCCACGGCGCCCACGGCGCGGTGCCCACGGGTTCCGCGGCGCATTTCAATGGATTAAACCAGACTGTGCTGAACAGAGCGGAGGCCTTGGTGAGGGAGAGCCAGAGGGTCAGAGGTCAGACGCAGGTAGATCTTTGTAAAGACTCACCTTATGAACTGAAGAAAGGTATGTCCAGCATTTAACACCTGATTTATTATTTTTTTTTCCCTCACAAAAAACAAACAACAACATAAAAAAACAAAACTGCGGGACATTTTTAATTTATTTCTCATTTCTTTTGGTTGTTTTGGAGGGTTGCGCAAAGATAAAGATGAAGAGGAGAGAGAGGAAAAAAAAGAGATACAACGATAAAGCAGAATTCTGAGAAGTTATTTTCTGAGTGAATGCTTATTCTGGGGAAAAAAAAAAAACTCCTTAGTTTCTGAATGGTTAATACCGATGTAACGAGAATGGTCTTAAATCGCTGCAGCCGTCGGAGTTTTATTTGTATTAAAAGACTAACATGTATATTTAATGTAGCATTTTTGTATTTAAAATGGACAACACACTATCTTTGAAGTAAATTATGGAGAAAAAATATACATACTGTGCAGCGATGATTGTTTTTTTTTTTCCTTTTCCTGGGGGGGTTGGAGGAGTGTCTAATTTACAGGAAGTAGGATTATTTAATTTGAAACCCTGACAATTATCTAATCGAAAATAAAGTGGGAAGGGAAGCGGGGAAAGGGGGGGATCAGAATAAAACGGTGGAGGAAATATTCCCCGGATACAAACGTGATTCATCAGAGGGCGACCGCACTTCCGGGATTGCATTTCTTATTCTAATAATAATAACAATAATAATAATGGTGAAGCTGAGGAGGATGAGGGTGATAGTGAAGTGCGCGTCCGTCGGGGCCCCCGTCACGCACAGAGCTTTTCGCAGCACCGTCAGGGTGCAGCCGGACTCCGCTGGTAATGAGCACGATTTTATGCCAAATTTAGAGCTCATTACTATTTTCCAAGGCGTGGCAAAGCTGTTAGAGAAGGAGGGAGACACACAGAGAGAGAGAGAGAGAGAGAGAGAGAGAGAGAGAGAGAGAGACGCGACCATGCATTTACAAACACACTGCTCCCATTAATGACTGGAGATACACTTTTTAAAAGAGATTGTGATTTTCTATTTTTTGCAGGGTTGCGCGGGAGGGGAGGGAAGGAGGGGGGTCAGACATATTAAGTGTAGCTGAGGTTGCAAATATGAAAAAAAAAAAAAAAACAACTCTTCCAACTTCTGCAGGTAGGTGTCACACTTGCTCTTAATTTCGGGGGTGGAGGGAAGGGGTGGGGGGGTCGGTGGAGGATTCGTGGGTGGAAGTGGGGGGGGGGTGGAAGGACTCTATTAATCCGTCACGGAAACCCATCCCTGATCAAATGGCCCCGGTTTGGAAAAGAAAAGAGTGGAGCCAATGGGGCGCGCAGTGATCAGACTTATTAGAGGGATTATAACAACTGTGACAAGTGTGTATTAGGAAAGAGAGAGAGAGAGAGAGAGAGAGGGGGGGGGGAGAAAGAAAGAAAAACGAAGTGAACAGCATGCAGGAAAAAAACTTCATTGCCACTGCATTATATTCGTGATTTTTAACTAAATCAAAAAGAAATATAGAATCATTTAAAAATTTAATTATTATTACTACTACTATTATGATTAATATTATCATGCTGGCATTTCTAATTTTATTATTTTTAAGTATTTTAACGGCGAATTTAAATGTAGGCCATGAAGCCTGTAGGCCTCAAGTTTTATGTTTTTTTCCTCAAACACGTTTTTACAAAATTCGATTGATGTTAATATTATTCTAATGCTTACCATCATTATTATTATTATCATTATTAGTTCTTATTATTACTGTCGTTGTTTGTCGACCTCCAGTGATGAAGGACGCCGTGCTCTTCTTTACGGCCGCCATTAATCTCTGTAGTTCACTTTCCCCACTTCCAAGTCTCCCTCGGGGTTTATATAATTCCCTTAGCTTTGACGTTCTTTATTTTTAATCTGACTGTGCAGGGGTGTGTGTGTGTGTGTGTGTGTGTGTATGTGTGTGTGTGTGAGAACTGGAGCATTGCTTGCGACACATCAGCCTCTAACTAGCACACTTCCCTCTTTTCTTCCTGACTCGTCTGATCCCTCGGGATTTAAATCTTTGCATGACATTGATTGATTATTAATTATTAGAAATCCCGTTAACAATAATAATAATAATAATAACAATTGCAATTATTGGCAGTATTAGTTTGTGTTAAAGAAGTGTAAATCATCTCGACGGGCAGATAAATAATGTGACGCTCGGATGTCAAACGGGGAGTCGTGCTTGTGTGTGTGTGTGTTTGTGTGTGTGTGTGTGTGTGTACGGGCGCGCACGTCGTAAACCGATCTACCAGTTTATACCAAATGGCTACATCTATTTTCAGTCGTATTTGACGTTTATTTGAA
This sequence comes from Fistularia commersonii, assembly GCF_037954325.1. NCBI lineage: Eukaryota > Metazoa > Chordata > Actinopteri > Syngnathiformes > Fistulariidae > Fistularia > Fistularia commersonii. Next base: position 11,107,621 of record NC_141310.1, on the reverse strand, counting down.
GCTATAAAAAAAAAAAACATTTAGATCAATTTTAATAGTTTTCTCAAAACATTAAATTGTGGTCGGCGAGATCGTTTTTATTCGTCTTGATTCACGTGTTGGATTTTTAATCCGTCGGATTACAATGGTTTCGGTTTCGATTATCATCTTCATCCCTGCTGTTTGGCTGAGAGGAATATATGGAATATACCGAATGATATAAAATATAAAATCAAACATTTTCCCTGCAGAATATCTGCCTCTTTATGAACAATTTCTCGCTAAAAAGAAAGAAATACACTTAAATAAAATCTCCCTAATTGGAAAAAAAGAAGATTTATTTCATTATCCCAGTTCTATTTCCCAGATTAAATCCCTCCGCGAATTTTTCACAACCTTCAATCCACCTTTTTTTTTTCTCTCGAATGGCGTGTTTGTTACAATGCGAGAACACCGAGCAGCGTGGAAAGCGGTCCCAAGCGTGGAAACGGATGTGGGGTGTGGGGTGATGGTGGTGGAGGAGCACAGAATATAATCCAGCAGAAGAAGAAGCAAAGAAAAAAAAATGTGGCTGGTTGTTTGTTTTTATTCGTTTTTTTTTTAAATTATGTCGTTATTTCAATTAAAGTTTCGAATCCACGCGATGTGAAACACGACTTAATTTGGAGGGGAGACCGCGAAGGGGGGCATCATCGTGACGAAAAAAAACACGGCTCCTCCTATCGTGTACGCGTGTGTGTGTGTGTGTGTGTGTGTGTGGGTGGGTGGGTGGGGGGGGTTGCAATCGGTTATCGATACGTTATCGATCGAGTGGGATCGACACCTGTGGCGTGCACAGGTGACGACGGAAGTGACGCCATCGTGCAAGTGCGCGTCCACGACGTTTTGCAGGGGCCAGGTGAGGGCGACGCGGAGTTCACCGTGGAGCTGGGTGACGGGAGTGGGAGTGGGAGTGGGGGGACGCGCCTCACGGAAAGGCCGGGGAAAAGGGCGTCGAGGCTCGGACCTGTTGCTAAGTTATTTTATTTTGCAAAAAAAAAAAAAAAAAAAAGAAAAGGAAAAGAAAAACAGCGTGTCAGATTTTGACGGTAAATTAATATTATTATATTATAATTATTGTTATTATTACATAAAGGCAAAGGAGGCCATCAAGCTCTCACTCAAAATACCGTAATTACTAGAAGATCTCATCACCAAAATATGCATGTTGGTCAAATTTGACATTTAAAAGGTGAAAATGGGAATTGGTTCATTTTTTTTAAATTTTTTTTTGTTCTTGCATGGAGGCTGTGCGAAGCTGCTGCTCGGAGCTATTTCGTCTTGGTCGTTTTCCCCACACAAGGAGGAGGAGGAGGAGGAGGAGGCTAATTAAGGACACAAGATCCCGAGCTTCGGTCTTCTGGTGAGAGAGACAAGAGGCCGCTCCAAAAAAGAAAAAGAAAAAGAAAACTACACGCGCCTTGTTTTGGTCAAACAAAGTGTCGGGTTAATTCGATTTAAAAGTCAGGGGATTGGCTTCTCGATATGTCGGCGTTCCCGGACGCTTATGGGAATAGAGAGCGGGGAAAGGGGGGCGGTGGGGAAGAAGGGAAAGGGAGAAAAAATAAACATGTCAAGGTGACGTGGGTCTGGCACCTCTAAGGTCCATGTTAAGTAGAGTTATAAAACGCTCTTGGACACACTGTAAAGTGACTCAGATAAGGTGGCGGGGAGTGATTTACCACTGTTTTTTTGCACTTCGCCGACTGTTTTTCTATTTCTCCGTGGAGCTCCTCTGGGAGAGATTACACGTGTAATTTTCAGCAGTGAGATGTTTTAAGTGACCTCCCCCAACATAAATAAAACATTTCTATGAAGAAAGAGAGAGGGGGGGAAAAAAAAAAAGGGGGGGAAGCGGGAGAAAGAGGGAGAAGAGGAAAAAAAAAAAAAAAACATTAACGAAGAGTGATGAACTATGAAGTCCTGGGAGGCCAGGGGTTGAAGCTGCAAACTGAGGGATTCAGTTCCAGTTGGCGAGTCATAATAGGCTTCTATTTAGCAATGTGTCATTTATTAAAAAGTTCACCACCTTTAATAAAATATTTTTCGAAGGTTTAATCATTTCATTTTGAGATTTAAACATAAAAAAAAAAAAAAAAAAAAAAAAAAAGAAACCGTTTGACCGGTTTTGCTCTTTTAACTGCACAAACACGTGATCCGGTGGTAAATTATGAAACACACACACACACCCACACACACGCAGGCTATGAAAGCACCTTGACTTCTTGAAAGGCGCTGCTCATTGACCAATCTGCTCTGACAGCAGTGCTGGGTGAGCCTCTGACCCCGTGACTGCAAAGGGCCTGTGTTCAGTGGCCATGTAAGGGCTCACTGGCACTCACACTGGGGGGTTTCTGCCCTGCCCTAGACGAGGTGGCACACACACACACACATGCACGCACACACACCCTTCTCCCAACATGCATACATACGCAGGGGAAGCTTCATACTCCACGCCAATACCCTCAGGTATGCACGGCCACAGAGCAGTAAGTGTGCACGTCTAGCGTGGAGGCGGAGATGCCGGCAGGTTCTTGTGTGCGCGCGGACCGACCCGCCGCCGTCGCTCCGGCCGCAAAGGTGAGAAGATTTCGGCGGCGGCGGCGGCCGCTCCCGTGCCACCGGCGTGCGCTTGCGTTTGGCACGCCGCCACCGGGCCGGCGGTTTGAGACACGCAGCTACGAGATGCGGATTTAAAGCGAAATAAAAGTGAGCGTCTCCTGTTTTTTTAGCTACGATTTTGTAAACAAATTCGCAGGCGGTGTAGGAGAGGAGCGAGAGGAAATACGAATAAAGGCGTCGGTTTATGCCCGATAAGGACTATTATGTTACAATATTAATGGTGGTGATGAAGATTGATGAACTGTTTTCTTTCAGTGACTTCAGAGGGTCCGGGGAGAGGCAGCTCGACTGTTTATTTACATTTGCCCTTTTTAAATGATCCCTTTCTTCTCGACATCTGCTCCAAATTACCTCATAGATATCAGCCCTAATGACCGGTATAATGCCCGCGCTCACGCGAAAACCCGTCGCCGCGGCTCACCTGGGACATTTTACCCTCTCCCAGCCACCTTGCAACAAAAGCACCTTCTCCCGCCCGCCTTATTTGTTTGCTCGTAGCTTTTTTTTTTTCGCTTTTCCTCCCCAGTTTGGTTTAGTCTGATTGATGCAAATGGGCACTTACGTAATTGGATCAGTTCCCAAGATGGAGATAAACGGGGCACTGCCCCCCCCCGCACCCCCCTTCCTCCAACAACCCCCACCAAGTTATTTTGAGCCCCGCGCTCGGCTCAGTGATGTGTGGAAGGAACGTTAATGAGGAGGGGCGCGAGGAGACACTGCCTCCGCCGGACTCATTGAAAAGTCTCCCTTCCAGACTGTCCCTCACTGGCGCACAATGAGGGAAGGAAGCGGCGCGGGGGCCCATGTGCGATGGCGTCGCAATACCAATTTACTAAAGTGCTCGCTAGCAATGCGGTTCACACACACACACACTTCAATCAAGAAGCGGCGCTGCCTCCTCTGACGTGCAGGTAGAGGTGAGGTTTTGTCATTCACCAGACAAATTAGATAGCGGGCCGATCTAAACGTAAACACCGGTGGAAGTTTAAGCGCGGGCCTTCGCCGCGGCGTTGACACGTGAACCGTGAAAATATTTGGGAGCTTTTTACTCCCCGAAACCCACCGCCGGCCGACCAAAAGAAAGTGGCCGGCTGCCAGTGGGAGTGTGTTGGCTGCTGCACCCCGATTAACAGTGTGGTTTACAGCCAACTTCAATAGGTAATCTCATCAGAGAGCAGCTTTAAACAGATAAAGACCACCCCTAACTACCTCCCTCCCCCCTCCCCCACAACCCGACCCCTAAAACCACTTCCCGTCCCGCACGAGACCTCCCATCTAACACTTGTGAGAACCCGGGGCGGGCTAACGTAGCCCGTCCACAAACCGGGCTCAAATCATCTCTTGACCTCATTTTCAATAAAGGAGCCGTTTCCAGTCTGATGCATGATTTGTTGGTCTTGCATGGAACGGCCATCTGGACGGTAGGATATGATCGCTGTAGTAGGTATCCATCACCTGCCAGCTAGGATTCGCTGCGCGGAACCAGCCCTGCGAGCTTCATGTCTGTCTTTGCATCTCATTTGAGCTAATGTGTTTAGAATCAGACTAGCTAAAGAGAAGAAGAAGAAAGAAAGGAGAAAAAAGGGAAGAACTAATTGAATTTTGTACCATATGGCCACTATTGACTACGCTCTTTTTTTTTTTTTTTTTTTTTTTTTGTTTTGTTTTTGATCTCAAGTCAAACATGGGCTTATTTTGATCCAATATGAGAAAATCCCTGGCAGCATCTGGAGACATAACAGCAGTTCATTCAGTTATCAAAAGCTTTATACCCGGGCCTCTTTGTTGCTGAAAAAAAAAAAAAAAAAGAGGAGGAATCCAAGACAAATCTGTGAAAGAGCTTCAGCTGTAGTAAAACCCCTTGTCCCGCGCAGCAACCCCCCCCCCTTTTTTTTTTTTTTTTTTTTTAAGTTTGGTGGAGCTCGGATTGGGTTCACAGTAGCTGCATTTTAAGTATAGAAAGATCTGATTTATTAGCTTGTCAGGGGAAGCATTGTTGAAGAAAGCAATCAAAAAGCACTTACCTACCTCCTCTAAAACGACTGCTTTTTCACTGGCTAATTTCTGTAACTCCCATGGAGAGGCTGGCAAAGAGTTTGATGAGGCATATAATGATGATTAATGAATTTATTGCCCCGCTGCTCATCAAACGGTTGTAGTATATACTTCTCTCCTTTACTGCCAATGTGTCGTACGGGCTCCAGAGCAACAGAGGGGCAGAGATGAGATAATGTTGCCCTCCTCCTCCTCCTCCTCCTCCTCGCCGCCACCCTTTGGCTGTTAACCCAACTGACCCGCCGGCCATGAGAATGCAACGGAAGGTCCGCGGGCAGATCGGGAGCACAATGGACAGTTTAATGAAAGGTTAGACTGGAAACGCGAGTAAACCTGCTGCGAGGGACACGTGTTCTCAACTTTCAGTCCGATCACTGTTTGTGGGAAAGCGCGGGGGTAACCGGATCTAGCGCCGTTTCTTCTTCTTCTTCTTCCCCCTCCGCCGCAATGACACCGTCCCAGAGAGCACCAGACAAAAAAAAAAGGCACGGCTAAAAAAAAAAAAAAGTTTTGCATGTTTAATGAGTTTAATGAGTCAGTAAAATACACAGTCTCCTTAGGAAACGGCGTCTGTGGCGGGGAAAACAAAAGCGATGTGTTCAACTTTACTATTATTGTGTTCAAACAAGCCTCGCTTTCATCACAAATGATGATTAACGACGGAGCGGCCGACTCGGGAGTGTGTGTGTGTGTGTGTTTGTGTGCGTCGGCGGTAGTGGGCCTGCAAAGCGGTCACTAGGGGGTCAAAAGCACTCCTGCATATTTGCTAACTAACCCCCCCCCCCCATCAACTCGGCTCCCATAAATCCCGGGTCGTGCATCCCTCCGTTGGACATTGTATGGGATGTTTACACTTGATTACACCCCATACTTTCCTATCCCCTGCTCTTTGGTGGAACCGGCTTGATTAAGTCCTTGCTTGTTCACCATTGCCGGCAACTAAAGAACGCATTGTTGTGATTCCCACCCCCGCCTCCATCGCCCCCCCACTCTCACACACACACACACACACACATCCCTACCCCCATCATCACCCCCTTTGAGATCAGCTCCCTGGATAGGCTGCTTCTTCATTCACTGATTCATTAGGTCGGTCCCTTAAATACATCAAAGAGCTCCTTCTCTCGCACAATAAACCAATAAAAGCAATTATAACCACATATCTTCAAGGCAACATTGATCTCCTGGGTGTTAAACATTAGATAATGAAAGAGTTTGATGACATAAGTTTTCTGAGAAAGCGTACTTTCCGCCTTTCTAGGGTGCCGATTGTTTTTCGCTGATTCTTTCTAGGCACGGCGGGGAGGAAGACGCAATTCCCCCCTCGGAAAGCAAAATCATAACCCCTGATTTTAGAGGATATATGAAGGCTGCAAATACGGCGAGGGGCCGTATATAGCGGCGCGTCGGCTCTTATGTGTTTAACATTAAATGTTATCCGTTAAACTTCTTTAAATATTCATCGCCCTTCCGCCGCTCTCCCCTTCTTTCCATTTAATGGCGAGGATGGAGGGGTTTTAGTGGAAGGGGCCATCCCGGGCGCTGATAACCTTTTCCGATCGCGCCGAGCAGATGAGATGCATTCGTCAAAACCGGAGAAATTGAGATACGCTCGCTTCTGCCAGAGATTGCTCCCATCCCTTCTCCGCAAAACAAGAGTCGGCAACCCAATCAGGGGAATCGGCACATACAGATTCGGCCGATAAATTTTTCATGAGCGCGTTCCATCGGAAAGCGAAGGAAGAGAGGAGGGCGGTTATTAAAACAAAAGATGGAATCAAATGGCGTTAAAAATGGCGTCTCTAAGTTGGCGTTTAGCTTAACAAGCGGTTGCAACTCGCAGCGTGGGGGGGGGGGGGGGCGTCGGCGACTCCCCGCCGTTTTTCGCGTCGCATTTTCTGCACTGTAATCACAAATCGCATCGGAAACGCGTCGAGCCGGCGGTCGGCAGGTTCGGTAACATATATCAGCGACGGGCTGAAACCGACGTGCCGCCTGAGGGGGGGGGAGGATTTTGGAAGTCTTATTTAACGACGTTCATTTGATTTGATTTACTTTCTTTCGAGCGGAGAAAGTATGTGCGGAGCTGAGCTTGTTCCAAGAAGAACCTGCGCAACCTTTTCCCCAGGTTTATTTTGATAAAGGCCCCTGAGGTGCCCGATGGATTGAATTATTTGAGCTATCTCAAAGCGATCTGGTAAATAAACAAATACATAAATAAACAGCAGCAGACCGATTTTGTTGAATGGAATTAATTAGATTTTTCTTTTTTTCTTAATTTTTTTAGTTTTACCCGTTGGGTCGGTTCATGCTCTCAAATGAACAAATCTCAATGAGTACCTCAAAAGAATCGGCGCATTTATCCCACGGCTACGTTGCGCACACGGGCGTTTGCCCCTCCGAACGCAGCGCCACGCTCCCCTTCGGCGTCGTTCTCGTCGGAAATAAACAGAAAATGGTTCAAACGCCTTTTGCGCGTCCCGACGCATTAGCAGAGGACGGCCGCGAGATCCCCGCCAGTCCTTGACCCGTTGACTGACTCACAAATGCACCGACTTCATTAGCGGGTCACCGGTTGGCGCTCGCGCCGTCATTAGTAAATACATGAGTATTGACACACACATATAAAAAACCATGCACATTATGTCATCGACTAAAGCTGTTTTATCTACAAGGCTACGGGGCTCGGAGTTGATGAGGGGTCGCTCAGCCAATTACAACAGTTTCACCTGAAGCAGTCAATAGCGAGTAAAACACTGATTCATTATCAAAATTGCGTGGGTAGAAATGCAAAGCGAAAAAAAAAAAAGGGAAGATATATCGAGCCACATAATATGCGTACAGTTAGACGGTCCTAGTTTGGGTGCATAATTGCTTTAATGTGGGCTATTAAGCCTAAGTGGAGATGATTTTACTGTCTGCCCTACATTCAGCATGATCCCCACCATGATCAATACTTATGATTTGTAAGTCACCGGCCATCGATAGCGCGGTGCGATACTTAAGTGTTTGACCTTGCGGGGAAAGATCTGTACTTGTGCTTGGGAATATCACAAAAAGGTCACATTGATTCTGGAGGACAAAGGATGGAGGCTGCAAACACAAGCACGACGCCTCGTCTTTGGGTGACTTTTACAAATTTCCCGCCGCGCGCAAATTTAGATCTTTCGCTATCCGTGACTTTATACGAGAATAGCAGGAACGTGCAGAGGACGGGGTTTTCGTCCCGAGTCATTTGATATCGTGCGCCTGGCAAAGCGGAGTCCCGATCCGGTTCTTCTGCAGTGAATTGAGAAAGTCACTATCTGCGTCTGTTACTTTTTTTTAAAAAAAGCACAACAGACGGGTAAAACGGCAGCACGCAGTCTGACGCAGGCGATTTCCAGCGACAAACCTACATCGCCGCATTAAAAAACACAGAACACCATCAGAAATCCCTCGATCGGCGTCAGTCGGCGATCGAACACTTGCAGAAATAAGAAAACGATAATCCGGGATATTTACTATATCAGCTAAGAGATTTCCCCGGGCTTCGGGCCCGGGCCTTCACGCGATCAAGCGCCCGATTAGTGTTTTACTGCGTGTGGAAGTGACACAAACACACGCGCTCTCCAATACCTGCTGCGGAGTGGATGTCGAGCCAGGGCGACTTAAACAAGATAACACTTTCTATGGTGACAGATGGATGAGCAAAGCTATCTTAGGCTATAATCTTGGAGAAGTTTGAGACATTTGGTGTTTTGGCAACAGATGAACACGACATGTGATATCCCTCCGAATGAATGAGCAATAGTGTTTTAGGGAGAGAAGGATCTGTTTTTGATTCGTGTTGTGTCATGTTTTCGCCGAGGGCGATCAGACACCAACATCTGGCACGATCACCTCTAAATCTGACGGAAAAAAAAAAATGTAAAAAGAAAAAAAAAATAGTCGCTGTGGACTCCGACACGCACAAAAAGATCTGACAACATCAAAGCTAGCACGCTCCGTTGCCTGTTCAGATACACGCCATCTTTTTAAATTTGTCTCTCCAAAATGGCCAACTGTAGGCTGACACACACTTAAGGTATGTGTGTGTGTGTGTGTGTGTGTGCGAGCCCGCCGAGCGGCGATCAGTCATCTCGGGTTGTGAGGACCTCGGCCAATTAAGATGTACTCGCTCGCGATCAATAAAGAGAACATCAGAGAGGAAGAACTCCCAGCCTCATTAGTATAAGAGAACCCCAGTCGATCGGTTGATGAGGATCCACCCTCGAATCTCCCGTGCCTGCGTGCGTGCGCGTTTGCACGTACGTTTCACAACAACACACGCGTCGGCAGGTATTTAAAAAAAAAAAAAAAAAAAACACTCGCCGTGCATAAAAGACTCCATGACGAGGGTCCGTCTTATTTCCGCATGCGTACTCATCGGGCGTCTCACGTTCCCGTCCGCGCCGACCCTCGCTGGATGTTTTCGGCGACTCCGCTGACCGCATGACGCCGATCCGGAGGCACCTAATAGAGCTCGGTGATGGAGTGGCGGCACCGTGAGAGGCCGCGGAACGCGGAGCCATTAGCTGTGAGTGATACGGCTGAAGTTACCCTGCTGAACTCTGCCATGACTTGACGCCGAGCACCGTTTGAGAGGTGACGGAATTCTTCGCGGAACCGCTCGAGTTCGGGAGGCCGGCGGGTGTCTATATATGCCCTTAACAGTTGATATTTATTCAAGAGGCCGCACAACTCCCCTCCTTGTTTCCAGCTGGATTCCAGTCATAAGTGCCGCCATACTTTCCGTGATTGAGCGCAGGCAACACGTGTTTGTGACCGCACGCTCTCTCCCTCCACCCCCCCCCCCCTCTCTCTTTCTCGCTGAACCCGGCTATTAACACAAACACTGGCTGACACTTGTTTGTGCTTTTAATTGTGTCTGGATGTTATGTCTCTTGTGAACACACACAGCAGCGTTTTCCTGGCGTGGTATAATCACCCCCCTCCACCGCAACGCCATGCAGACGGAGGACAGGAAATTACCACGTGCAATCATGTTTGCTGCACAAGCACATTTGGCAAAGCCGGGCTCCCGTATGGTTTTCTGCGGCCTCCGACTTTATGTTGGGCGGTGAGTAAGCGCCGTTTGCGGATCTATACCCTTTCGATTCGGCACCCGAAAGCGTCGAACTGTGTAAGCGGGCTCCGCTTGCGGGCGGGCCGTATATGCCGGCGCCATATGCACACGATGTACTTTGCGCTGTTTGATAATTAGTATAAATTAAAAATAAGTGCATAACAAGCGGGCGCTGGGGAAAATGAATAGCGAGGACTGCTCAGACGGCAGGGACAAATGTGCCCTGTTGGTTTTCTACCTGCCGCCGCCGGCGCCGCCGCCGCCCTGCACGACCGTTCAAAGGCTCCGCGTTGACAGTGAGACGATTCCGTCTGAGCATATTTGGATTTTTCCTCATTTTCCTCTCACCGATATAACGCGACCCGGCACAAAGAAAAACCGACGACTATCCGAGCCTCCCTGCGCACGGCGGCGAACAAAGCAGCGCGTGCCAAGGATTACACTGTAAAATATGCATGTCCCAATGAAATATGTATATAGCCGTGTGTCATCAATGACATGGCTTCCACAAAGGCTGTACCGCAAACACAGGAACTTGTGTTTCTGTGATTCTATTCCCTTGACTTTAACGGGCGTAGACACAAGAAAAGGCTCATCGGGGGGGAATAATTAAGCCTGGCACACTTGCATTCGGTGTGCATCTTAACATACCCAACCTCTCATTTACTTTATTCTAATAACTCCAAGAGTGGCGGTAATAAGGCGTTCAGCGGCGGGGCTCAGCGCGACAACAAGAATTGTCTCTGAATTAAACGCCCCAAATATCTTCTGGAAATGAAATTGTTTTCCTGCGGATGGGGGCCTAATCTACTCAGTCATGGTGGTTTGAAAAGGGAATGTTTTCAAGTTTTAACGGGGTTGGTTCCAGCGTTCTCCCCACCGCCGCCACCAGTAATCTAACTACGAGAGAGAGAGAGAGAGAGCGAGCGAGAGAGGGGGCTTCGCTCCTACTCTCTCTCTCTCTCTCGCCGCCGCAGAAATAGAAAAAGGAGGTTACATGGATGAGCCGCGGATGATACCCAGGAAAGCCTAAGCAAACCAGCTTCAATGCTTAGGAAATATGAAGTGTCAGTGATGATTAAATTATATTTATCGCGAGTGTTGTATCATCTGTGAGCGGTATAGCAAAACTCTGTACTCTGAGCTGAGATTAAAGGGGAGGCTGTTTTTGTATTCATTACAAGAACTAAGCCCGGGGCTAGAAGGGCCACCGGATAATTTCTCCATGAATCAGACTCCCACAATCAACACAAAGGACTTGGAACCATAACAGTTTGACAACAGTCAAGTACAAGAGGGTGCAAACCAGATGGAAGCGGCGCGCTTGTTCCCTCTAGCTGCTTAGCCGTGGGTCTCAGGTGTCTGCTCCTCTGCAGGTATGTGTTACCATAATAGACTAGTTAAGAGGGCCTCTTGTCGGGAGCCCATCCCTGCCGTCTGGGCACACTGACTCCAGTGTGAGCGGAGGTGCCTGGCCGATTTAACGTGCTCTTGTTGGATCCAGAGTTGCACAATGGAAACTGTCGTGCGGCTTGTAATGTGTAATTGAACTTGGAGCCATTTTGCTCGGGAATATTCAGACCCGGCCTCGATTGGATTTCACTCGGGAAAGCCGACAGGCATCCGGCGCGCCGTTTGCTTAAAGCCCCGGTCTCGGGAGCGAGGGGGAAAAGACGGGGCGTGGGTGGTGGCGGCAAGCGGTCCTTGGCCTCGCTTCCACGAACGGCTTCGCGTCCGGCGCGGTTGCGCCCTTCTCTTGTGTCCCTGAACCACAATCAACCCCCGCCCTCACAATCCCCACCGCCCGCTGTCTCACAACCCCACCCCACCCTTGCCGGGACGGTTTTGTCCTCTGGAACTTTCATTATGCGAAGAGGATAAAAATACAGCGCCCTGTGAATTTATGTTTCCTTTCAAAGTTGCCATCGAAAATACTAACTTTTTTCAGCGTCTTGCTCTGAAACCAAAGTAAGAAAACAGAGCGACCGCAGCATTTATGCAGACTTACCACAACATAGTGGCATATGGTCAATGCGCTCACACTTACAACCTCTGGGTATTAAGGCTGGGGGAATGTAGGGCTCTCCAAACACACACACACACACATACTTATATATATATATATAAATTTAAACATATATACATACATATATAAAGTGGGCCCACACTGAAACAAGCTTATAATTTCGGCATGCCCCTATGAATTCGCGAGAGTGTAAAGATGTTGGGAACAAATGCAAGAAGCGTGCAGGGAAACCGGACAGACAGAAACAAAGTTAGCATAATCCATTACGTCCCCCACGGATGACGCGAGTGTGTTTATTGTCCGAGCCGGTGTATCTTATCCCGCTCCTGTGTAAACGTCCCCCTCCGGTTGAAACCCCAGACACCGAAAACGCATCCCTTTTTCTCTCGCATGGAATTATGACTCAATGATAATGACAGTATTGAGTGTTTTATAAAGAGTCGTAATTACAATAATCCAAGCCTCCGTTCGGAGGACTTTATGTCCATCTCCACTTTTCTTTCTTTTCCGTCCCTCTGTTTCACTGACAGCTGCTTTTCCTGGGAAAGAGCTCGCTTTTCTCAGACGATAATCTATTACCGTCCTCCCATTGCTTACATGTAGCTACATGGTGAGTCAGTGTTGTAATTCCGTCATTAGCTGGATAATGTGTGTGCTGTCTGTGTGTTAAAACTCTAAGTGCCAGCTTTGGTGTGACCCCAAGGCAGCCTGTGGCTTTGACTGATGCTCGCCAACCCGCCGAGCATCATCTCGGCTCTGTAATTTCTTTTTCTTTTTTTTTTTTTTTTTGGGTCCGTTTCAGTTAGTTCTGCAAAGACATTGTGTGTTTGCGGACGACGTTTTGCAGGACGAAGCTCGGAAATCATCCCGCCGCGGTCTGGTTTATGTCGAAGTGGTTAATCTGTCGAGACGTAAGGAGTGTAAATTGTGGGATTTTTATACCCAAAAGAGTGCGCGGGGCTTATTGTCGATCGTGCTTTGTGACACGTCCCCGGGATTCAGGGCATCGCCCGGGAACAACCAATCATCCCCAGTCACTTTCTGTGAGAGAATTCACCGCATTCCCCGCCAGACAAACGCCTCTAAATCAAAAGTGGAATTACAGTGAAACGTGGGTTGTATTACATAAAAATGCCTTATGATACCTTGAAAGGCGCGCGGCCAAATTGATAAAACATGTCTGAGATCGGTCCGCACCTGTCTTTTTCCAATAACAAACCCACACAATTAAGTTCTAAACTCCACCATAAATCTTCCAGGACAGAAGTTTAAAGAGTCCCTCCAGGCGTGCAGACATTTGCTTTTGATTGCGGTGTGAGGAAGAAAGAAAGATGTGTCTGTCTGTGCTATGCGTATGTGTGTGTGTGTCTTTGGATTTCTCTTTCCTGTAGGTGACTTTTTGCATTTATACACACAGGTTTGTGTTTTGACGCGTATACACTCAGTCGCGTTTTGGATATAACACACTCGCCCTCACAGGTGGACATATGTCTACTCCGTATGTGAGCATGTGTGTGTGTGTGTGTGTGTACATGTCAAAATCAGACACGGCTTTCAATCACCGATGAGCTGCTATCAGCCCATGACAAATCTCCACCTGTGTGTGGGATCAGTGTTGTTGTACATGTGGGAGCTCGCCCTGATCCCGCAGCCTCTGCACTGTCACCTATCACCTAAGGCTCTGCCTGGATGACTGACTGACTGATGGTGGTGGTGGTGGGGGGGGGAACGGGGGGTCACACCTGACTCAAAGAATCAATGATTGATCACCGAGGCTCACCTGTGCACCCGAGGGGGGTCCCGGCGTGCCAAGGACTGCGCCCCAACCCCCCGCCCCGGGAGGGTGCACCTTCTCTGGGCTCGTCCACCTGTCTCCCTGAGGCGGATTCCCCTCCCCAGGCATTCGGGTGGTCATCACCACTTGCAGCGGCCCGTCTGATTTGGTCGTGCCAGCCTCAGACGCGCGGTGCACCAGAGGGTCGGGGGGGAAATTAATTAAGACTGAATAATGTATTCTTTGACGCGGGTGTCTTTTTCCCCCTCTTGAAAGGAGGCCGCCGAAGAGGGGGAAGTCTGGGAACACCTTGGGCTATTTCGCCGAGTTGTCTAAAAACCGAGATTCCGCATCATTAAATATAAATCAGGCCATTTAAAAGCGAACAAGAGCCGGCCGAGCGGTGCCAAGAAAAGGACAATTAGCACAAAATCAATCCCTTTTCTTGCCATTTTCTTTCTCTTTTTTTTTTTTTTTTTTTTCCACCTCTTACCCCCTCTCATTTTGTTGTTGCTTTATTTTAGCACCATAATGAATGCTGGGAGAAGAACACATAAACCATGAGATTCTTGGAAGAAGAAGACAGACAAACCCCCATCTCGCTCGTAGCTATGTCTGGATTGCCTTCTGCGCTGAGATAGGAGTCAACATGTTTAGCGACATCAAAAGAAAACCTGATACCTTAAGTATAAGAAGATTAACACTTGCAGTGATCTTGAGCTTAGGCTTCTCCAGGACTTTCAACAGACTGTGCCAGAAGGGACAATTACCGATGAATTGGCACTAACATCTCATAGTTATTTAACAAAATATGGCACACTGTATAAGCTCTCGTCCTTAAGACTTCCTTTTAAGTCTGGCCCCAGTATCAGAGGGCTAACAGATTGGGAAATGTGACGAGAGCCGACAGCAGGAAAATCTGCAGGAACACTGGGAGAGGGAGGTGGGAGGACAAAAAAAAAAAAAAAAAAAGAAAAGGAAACCAAGCAAACAAGAAGGAAAGAAAAACAAAGGATACAAAGAAGACAAATACTGAAAGAAAATCGTATCACCGAGCAGACATTTTATTTCCTAACTTTAGGGCTGTGTCATATCTCAGGGTGGATATTTGTGGTGTGTCTCAGCTCACTGGTATGCCTGTGGGTTTTCTTTTTCTTTTCTTTTTTTTTTTTTTTTTTTCTCACTGTGTACCTTAGTGTACTCAATATGACAACCTTAGGAATGTGATATTGTGCAAAAGTCTGAAAAAGAAATAAAAAGCTGACAGTCTGACAGAGCTTGCAGCCGCACGCGAAAGCATGCGGATGGTGCATTAAAAAAAAAAAAAAAAGGTTTAATCTTACAAATGTAAATAGCATTATATTCTGATTATTGCTGTTTAGACTTATGTGTAATACTCCCGTGTCACATCAAGTGACACACACACACACAAACACACACAGCTGTAGCGCACCTGTAAGACGTTACCCTGCCACAAGTCCTTTGCTAAGACCCACCTTGATCAGCGTGTGTTTCGCCACAGGAATACTCAGGGTTTATGCTGTGTACTGCTCTTTACACATATATCACTCGCTATTAATCCAAAGTACATAGAGTATGCTTGTACCTACAACAGTTTTGTGCAGCCACGGTAATCTTCCCGTCACGGGGGATGCCAGCGGAGAAGCCGCGCCGGGGAGTCAATGACAAAGATGGCTCCGTCCCCTGTCGGAAACTCTGACAGCATCCAGAGCGGGAACCTGGGCGAAGATGCCTCTGAACTTTTGAACTTCCATATTTCTCGTACTCACGAATGGTCTCGGCGACCTCAAAACTTTTCCCATAATAAAGAAAAAAAGAAACAACCAAAAAACAAAGGTCTCGCCATCGGAGATGATATCAATGAAGGCTTAATTTGGTCGTGGTCGTTCCAGGTACCGACAGTGCCGTCATTGTGTTGTGTGTTTGCTGAGCTGGAGACAAATTTCCATCCATGTGGACAATAAAGATCTTATTATGCTCTATTATATGTGTAACCAATTAAAAAACAAACTGCGTCATGCGCAGTGTGTATGTGTGTGTGTGTGTGCCAGTGAGATGATGAAATGCGAAGCAACTTTTTCAAACGGATACGCTGTTGATGTTTTGCTGTTTCCTGAAAACGCTGATTGCCTGTTCGGTATCCGCGCCTCATCTTCGCGTGACGAGCCAAAAACGAATACAATGACGAGGTAGAACCGCTGTTTTTTTTTTTTTTTTTCAAAAAGGTAGGAGTTTTTCAGCGACCCGAGTCGATCGAGCGCGGCGTAAAATTAACCGAAACTCGACCGCTTTCCCGTATTTGAAGTCGCTTTCGGACGCCAAGAACTTTCCCCTGGAACCCGGACCCCTTTGAGGGAAGACCGCAGGGAAGAGGGTGTAAATTTAGCCCCGGGGGGTAAGTGATTTACCCCGCTAAAGACTCTCTGCTCGGGGGGTATTACTTTCCAAAGGTTCAGGAACTCCGGGAGTGAGAGGCCTGCGGTGCGAGACCCTTCTGATTGGCCGAGCAGCGGTCTGCAGTGAGTTTTATATAACGCACGGATGACTTGATTATTTGTCCCCTTCAATCAGATGTATTTTAAGTCATTTCTTGGTTGCGATGGTTTACATCATTTTGTGTAGTTATTTATCTAGCAATCGATACACGTGTTCATTCATTTATTTACTCTTTCTTTTGAACAAATCAGCAGAACGAGTGTTGCTTTATTTTTTCAAGTAGTTTCCGGGTAATCAAGGAGGTTTATTTAAAGGGACGCACGACGTCTTCATTTTGTAATGCTTCGAGTTTTGAGAGAATATTCCCAGCCCCCCCCCCCCCCCCCAAAAAAAAAACATTTTAATCACATCCTGAAGGCGCGAGGGCAGATGGGAAGTAAAAGACGCCGTAAAACGGCGGTTATTTTCCCGCTTGACGTGAAAATCCACTCATCCGAACCGAGCGGTCCGTTCCGACCCGCGCTTTCCGACGGATTATCAGATGGCGGGTTTACCAGTCGGTAAACATTTGGGCTCTTCCTTCCCGTCGAGGAGTTGGTCTCCATCCAATCTTACCAGTTGTTGACTAATTACACTTGCTAAATCCTCCCCTTGCCGAATGAAGGAGCGCCGTGACTTCGGAGTGACTCGATTCAAACACGCGTTCAGCCAAAGACGGTCATCTGCTCGAAGAGACGCGCGACGAGTCCGCGGCGTGTTCATATTGTCACGCTTACCCGCTGCATGTTTTTTTTTTTTTTTTCTTTTCTTTTCTTTTCTTTTCAAAGCGGTGAGTGATCTGATGCAGAACTCTGAGACATTGTAAAGATAACAGGTGACAAGACGAGCGGCGCCAGTTCGTTGTTGGATCTGAAGGCCGCCTTGGGATACTGTGACAGACATTGGATTCTGACATATCTCCAGGGGAAGATAGGGGAGGAGCAGGAAAACTGAGTGATTTGGCGTTGTTTTTGGAGAAATTCCCTCCAGTCATAGTGCTCTCTCCTTCCCTCACCCTCGGCGGAGTGGCTTTGACAGATAGACGTGACCTGAAACAAGCCGGCGTTTGATCATCCTCGTACCACTTTCATTCTGTCACAGAGATCTGTGCAAAATCACTTAATATTAAAGAAGATTTCAGTATTATTAAAGTGAAAATAAGCTCACTGGTGTCAATGCATTATACATCAATAACTATGACAAAATCTATTTTGTAAGTAAACTGACGAGCCGGGGGAAGAAAGAGAAATGGTGATAAGTCTCAAAAAGGGTGTAACGTAGACCATAGAGAGATTTGGCATATGCCTGTATGCGTTACGAGCTAAGAAAGAATGAAGGAGCCAGATTTATGAGAGGATCTCGCAGAGAAAGAACATTTTGTCTTCCACACTTTGCCCACTCTCCGAGCCAGTCGCTAAATGTTATTTATCCAAATGGAATACACGTCGAACCAAAAATTATGTAGAGACCTTTTTTTTTTTGTTTTGTTTGTTTTGCAGAGAGGGGTTGTCGCATCTGGAGACACACACACACACACACACACACATATATAAATAGAATTATGCACACTCACACACATAATCTTAAAGCTATCCCAACACCTCATAAAGTCAAGACTACCCACGCCCAAACAAATTTAAAACAATCAGAGAGTTTGGCAAGAGCAGGCTGCTGTAGTCATTACTCCGGTCGCAGTGACAGCTTGCCCTGCTCACCTCATCCGTCTGCCCTCCATAAAGGCCGGCCTCATTGGACGACCCCCCTCCTCCCCTCCTGCAGCCCCTTCGCAGACGCGCTGCCAGACACCGCTTCGGCTCCGAGACCCTCGTCCGATAATTTATGTACGTTGCCGATTCTTTTTATCCGTATCCTCTGAGGGCGGGGAGGGCACTCAAGGTAACTACTACAATCTGTTTCTGTAAAAATGGGAGTCCGGGGGGGGGGAACTGACTCGAGGACCCTGGAATTCCGGGGCCCTCCGGATGAGGCGGCCGTTCATCTTTGTCTCGGCGCGTCTCATAACCGTTTCAGCTCATTAGATATTTGTACCGCGATGTAATTTTTGTAATTTTGCCTCTGAACACCGCCATAATGGATTTGAAATGAGGCCATCAACACGTGATTGAGGAGCAGACTTTCCCTTTTAATTCAATGTGTTTAAAAAAAAAAAAAAAAAAGAATCGCATTAACTGTTTAGCAATCACAGCCGTTTTACCGGCAGTCCCTCATTTTCAGGGGACAATCAGTTTCATGGCCAGTTATGAACCGTTCCCTCATTATACCATGAAAAATGAAGCATATAATAGGTCTGGTGCTGATGCTAACGTTGCAGATGTAGCTGACGACTGGAACAGCCATGATTAGGGACAAACAGGTGTCAGTGCAAATGAAGGAAGCTACCATTAGCCATGAAAAAACATCGAAAACTATCAGAGGACGAGGAAAAGGGGAAGAATCACCCAATCGAATGCTTTTGTGCATTCTTTAGAACAACAAATGCACCGGCAAACTTCCAAATACCTTGACGACGACGACGACCGCCGCAGATGATCGAATTGTTATTCTTTCTTTCTTTCTTTTTTTTTTCTTTCCGAGGAACGACTACTTCAAAAGAAGGAGCCAAGTCAAGAGCGCCGGAGATGGACGAGGTGCCACTGCCAAAGTCCACAATCAAGACTCGCCATCGTGCATGTAAACAGAGCGGGTTGACAACAAGGCGCGGACCACCGCTAACACTCAAAAACAGGAAAATCAAATTAGGACTTTGACAGAAAACATCTAAAAGGCCTCTCCAGATCTGGAAGGAGATTCTTTGGACCGTCGAAAACTAAGATTAACTCCGAACAGGATGAGTATTGAGACGGAGAAAACGCCGGAAACAGCGCGATGTACCGAAACAGATGCTTCCTGACCAGCACGATACTAAAAAGAAAAAAACATGGGTCCTCCATCGAAAATGGCGAGCAATTGAATATTTGTTTAGGGCAACCGTGAGGTCGCTCGGAGTGACCCTACGCTGCAAAGGCCGGTAAATTCCAAGGACAATATAGGCTGGGTGTCAACGCCAGTCCAAATGGTCCGGAGTAGTCGCCAGTCCTCCATTGTTGTTATGGTGCAAACCACCCGCGCATGGCAACTGACCGCGCGTGCCCGTTTTCTAAGTGTTGCGTTTTCCCCGTCCACATGGAGACAGAGGCGTTTTCAAATCTTTCCACTCTGGAGCCCGTTTCCGTATTGTTCTGATTTTTAAGGCGCCGCAAAAGGCGTTCCCGTGTGGACGTGTTTGCCAGGGCGTCACAAAAGTTCTGCGTTCTCATCCCCAAAACGTTGTTGCGTAAACAGCCGGTGTGTTTCTTTTTTTTTTCTTTTTTATATTTTCCAATATTTTTGTACGCAAATATTCTAACGTATGGTATTTATTATCATCATCATCCTGCCTATTTTTGTTAATTCATTTTGTTCTTGTCATCGCTATTGTCACTCTATTTATATTGTCGTTTAGTTCTGGTTGTGTATTTTCCACCCTTAATGTTCCTTTATGTTGTCCATTATTATCCCTAAAGCTGTTGCTGCTGTCTATTTATCCGTGGATGACTTATTATCTCCTGTCTACCATCTCTATTTATATCTAAATTCACTTTATTTTACTTTTTTATTTTTTGACATAACTGTTACGCTGCTGTGACAAAGGAAATTCCCCATCTTATCTTATATTTGAAATTGTCAATTTTTTTCGACTATTATTATTGTTTTTATTCATTTATTTCATGTCTCTTATGAGTTATCTCTTTTATTTGTTTATTTTATCACTTCATCATGGATGATTCCATCAAACTGAGGCAAGTGTCAAACAGAAGCGCGCACACAAGTGGTTTTGCTCCATAACTGTAAACGTGGTACAATAAGTTGTCCAAGTGATCAATCTGGTCCTCGTCTCTCGTGATCTAGCTCATTTTCACTCCGCTATCTTTTTACGGTCGCCGGCTTAAAGTCTCTCACCTTTACTTCGATCCCTGACACATGAACGATCTGGAATACAGATACGTTTAAGTGATCGCACGCGATCTCCATGAATCTAAACAGTCATGCAGATATGAATCCCAGCCCCGAAGCTGTGACGGCCAATAAACCGGCAGTCCCTGATATAAGCCTCTCCAGCTCTCCACCGCCGCCGTACCCCGCTGCAGCCGACTTAGCTGGGATTTACGCAGCCCAGTCACAGCGTCTCCATTAATTGCTGAAAGTGACACCGTGCACGGTTATTACACGATTACGACATGACAGCTCTCGTTTTTCACCATTAAGAAGCAGACGGGCTTGTGTTCAGCTGCAACGGGGTGTCAGCGAATGGAAATGACTAGGCAAGGCGGCAGGTTATGCCGCACCGTGAACGCGCCGCGCTTATCGTGTATGTTATGTTGTTACAGCTCAAGGGAGGAGTTAAGAAATTTACCATCAAACTAACCACCATTATACAATATAATTACGTATAACTGTATAACCCGCCGTCGCTCCAACAATAACAGCTATGTGACAAGCAGACTCACATAAAAGTCACCAAGAAAAACCGGTGGGATTTTTTTTTTTTTTTTTTTTTTCAGGCCTTCAAATTTCAGGGGGGAAAAGAAAAAGCCCTTGGAAAATTGCACAAATAATTATAACTCAACTCGACATTTATGAGAAACAGTGAGGTCATGTCAGGATTGGGCAAAGTGGTTTGGGGTTTATGGCTAGTGTTACCTTATCTACGTGTCTTAATCAGTGTGAATTATGTCGGATGGCATCGGGGTCGGCCGGGTCAGCGTCGGGGGTCTCGGGGGGGGCGGAGGCGGACGGTGTCCAAGACGGATTTAACCCGTGTCATTTTTTTTTTTTTTCTACTATATCAGACTTTCTTTGTTTTCTTAACCCCACCGTGGCGGTCCGACCGAATTAGTGAAAACATAACATGAAATGAATCAAGAAGACCATAATTACACAGTACCTAACACAAATGATCAAACTGTGCGTTTTTTTTTTTTTTGTTTTTTTTCTTTTATAAACCCACATTTACAGTAAATTCCCATGTATAATTTGTTTTCCATTACCTCCATTACCACTGTACTGCAGCCTAATCTTAAAGAGCGGACAACACAGCTAGCACTTTAGACTTATTTTGTGTGTTTTTCTTTTTTTGTTTGCCCCCCCCCCCCCCCCCCCCACCCACCCACCCACCCACCCGGCAAAAAACACCCATTTCACGATCAGATTTCCACTCGCAAATCACGGCGATCATGACATCATTACGTCTTCACCTTTCACTACAATTATGAGAGACAATGGATCCGGCCCGTGGTTGTATTAATTGCCCACTTGAAGCGGAGACGTCAAGGCCGTATGGATTTTCTGCCTCAGAAGTCGTGTGTGGCTGTCCCTCTCCTGATGTGAGGAGGGGGGAGTTGGACGGAGGGGGTGCAGGAGAGGATGTGAATAATGCATTACAAGGTATGAGGCTAGTAAGGAGCCGGGGCCCTGGGAATTTAAAAGCATTTGTGTTTGTCACACAAATCAGGAAGTCTTGCCGCGCTCGGAGGCAAATCCGAACCGACGGCTGAGAGCGAGGGATGACACCACTTTTTCCACAGAACTCGGGCCTGAGAAAAGCGGTGGCTGGCAAGCGAGAGAGAGAGAGAGAGAGAGAGGGAGAGAGAGCGGCCGAGGAAGTATTTGTGTGTGAATGTGTGTTTTAGATGGCGAACAGAGTGGAACAGTGAAAGGGAACATGTATTTTTAGAGCTGTAAAACGCATGTGAATAAAAAGAAACGGGGAGTAAAAATATATAGATATATATATATATATGGATATTTTCCTCACATTGTTACACAAAGTGGGTTGGTATTTTGAGTGAAGCGTAAAGCTTGACCAATATATCAATCACACAAACACACACACACACACACACGCTCAGCTGTGATTTTAAATTAACCTTCAATGTAGCTGGCTGTTACAGACCGTTCAACCGAGTAACGCGTTGAAATTATCTCCGGCATGACACCATTAAAGCGCGGCTCAAATATCAGCCGGTTTATTGATATCTGGATTTTTTTTTGGTCTTCGAGAAAAAAAAAAAAAAAAAAAATGGGCGAGGTGCTACTTTTGAGAGTCTCGAGCATGTGGTTGACAGATGGCTCTTCGGAGTCGCTTCTAATCTTAACTCATCTGTTTGATTTGTGTCTTTTATGATAGTGTCACAAAGTGTATATTTTGCTCCGTTTCAGTCCGACGGCCATGATTGAACGTTTTCATGCGGCTTCTCCGAGGACTCGGGCTGAAGCGGGCGAGCGCAAGTATCGGCCGTACTCGAGATAGAAGCCGTTGACCCCCTGCTCTCTGGGACACACTCCTCTCCGGCACGGTGCATTAGTGTGTATTAGCTTGTCCGTCCAAAGACCGATGTGTCTTTGTGCACATAAGCCCGGACGTGATAATTTGTGTGTGACTACATATCTATCTATGTAGCGAGGATCAAGCCGGGGTTCCTTGTGTAAACAAATAAGGTGTGTCTGGAGTTGTCTGGGGTTCGCACACGAGGGTCTGGGAGATTTTCACCTGGACCGCTTTGGAAACCCCGGACCCCCCCCTCCTTCTCCGCGGGGGTGAAGAGGTGCAGACAGACAGGAAGCAGCTCGCCCACTCCGAGGCCCAGAGCCACTTTGAGGACCGGGCTATCGCGACATGTTCCCGATTTAAATCGAGCGGTAAAAGATTATCTGCGGCGCGGTGCGTGTCGAAGAATCGAAAGATAAATGAATGAATAAATTAAAATGACCCAGACATGACGGACCATCTGATTGAGTTAAATTTAAAACCCTGGGAATGTCTGACGGCTTTTCGAGCCTAATGCACCGAAGTCGGTTTCCAGACAGCGGATCGCGTGCCGCTTTAGGTAATGGCGCAAATCCTCCGTTGCCGTGTCGTGGCTGGCAGACACATACCAGACCTTCACTTAAAAGGCCGTGTCAGGGGTTAAGTGGTCATGGAAATGGATGTGGAGAGCCACTGCTGAAGTTATGAGGCGGCATAGTTTCTCCCTCTCGTCAGCAGGTGGGAGGTGAGATCTGGCGCGGCGAGCAGGTGCTGCTCGGGGGGCCGCCGATCGCTGCTGAAACGTCGTTGGAGATAAGCCTCGCTGCCACTAAAATTACACCTCCGGCGCTGTTTTGGCCCCGCGTTGTTTCCGCGAGTGTGAGAAAGGAGAGCCGAGATGCGTGCGTGCACGCCGGAGGGTATGCGAGACCGCCGTAACTGGCGGAAAAAAGGCCGGCCGGCCGGCCGGCCGCGCAGGTACCGTAAGGACGGCTTTTGTTCCTCACTGTCGACGGTCTTCCGCTATCTACCCGGGTGTTGAGTTGCTGTCGCTGCTCTGAGGCTTCGGCGGGCAGACGAGAGGCTGCAAAATCACGCGGTGGATTTCGAGCGTTTTCTCCGAGCCGCGTCTAAACACGCGTTAACGGCATCGTGGAAATGCGAGATGAGCGGCGAGGCAAAATGGAAGCCCGAAATTGGCAGATTGAGCAAAGAGTGCGGGCCAGATTTCATATAATTCCGTGAATGCCTTTTTTTTTTTTTTTTTTTTTTTTCAGCGGCGGCTCAATGGCGAACGCACCAATATCAGAAATAAAAAAAAAACAGAAAAATGAAATAAATAACAAAAGAAAAGCAAAAAAAAAAAAAAAAAAAACGCTAGAGGAGGAGCGCGGAGATGAAAGTGGACAGAGAGCAGAAGTGCGGGGAGCTTTGAGGATGAGACGAGGTGATGTATCGATCATCCATTGACAAACACAATAGAAATTTTAGATGTGATGTGAGAGGCCCCTATCCATAATTTATCAGTGGGCCAAATGTGAGTGACGTGGAGTGTGGACAGGGGGGAGCTCTGAGTATTGATTAATCCCTGTGTGTGCGTGTGTGTGTGTGTGTGTGTGCATGCACGTGCATATGAGTTGGGGGGGCTCTAGAGATACAAAAAAAAAAAAAAAAAGGGGAGGAATAGCGTCGAGGTGGGGGCGGCGGGGCGAAGATGGAGCACAAGAAAGCCATTAAGGATGGCGATGTTACCAGACACTGGCAGCGACTGAGAGCGCAAAAGAGAGAAGCGCAAAGATTGGAGGAACGGGAGGTAGAATGAGAAAAGAGGTCAACACCATCCTCTCCCCACCCACACGCCCCTTCCCGACACCCCCCCCCAATCAATATGACCATGTCAAAACATAAAATGCATGCTTTTGCTCTTAAGTAAAAGGTGTCTAAGATTTTTAAAAGCATTGATTCGGGGACGGGTCGATGGAAATCAAGGCATATTTTCCTGTGCAAAGAGGGGTAATAACACTCAGCTGATAATAGCACAACAGAGCAGACTCGACAGTGTCTGCGAGGAGTCAGCTGGTCAGATTACTGCATCCCACGCCGACAGCGAAGGTCACCGACAAGGGGGCACGTCGAGGATTTTGAGCGCCGCCTCTACAAGCCGGCTCCGAGATTTCGTCTGCTGGGAGAGCCCGGGAGAGCGTGAGTTTGATGGCGGCGGACATTTACTGGAGCGTCTGCCATAAACATTTAACACATTAAAGTGAGTATTCAAGAAGTTCTCACAGGCTCGGTTCCGCGGGGAGAAGGAGGACCGTCGACCGCGAGCACAAAGAGCAGATAAATCCGCCGTTGGAGTCACGAGAGGTCTTTTGAATTATATACGATTGTTTAAAGAAATCGGTCACCCTTACTTCATATGACGCTGCCACTCCACGCTCATCTCGTAAAATATCATCAGGCTGTGAATGCCCTGGATGAGAGTCGGACGCCGAAGGGGGGAAATAAGACGAGACAGAGGAGGGGGAAAAAAAAAAAACAAATCTTCGAGGTGAGATCAGCGGGTCTGGAAAGTTCCCCCCCCCCCCCGCCCGATGCGGGCGCAAACGAAGAGGAGACGATGTCTGCACAGGCACTTGGGACCCAGCGCCACCCACAGTGGGCCAAAGCCAAAAGCAGTCGGTGGCCGGTTACAAAGCCAGACAGCCAGAAAGGGAAAAAAAAATAAATGCAAAATGAGGGAACAAAAATCATGTTCCATAATCATAAACAAAACAAGATTAACCCTCCGTGTTTTTTTGTTTTTTTTTTGGGGTTGGGTGGACAATGGTGGCAAAGGCTTGTATGGCTTGTGCGGCGTATCCAGCCTGCGAGTGCCGTGTTATGCGAGTGGAAATTATCATCATTTGACAAACAAAGAGATGAGAAATAAAGTCGTGACGAATGGTCTTTATTTCGGCGCGGGAGTCGGCATAAAAACCCGGCTGCGGATTATGCAGGGTTTTTTTTTTTGCGAGCGTTTCGATCGCCTGGCTGAACGTCTCTGTTTTCCAAACACGTGTAACAAGATCCTTCTGGTCAAGTGTATCGCCGGAACGTCCGTCCAAAACAACTGCATTGCGCGGGCATGAATTTCCTCCATGAGGGGGTGCTATGGGCTCATTGTTATAGAACGCTTGATAAAAACGCAAGACTATGGAAAGTCAAAGATGTCCGCCTCACCGAGTTTACTCAGGTCTGTTTTTGCCTGTTTTCAAACGAATTAAATCTTGGGGCCTGTGAGTGAGAGCGCTCTTGCCGCCGTGCACGCGGAAAGGTGTGCTCGCGAGCCACGTGGCCATGGAGACGTAGGAAACGTGTAGCGGCACGGAGGAGCGTTAGCTAAAGGGTGTCCGGCGCCCCGAGTTATTTCCGCCCTAGTTAAAGTCTGGAAATGAAAAAGGCGGGCTCCGAGAGGAGAACGTATCAATGGATGCTAAAAAAGCCTTTGTCACCAGAGAAGGATTTACGGTGTGTTTTTTGGTTTTGCCCCCCTCTCCCAAACACCACCGGCTAAAAGGTTGAGCCAATTACAGCCCTATTCAGTGATGCAAGCCTGATTTATTTCTGCTAATGACTATCATCCCTCAGGCACTTCAAATACTTCTTTATATTCCCTCTCCCCTTCCAGTAAATTAAACCAATTTGCCTTGACATTAAACCAAAATCATCCACATTTGGTGGCGGGGATGGTGCTAATTTCCGACTGCGGCCTCGTCCCCGGGTGTGGCGTTCGCTCAGATGATGCTCACATGTCTTAAACCGCGGAGGAAAGTAATGAATGAGATGAAATTACTTTGACACAATAAAATCGGCGACATCTGGCGCAACGTGGGCAACTCCCTTCCCCTTTGTTTACCCCTTTAAAAAGTTGTAAAATCATAAATGATGTATAAATGCCAAAATATAGAAATCGCATTAATTAAAACAACCCGCAGATGGTCAGGTGTTAATGGACGGGCGTTGAGCCCCGACACACTCGCCATTGTTCGACGCGCACAATAAATGGTGTCATAATTTCCGGGTCAAGAGTTTGTATGTTTTTTTGAGTTTCTTTCTGAGATAGCGCATTGCCGTTTTATTGAGCGAGAAGTAGCCGGTCATGCTTTGGCAGCGGAAAACGTGACAAGATGATCAATGCGATCCCGGGAGCGGCGGCGTTGTTTTTAGAGATTACCGGGGAACTCATGAATCACTATTACGGTCCAACTGCCCAAACATGGGTTTGAGCTCGGTGACACACACACACACACTCAGACGCGCGGGATTGGCCCGAGGCCCATCGGACGCCGAATCTAACACCGCGATCTGTGAGTCATATCGGAGGGCTGACCCGAACATTTCTCCGACACGTTTTGGAAATTGCAGACGGCAAAGTATTTGGTAATTCGGTCGGCCCGGCCCCGATCATCTGCGCTCCGTTCTTAGCACGGTACACGAGAATGTGGGAAATGGAAGCCAGCTGGGAGATAATCTGGTCACCTGATACACGCCCGGTGGATGCAATGACAGCCGTGCTGTGCCGCCGTGTGTCATACGATGAGGGGGCCCGAGCGCCACGTGACCGACTCTCCCTCTCCTAGCAGACAGGTGACCGCGGCACCTGGACGGCGTCGGCGAGCGGGTCCGGAGTCCAGCGGCCGGCGAGGAAATTCAAAAATTCAGAGGAGGGAAGGGAGAGATGAGATATCCCAAGGCTACTGTGCGATGCCACAAGGTTTGGTAGCGCCGCATGCGAGGAAATGCGAACGTCTGTATTCATCTGACGGATAAATCATTTAAAAAGCCCGACGTGGCTCACCAGCCGTTCGAAAGAACAGGCGACGTAAATAGCCCGGGCTTAAACCTCAGATACGGTCCAAAGTGCGGCGCCCCTGCGCTGCATAAAAAGGACACTTCTGGAGAATCGTATTAATAGCCTGCGAGTGGGAACAAAAGCGGATGACAGTTATATTGCCCTGGTGGAAAAGGGGCGCCCACACCAACACATCCATGTTATTATCTCGCATCCCCGCAGTCAGAAAATGATTGCCCAAAATAGATGAAGCGGCGTTCTGACGCTCTCGTGAATGCAGATGTTTTGCAGATGATTTAATCGCCGGCGCAACAGATGTTTTAAGGCTGCCCTCTTTCATTATGAGGCTGTGCCACAGATAGCGGAATCAAAGATTATTTTCAGAGCGAGGATATGAAAAGCATGTTAGCTCAATTAAGTAAATTAAATTGTGTACATCAGACGGCGCCTCGCCGAAACCAACGGAGAGCATTCTGCTGGTGAGGCCGGGGCGTAATAAAATCAAAGAATCACGTCTTAATTGAAATGCACTTAAAAAGGATCATGCTGACAAATCTGATTGTGCCGGGGCGCTAATGTGTACACCTCCTCCCTCTGCTCTTCAAATCCGCTGAAATTCAAATACCCGGGGTCGCTGACCGCATCCTGATACGATCAACCGCACGGCGGCGCGGCGCACGCAAAGAGGAAGAGGGCGGCGGCAAAGGTTGAAGCAAGTAATCAGTTTAAAACCAACACATGGCAACTCCCCACGCAGCAAAACACCCACACACGAACTGACATATCAGAAGATCGAAGCAAATGAGGGATCCGGGATAAAAAACTATTTGAAAAAAAAGGCGTCGTTCACTTATCTTCTATCACCTCGACGCGCCCTGGACGGCCTCGTGTTTAGCTGTCAGGGTCAGTTATCTCGCTTTGTGGTGGTCTTTCTGTTTGTTTGGGGGGGGGGGGGGGGGGATTAGATCATTGGAACAGATAAGAAAAATTGACAAGACAATCCAGTTTAAAAAGGGTCGTTATTACCATTATCATTATCACTATTATTATTATTATTATTATTGTTACTTTCTCTCCAAGGCACCACGCTGCAGCCTAGTTTTCTCACCGCTTAGGTGAATCTATTGGGTTGAAACGTTGCGGGAGAGGAGGGGAAGAAAAAAAAAAAAATCATCTTGCAAGTTGAAAAAAAATAAATAAATAAGTGTGTTGAAAATAAACAAGACCCTCCCCTAACACTTTTATTTTATTTAGTAATAGTTGATGAGAACATTGTACTTGAATTGCAAACACTAAATACCTACACAGTTTTTGAGCTTACACTATGTTTCACAAACAAGCCTTATCCCTGCACATATGTATGTACATGAGCAAAAATAGATCACACACAGTTGGACTGCTGATAAGGAAACAAAAAGTAATGTGTTTGCTATTTTTCTTGCCATTAGTGTGTTTGCAATACTCCAAGGTAATTCTCTGGAGAAGCCACTAGGGGAGCTTCCAGCCCCCTTTTTTGTAAACTTACAAACATAGTAACAAACACGCACGCACACACATGGATACCGGTGGTGACAAAAAGTAATGTAAGGAACACGTGCTCACGCGCGCACACAAAAAAAAACCAAACAGGGATAAATCTTGTATTACACTTTATTTTCTTATTACTGCCGCCTTTAGATTTCTTTTCCTTTCATTGCTATTGCAACCTCATTCGCTCCCCGATGTCGCCGCCGTCGCCGTCTGCGAGAGCGACGCGCCATTGTAGCGCAGCCGGCTCCGGTAATGGGAACGTGCAATGCCCCAAAGTACGGAACACACCTCCTTTATGCATTACACATCTAAGATATTTAAGCTCTTTGTAAGAGTTAAGACTTGGAGCCGTGCCGTGTCATTCTGCGGGGGATGATAGGGAGCTTTAGTCATGTCTGTATTAGCGAGATGACTTCCAAAGCCTCTGGGATGGTGTGTTACAACCACTCGCTCCAGTCAGTCCCGGCGTTGATACCCAAACTCTGCCTTGCCCCTAAGCGCCACGTCAGAACCCCAAATAGGTTTGGCATTAAAGGGGATAAGCCTTACCGCGGGGGGAAAACGACTATTCACTAAATCAGATCAAATCAATCGCCGCACGTTCATTGGGAATCAAAATAAATAGCGATGCAGTGGTTCTCCGGGGGAGTCCGGCATGGGAATTGAGCCAAGGAGCAAAGCCGGGACTTCAGTTGTGAGCGTGGAGAGGGAAGGCGGTGTGAGATTATTGTACTTACACACACACACACACACACACACACACACACACACAAAGAAAGAGAGAAAAGAGAAAAAAAAAAAAAACTTAAGAAGGGGAAGTGAGACTTGAGACCTGTGAACACCGACTGATACGAATTCCAGGACACGTGTCGTCTTCAGAAGTGGGGAAGGAAGTGTTTTCTCTTCTTGGAGTGGGAGAACACGGCTCTTATTCAAAGATAAATACCGCCCATCTGTCTGGCGCTCTATGGTGATGGGGTGTGCGCGCCAACATCGGAGCCCTTCAAGAGACACTTAGGTCTGTGTGTATATTTTCATAGTCTGATTGAAGTAAAACACAGCCCTTTAATGTATCATTTCAAGTGAACACCGTGCCCAAATGAAAACACACACACCTACAAGCCCCACTTAATTGAAGGCTACAGGTTTTCACAAAGAACGCTGTTTTTTTTTTTTTTTTCCTTTTTTTTTTTCCCCTCCGCCCCTCTTGTTTCCAAGGGGAGAAGAGAGCACTTTTTGAAATCAATATTCTCAACTTGTTTTCCTTCAAATTAAAGCTGCCATTCTCAGACTGGTGTCACCGGGGACCGGAGCGGAGACACGGAGGGGGGGGGGGGATAAGAACTGCGGCGGTAAAGTTTTATATTTCAAGCAAAGAAGAGATTGAAACGTAATCCTGCATTATCTCTAGAATGACTGAAAGACGGAGAGAGCAAGACAGAAAGAGGGAAAGAGAGAGGGGGGGGGGGGGGGGGGGATGCAGACCAAAAGGGAGCCCGGATGCTATTTCTGTTTTCTGACAGAAAAGAATATTCACGAAGCGTAAAAATATCATGATACGATCATAATTTCAAATGTTCTCCTGGCAGTCCTCTTTTGAAACATACACAATGAAGTCTGTTACAATAACTTGCCGTTGACATACTTTCCGTCACCGGGAGAAGAATTGCATTGGCACGAGTTTCCTTTCTCAATAACATGCAATTGCCTGCAGTTAGTCGACATAACATGCAATTTACACACAAGACTACACTTCTCCTCGCCGTCTGCACCGCTAGACCACGACCGTAGTTCGCTGTAAAAACAAATACGCTCTTCGGGAAGCGTCGCGGTGCCTAAAAACCTCAATTAGGTTCATCAATATTTGATGGAGTGGCTCTGATAAGGCCCGGTTGAGCCGCCCCCCCTCCTGAGCCCCTGGGCTGGCGTGATGTCTTTAATTGTTGGCCCAAAGCACTGGAGACAGACAAGACTTTGTTTGCTCTGTAATGGATGGTTGTGTCCCTAACACAATATTGAGCCTGGCTGTTGTGTCCGTGCATGTGTGTGTAAGTGTGTGTGTGCGCGTAGCTGCCATACTCCTGACCTGCAGCGAGGGAGGGGGGGGGTTGGATGTTGACAGTGGCGGAGGAAAGCGGAGGAGTCGTGTGATGAGCGGAGAAAAACCCCAGCGACGCCCCCCGCCTTCATCCCCGCCTCCGTGTCCAACACAGTGCATACTGACACACAGTAGCGGGACAAAAGAACGGCGGGATTTCAATCAATCTCTTCCGCCGCCGCAAATCTGTGTCTCCGATGTGTCCAACTCTTGCAAGTGAGAACCCCCCCCCCCCCTCCGCCGCCGCCTCCTCCTTCCCCTCCCCGCCGTCGCCAAGTGGAGCGTTCCGGGCAGGAATCATCCGCGTCAGGCCGAGCTTTTAAAAAAAAAAAACAATCCCGCGCAGATGGCAAGGCTGTCGAGATAAAACGGGCTCAACGGGGAAAACGTAAGAGACGGTCCTCGCCCTCCCCCCCCGCCTCCCTCCGGCGTGTGTGCGTCGCGCACCTTGGCATGCGGCGGCCGCGTCCTCCCCTCTTCGCCGCCTCTTTCCGGGACCTCCGAGCTGTCCTGGGAGGTGCCTTTGCTAAGGGATTTCTCTTCATTGACTTCTTGGGTAAATTGATTTAATAGCTAGCACTTGGGGCCTTTTCTCACGGTCTCCTCTTTCAGCGGCGGCGGGCTCCGTCACGCCCTGCCATATTTCTCGGCTCGGGATGTCTGGGCTATTTTCCAGAGCCATTGGAATAAGAACTGACGAATCCCTTTCAAGGTCCCAAGGAGATAATCTCCTGTCATTTCTGATTTGCATAACATTATTTAAAATTTAATGTAATGGCATTAAGCTATAGAGGGCCCTCCTCTCCTGTGAGCCCGCATCTGTTTGTAGTGTGTGCGCGCGCACTCGTGCATTTGTGTATGTTCCTGAGCAGCGCTGTGGGAGCTCATCTCTGATAGGGCAACGGGAAGCCCCCTTTTCTCCCCTCTGATCTGGTCTCTCTTCCTATCTTCCCAGAGCGACCCCCACCTCCCAATCTGTCCCGGCTCACGCGGGCTGCGGCCGCGACGTGCTGAGATCATCAACGACACCTCAAAGCAAATGAAAGAGGTATCAGATCTATCCGCGCACGCACACACACACACACACACACATAACAGCTAACAAAGCATTCTGTTCCAGGGTACAGGGCCAAGGCATAGCCCAGAGGACAGAGGGCCGGATACCATTCCATTTGTCGGATCTGTACGTGTCCTACTTAGGAGGCTGCGATGGGATTCAATTAGTCTTGAACCAAGACGAGCTGATAAATTAATTTATTAATGAATACAATGGAGTGGAGAATGTAGGGATGAGCTCGCTCATTTGTTGTGGGCTGGCGAGGCCAAACGGCTTCACTACAATACCAGTCTTTGACTGGAAGGGAGACGGGGTCGGGCGGAGATTACGCAACCGAGCATTCAGCGGCTTCGAGGGGGCGGGTTTGTGAAAAGGGCAGCTTGGATAACACTGGCCCGATGGTGTATTTTGGAAATGCTCGCGTGTTGATATGACGATCTTTAAAAATGAAAATAAATAAAAAAAAAAAAAAAAAAAGCATGACTGCACGTAAACAACGCGCAAACCGGCGTAAAGTTGAACGCACGTCTGTGCGTCGTGTTATATTGAAGGAATTCGAGAACACAAACGCATGCAGACTCCTATACGCCGCCGTCTCTATTCTCTGTGGTGGAGCATCTTCCACACATTAAAAATAAATTCATTCAGAGTTAATTTGGTGAATGTTTGGTGATGCAGGGCAGGAATACCATCTCAGCTCTGGGAATTGTAGATTGCTTCCCCTCTCCCTAAGGCATTCTCTTTGTCTATCTATTTGGTGTGATTAAAAATACAATGATGAATGCATATTTCTTCCAGATGAATAACTTGAAGGGGTTGGCAGTAGATGAATCGGGCAGCAGTGTGTTGGTAGAGAGGCTGGCCAGGTCAGACAGATTTGCCATCAGATTCTCTGAAGGCCGGTCTTTCTGAGTGTGGGGAGAGAGGGGAGGAAAAAAAAAAAAAAAAAAAAAAGGAGGTGGTCATCTGGACAACGGCCCACTACAGGGAGTTTGATATGGTTGTATTCACATCGACGCTTCAATGAAAATGACCGTGTAACAACATGCCAAATCAGCAGGAGGAAGAGACAAACCACACATTCATTTCACCCAAATCAAATAGAAAAACAATAAACGCATGAAATCCTGGAAAATAAAGCAGTGACACGCACCGCTCCCGTTTGGGGAAGACCAGTTTATTAAGCTTCCTGTGAGGATTTATTTTAGTCTTGGAAATAAAAGGAAATAATTCCATTGTCTGACGACACTCAGGAGAACCCCGGCTGTGCTCGATGCTAATTCAAAACAAACACATGAATGCATGCATGCGCAAGAACACACACACACACACCGACCACACTGCGCATCCTCACATACAGTCAACCGGGCATCAAACATTTGAAACGTAAACCTTCCCAATGGAAGCAGGCGGTCGGGAGGCGGGGGGGGGGGGGGGGGGGGGGGGGGGGGCAGGAGGAGGGGGATCTACTCTTCAAGGGGAGTGGTTGAAGCTCATACCCCCAGTAGAGATCGCTTCTGGCAGGAATACAGAGCGCCCCCCCCTGCGCCCCCCCCCCCCCTCCTCCCACCTGCTCCTGTCTGACTGCCCTCTGCAAAGCAAACCAGTGAAAGAGGAAAGGCCCTCCTCTCCTAACATGTCAACTTCAGAGAGCATGCCTTTTGCGGCCTCAAAGCTTTGACACAGAAATACTTCAGGAAGCCTCTGTTTTAAAAAAAAAAAAAAAAAAAAAAAAAAAAAAAAAAAAAAGCCCAGTAGACAACTAGCCCAGAGACCGAAAAGGAGCGCGGATTCTATTGGAAAAACAACGAGGCAAAAACAAGCTACAGAAATATGGCATATACGTATGTATTTTGCGCGACAGAAATGAGATTGGCTAAAAAGCTAACCCGCTTTTTGTTTTCACGGCACTGACTCGAAGTGCAGATATGAACGGGTCCATCGATTTTAGATTTTTACCGCGAGTGCAATGTGTCAAGTCGGAGTCGGGGAAAACGCATCTGGCTTAAGAGCTCGGATTTTATCTTTTATTTATCGGTCATGTTTGAAAGCGAAACCTCCCAAGAAGGAGGCTCAACCATGAAACGGGGAATGATGTTTCGGCCATTGGGTACTCTCTGCTCACCATACTTACGGTGAAAATATTGCCGTAACTAAATAAAACACATGGGATAACAAACTACTTCGAAGCCCCAGTTTGAATTAAGGAAAAAAAAAAATCCTACAGAGGGACACAAATGGCCACAGCAGGAATATTATTTAAATGCAGTGTAATTTTGAGAGCCTTTACTTTATATTTGACTACAGCTGCTGAATATTTTGTTTTTATAGAACCAGAGTTTGATCACATGGTGTGTCCCCTAATCAAATTCCACGAGATTAATAATACATTACATTCCTGAATATGCACTTACGTACAAATGGCAGAAAATGAAAACTGCCATGCTAATTAGATTTGAGGCCATCACCAATAAGAAGAGATAATTTACATATGCCGGATGTATATTTTTGCATAGCTTTAATCACTAGCGTCACCACAAGGTTGTGCAACATTATCAATGTTGCCTATGAGGTGTTGACCGCCACGGCCCGGCAATGAGGAAAAGACGGGAAGCAGAGCTGGAGGTAGCAGAGATGAAAATGCTGAAGTTCTTTTTGGGAGTGACAAGGATGGACAAGATCAGGAAGGAGTCCATCAGAGGGACGGCGCATGTTAGATGTTCTGGAGATGAAGTCAGACCGAGATGATTTGGACACGTGCGGAGGAGGCCTGGTGAATAAATTGGTAGAAGGATGCTGAGGTTGGAACTGCAGGAGGGCAGGAGGCCTGGAGGAAGACCCAGGAAGAGATTTATGGATGGAGGACACCAAGTTAGTCGAAGTGAGAGAGAATAGGATTAGATGGAGCAAGATAATCTGCTGTGGCAACCCTTGAAGTAAGCAGAAGAAGGGGAAAAAGACGATTACATGTATATGCACACACACACACACACACATAAATATACATATATATACACACACACAAACACACAAATATATATATATATATAAAAATACATATCATACACAGACAGACAGACAGACACATATATATATATACACATGTACACAAACACAACACACACATACATACACACACACACACGTATGTACACACACAAATATACATAAACACATATATACATACATACGCACACACACATACTCATACATATATAATACAATAGTGTATGATCACATGTTTAAGCATTAACCACATTTGTCCACTGTGGAGGCACACACAGCAATTGTGCGTTGTACTATGTTGACAAGAGCAGAAAAGCGGTGGGCTGATCATGTGCAGATCTGCGAACACATCACATGAAGCGTCAATTATTTATCCGTTGTCGTTGTTTTTTATTTTTTTATTTTGTCTTCCAACGGACGCATTAAAGACGGCGTGTGGGTGCCCGTCGAGACCGCTCGCGTACGGGGAGGGGGGTTGGGGGGGCGGATGCGGCGCCGCACTCCCGGTCGGGGTCGGAGTGCCCGCTCGGCATGTGGACAGACCCACTGGCTGGATCGACGGGACGCTCCCCCCCGCCGCCAGCCCAACATATAGGCCCGGGTTACCTTGTTCACTCCCAGCCCCGGTAAGATGAAAGCACTTGCACCTGTCAAACAAACTGCTGGAACTGTGATAAATTAATGATCAAATGGCTGACTGAAAAGTACAGTGGCATTACTGAGCCTAACCAGGGAAACCAGAGAAGTAAAGATAGAGAAAGAGGGTGGGTGTGTGTGTGTGTGTGTGTGTGTGTGTGGTGGGGTGGGAGGACACCGCGGTAGAGAACGAAGAGGAGGAAACCAACAAAAGGAAGCGCTATCAAAAAAAAAAAAATCCTCGGTACGCTTGCAGTCCCGTGTGGTGCCTTCGAGGTAGGACGGGCGTGCGGGCCGCCGCAGCGCCATCGGGTTTGCACGACACGTGAGCCGGTGGCCGGGTGGTACGGCGGCCGCGCATTCTCCCGCCGCGGCGAGCGCTAGGATCGGTTTTAAATATCACTTGCTACTGCAGCCAGCAGGTGCTCTGAGTCAGACAGACATCGGATAGGAATAAATCAACCCCGGTGCCATTCGGATTGAAGTCTTTATGGACCATCAAACTACCAAAACTAAATTATTACATGCATCCTAAAGCTGCCTTCAAAACTGAAACACTGGCCGGTGGACGTATCGGATAGCTTTCGTGTTCCTACACTGCAGTAAACACTTTGTTAGAACAGCATTCTTCTCGTAGACATACAAGAGATTGTTATCAAATCAAAAACACTCCGTCCAAACACAGACTATATTCATTATTTATCCGCGGTACTTCAGTGGGCTTTAGATGAGCGCCGTCCCGATCAGACGCCGGCATGATTGAATATACCCGGGGCGTTGGGGGATTTGTTATGGCTTTTGAGGAAAAAGGAAAACGGTGTCAAAAAAGGTTTTTGTAAACAATGCATGCTTGTGGGGCTTTTGTTGGTTGAAAGAGGAAGTCACTGCAAGTTACTAGATGCTCTATTATGTCGTCCAGGCTTTGTGACGGAGCGCCGGAGCTCATTTCATATGCAGTTATCCGGCTAACAACCAGCCTTCCCCATGCTGCTCCACCGGCCTTTGATAAGAACAGAGGGAAATTAAAATCATGAACCTGAATTATGAATCCAATGACAAGACAGCCTCTGGAGGTTGTTCCTCAGTATAGTCTCTCTTGGCTATTTCTCCTCCTCTCCCTCTTCCGGCTGGCTTGCTTTTACTTGTTCTTTATTTCTCTTTCGATCTCGCCGTTGCTGTCTTTCGCTTTTTTCTTTTCTCTGGCAACTTCCCCCGCCAACTTCTCTTTTGGTTACAGAAGATTCAACTGCTATCATATTCTATAAGAGCAAGAGAGCCGGAGAAGGGGGCAGGAGCGAGGAGGAAAGAAAAAAAAAAAAAAAAAAAAAAAAAGTTTTCAAACGACGATAACACACAGTTTGATAAAACTGACAAGGGACTCAATTAAGGCTTTCCTGTCAAAGTAGGAGTGATATTTTATTAAGTGGCAGTGTGCCATACGATGGGTACATCAAGCGACACATCTGTAGACGAGAGGACTGCACCAGCCGGGTAAGAGGGACACATGTTGCCACTTTCAGGAAACATCAGTCGAAACTCGCTTCATCACGTCTGTTGAAAATTTCAGAGGCCCCAATATTAGGATGCTCATTTACTTTTTCATGCAACCACCACCGCCGGTATTTGAGGATAGAATATTGCCCCCCCCCCCCCCCGGCTTTATTCCCGAAAACACTGGAGCACAAAGAGCGACGGTGTTAACTCGGTGCCATCAGCGAAAACAACCGAAGCCTGCTCCGACTGTCAAGCGCGCCGGTTTTTAGGCCAACGACGTCGTGCCGTAACTCTGTCTAATGTTTCCGCGGGTATGTAAAAGGAAAAAAAAAAGAAAAACTAAACAAAATAAGACAGGTTAATTAAATTTGAATCAATCATATAGTTCTTACTTTGAATTTGGTGTGTGACAGTGTGTTTCGAACCCATATACGCAGTTGTCATCGGACTTGAAATGTACTCAGAAGCGGTGAAAACACACGCGGGCTGTGTTTCACACAGCTGTGGAGAAAGTGTGCTGCATGTCGGCGCCAGGGCTGCCAGGATATGAAACTCCATTATGAAAACAAAAATAAATCGGCATTTAAATCTTCCATATAAATCATTTGGTTATGGAACAAAAAAAAAAAAAAAAAAGAAATACTGAAAAGAAGTTCTCGATTTTTATTTTTTCCTTTAGTAAGTGTATCTTGGAGCACCGAGTCCTGCGACCCAAAATACCACGCAGTAGATTCCCCAGCCCTCTAATATGACCCTTAAGTATATTTCCTTTCCTTTTGCGGTTTGACGTTAAGCTCTGCGTGTGAGTCATGATTAAAGAAAATCATCAAGTATAGTTGGTCTTTTGTCTTGATTCGAACGCATCTAACTTATCCAGGGTTCAACCAGAAGGTGGTGGCGAAGCGCAAAATAGTTGTTTGCTAACCAAAACAGGAGGATGCTACCTGTCGACCGGAACAAACCGGAAATCGGATCTTGTGCGGGAGCCGAGCCGGAGAGAAAAACAGAGCCGCATCCAGTTCCATGTCATGTTTGACGTCGTTGCTCCAACAGTATCAACATGTACAGATATTAAGTTATTTATGTTTATATGGGCGGCTGTCCCTCCAATCAGGAGGTTGGCTATTCCATCCCCAGCTCCTCCCGCACACATGCAGAGCAAAGTAAGAGGCCGAACCCTGAGTTGCGCTGGCCCTGCGCTTTGAAACTGCAGGGTGTGAGAAGTTTCCCCTTTTTCGAACATACTGGAAAAGCAACATATCAAAAAAAAAAAAAAAAAAAAAAAATGCACAAAATTTAATTTAACATCCCAACATTGAGCTAAAAATGAAAACTCATGAGGCTGTACGGGTGTTTTTCGTTCGTTCACGGGCAAAAACCGATCGGTCCGCATTCGGGGTCGCCGTGGGACGGGAGTCAATCCCCGCTGTCGTCGGGCGAGAGGCGAGATTTAACCCGGACTGGTCAACTGTCAATCACGACCGAGACATCCAAACGTTCACTCCATCCAGATCAAACTTTGGAATCCACTCCGTAAATCAATATTTGAACTTGACGCTGTCATAATGACTACGTCCACAGGAGGGCGTGTGTCCCTCCTACGCCGAGTCCAGCGACCACAGATTACAACTTAAGAGTAATCAGACTTTTGATCACCATTCCGCTTTACATCGAATCTTAATTTAACCGCATTGCCTGCGTTTGCATGCTATGTTTTGTGTCTATTTCCAGTCGGTGAAGTTTAATTTCCAGGGCCGTGTTCTCATCTTTTAGAATTTGTAGCATTTTGAGATTCCCAGCGTATTTCTTTAGAGTCTGCGATGTTACTTTTGTGCGTGCAATGTCCTTAGGGACGACTGTAGACATTTGGCGCGGCGGCTTTGACCCCAACGCTCTTTACTTTTGTTTGCATATATAAATTAAAAATCACTCGACCGTTGAATTCATTTTAAGTTGCTTTGGTTGGGAGACTTTGTAAAATACTGAAAGTGTGAAGTGGAATGTAACTCTCTAGTTCACTGCAAAACACATCTGAGAAATAACATTATTTATAAAGCAGCGTATCCCCCCCCACTTCTTCTTACGTCTACATATTCAGCAAGTTCATACCTACTTTAAATTTCTCTTTAAATGAAAGTCAATGTAATCCTTCAAAGAGAGGAAACATGGATGTTGTTGTTGAAAAGAGACAACACCAGTGTTCTGTTGTGCCAGGAAAAGGCCGCAGTGTTACAGGAATGTGAAACTTTAATGCTTTTCTTGTAATTGAGAATCATCTTGTTGGATGCTCTATCGTTGGGGTGGGGGGGCACACACACACACACACACACACACACATCCCACCTTCTGCATGAATATGCGCATCCATCGGTTTACATGTTGTAAATGAGAACGGCTCTACATGCCAACCTGCTTATCCGATAGATGTTTTTGTGTTACTGTTTGCCTTCATCTTCACAAATGCGCGCGTCCACATGCGTGCGGCGAATCTGACACTTGCTCATACAGGATCCCGGCTCTGACTATACATAGTCTGTTTCATCTAGAACAAAAGCTCTGTTGGAGGACACAAAAGGCCAGGTTCAAAAGCGTAGCGGGCATCGGCTGCTCGGGCCTGGATACATGAAACAATCAGTGTAAAAATGTCCGCAGCAAAGAGGGCCATGATGCACCTACAACAATGCCGCTCGCGCTCCGCTGCGGTCGCGGCTCCGTCCGCAGACAAGATTAGACCGGATTAAAAGCTCGGCCGATCAAACAGCTGTGCTGTTTAGCGCGAAAAAACGAGCAATCGACGATTACTATTTTGCTCCCAAGACAAGCTAATAATTAATGCATGTGATGAACAATTGAAATCGCGGTGTGCCGCTTAGTGCGGTTGGCAAGGACGTTTCTGGGGTGGGAGCGTCTGCGGCGTGTTTGCGCGTCGCTACAGTGTGTGAGGAAACACAGCATAATGCGGGGGGGCGAGGGCGGACACGTAAGGCCACGTCTCGGTGACAGCTACCTGAGATACGCTGATGGATTCGGGCTCGGACGAGCGGCGGCGCGATTTTAACGACGAGAAATGCACACATAAAAAACCTCTAAATGTCTGAGGGTCTCACCCCCACGTGCTCTTATTCACACGTTTTTTTTTTTTTTCCTCCCTCCCTCCATCGCCCCCGTCGCTCTCCCCGGTTAATTTATGACCGATGGCTCCTTCAGTGGCCTCGCTAAACAAATGAAAGTCGCAGCACAGCCAGAGTGAGCCAGCGCTAACTCCGATGAGCTAATGCTTTTGAATGAAAATTTGGTGCGTGGTGTTTTTTTTTTCACCGAAACCGGTGCCATGAGATAACACAACATTCGAAGAGGAGATTTATGGACGTGACGTCCGGTGGGTTTGATTGAGGCCGATGAATCGCTGTGGCGACGCCTGAAGAGGACAACCAAAAGGATGAGAAGATGATTTATATATTTTTTTTGAATCTACGATGACAGGTTTACACTGTTTATTTAACCCCGCCCCATTGGATGACAGCAGGTGTCCCATTAGGTCACAGCTCCTTTTGTAATAAGTTAGCAAATAGTCCTTCCCTGTCATCATCTTTCAACCGGAGCCTGGGTTCTTGGAAGAGCTCCATAACACACACCCACTTTCGGCGCCTTGCGCGAGTGCATGATAGAGGACGTGGAACAGCTTTTTTTTTCTAGTTCAAGTTTGTTTTACCCGACACGGGAAATGAAATTCCTGCAAAGGGAACATCTTGTCAGGTTATTGATAAGAAAACATTTACAGCTTGACGGGCGAGCGGGTGGACGATGTGAACGACTGCAGGACTGATTCATACGTGTATTTGTTGAACGCAGGTTCAAATTACCTTTCCTTTATCTTCGGTTTTGAATAAACAGTTCATAACGTGATGAGAAAATCACAGATTAAAAACCCTCCCCGGACGCGGGGATGCCTCGGGATAAAATCCCACAGGCTTTGGGTCCAGAAGAACGGATGTCGGTATCGTCTCTGTTGTGCATTCCCGTTTATGTATCCGCATCTGAGCAGTCAGGCACATTATGTAGATCGGATCCACTGATGGCGGCAATTGTTATAAAGAGCACAGAGGGAAACAACAGCACCTCCTGTCGTTCTTTGTTTTCGCTCCGTTGCAACTTGTGTAAATGTTTGAGTTAGATGTAATGAGAAGAGACTAAAAACCGAGGGGGCCTCTCCAAAGCAAATAACGCACCGAGTGGTTTTGACGCTTATTCATTCGTGCTTTGGAAAGGGACCACAGCACAACTATCACAAAACTCATTTCCCTATTCTCCCGCTTTATAATCTTGACAGCCACTTTCTTATTTACTCGCCACCTCTCCTGCTTCCTTGTAGTTTTGTTTGCATCTTTGTTTTGCATTTGATACAAGACACTGCAAAAGTGAACAGGAAAACCCTAAGTTTTATTTCAATATTGAATAAGATTTTTTTCTATTTTTTTTGTCCAATATTTTTGTCCTAATCGAAGGCGTATGTCCATAAACTATCTTCAAAAACGGAGTTAATTTGATTGTCTATCCCGGGCTCAGAGAGGTCTCTTGGAGACGGCTGGGTTCATGGAAATATGGCTTCTGTAAGAGAGACATAAGAGGCTTAGCTTCACTTTCATTGCTATCAAGCTGAGGAAAATTGCTGTTTATCTTCTCATTTTCCTGGCAAATGTGTCTATTTTATGGCATGATTGAAGTCGGTACTTGAGCTAAAACATGTCTTGTTGCAGAGTGCCACATATGATATCCATGTGATGGCGGTCTGCTGTTCCATCAATCATCGAGAGCCGAGCCCGGCAGCTGTGCGCGATGACGTAAACGCTCGCAGAAAATGGTGAAAAAGAGGAGCTCTGTAGACATATCTTAGAGGGAGATGGTTTCTTCAAACCCCACCTGTGACTCTCTCGCTTCAACTGCGGGCTTTGCCGACTCTCCTCACTCGATCCAGGGTCTTAAACTCAGACATAATTGATGGCCTCGGTTGCCGTTTGTCTCGGCGCATATTTCAGCGGTGACACTGCTGAAACCGGCAAAACTGGTGTTGTATATAAAAAAGAAAAAAAAAGAAAAAAAAAAACCTGCTGCTCATGAAGGAGATGCCTCGGTGACACCGTCTGACACTTTCTTTTCTTTTCGAAACACTTCACACAATAGCCGTACATTTAGGTCAGCCTCAGTTGTCTTGGTAATGTAAGAGCCGGTGGTACTTTCCCTACGAGCGTTACGCAAGCACGTAAATTACACAACAGTCAGTACCTTCCCGGATCAGACCCGGAGATACGGAGCAACACCGGGACGCCTGCGGGCACGAAAAGACGAAAAAGTAGCGTCCCGATATCTCTACGACTCCCGTCCTCTGCCGGATCACCAAATCCGCGAGACGCGCGATGAATAACTTGACACCGAAAGGTTAATTTCACCGCGGCGGGGACTTATTTTACATTCCCCCTTTTTACATCTTTCTCTTGTTACTGCATTTAATAAATCTGTCAGGATTCTTTCGCGCAGCTATTTACGGAAATAATCTGTTCCAAATGTAAAGATACACACAAGTGCATCACATTGTCTGTTATTGAATCGTACTTCTTTGCATGGTAGGACAAATAACTTATTGCACAATGTGCAATCTGTCTGCGGAGTTGAATGACTTGTGGGTTGGCACACACGCAGGCACACATGCAAACACGGATACACACATTTGCGATCATGCCCCTGCGCACGTACACACAGCCGCACGTGCACACGCAGGAGGAGTAAACAAGTTTACAAGTTTAATCATCCTGTTCCATGTCAATTCCACTGACAGTTTTACGTTAACGGACTATGAAGAGAGACGAGTAGGGTGGAGCATCCAGGTTTTCACCCGAGCTGAACTTATAACACAAAAAAACCCTCGTGTTGGGGTGGGGGTGGGGGTGGGGGGTGGAAAACGCAAATCAGCAATGAATAGTTTGGCAGTGATGAAACATAGCCTAACAGCACTAATTAGGTACACATATATTTGTGGATGAGAACTTAACAGGCCTTTAAATTATGCATTAATCAAACAAAGCCTAATGTGAACTGACAAGAAGCTTGGCAATCTGGCAGCCATCTGGAAGACAGGCCTGTCAGTCACAGGGAGGTGAGAAAGAGGGATGGCTGAACTCTGGGTTAACCCCACAGAGAGGGGAGTGAGGGAGGGAGCGAAAGACAGCCTTGCAAAAGAGTAAGAGATGGAAGTTAAGGAAGGTTACAGACCGAACAAAGATTTCAACATCGCTAAAGATTGGGGAGGTCGCCAGGGTCACTATATCTAATTTGAAAAGAAAAAAAAACGCTGTCTCACTCACACTCACACACACACACACACACACACACATTTCTGCAAACCTACTGTTCAACTAATACCTTGCACATTTTGCACAACAGCTCGTTTCCAATTGACTGCACACACCCGACCATGCACAGAGCAACGCAGTCGCGCATTCTTTCTCTCTCTCTCACACACACACACACACACACACACACACACACAGCCACCCACGTCCCGCCGACATGAACCACACGCTTACTTCGACCGAGCGAATGAAATAAAAAAGTTTGCGGGTATGTATGGCTGCGGCCTGGACCCCGTGAACCCGGTTGACAAGCGGCATTGTTGTCGCTCGTAACTGCGCCGCTGGTCGCAGCCGCGCGCTTCAAGTATGCTGTGGCTGCGGAACCAAGAGCCGGAAAGTTCTCGGGAGCGGCGCGCAGAAGTTAAGCTGCCGGTCTACAGCTGCCTGGCTCCACAGATGGGGACACTGTAACAAGGCGAACAAGAAGAAAACTGACAAGACTGTGATACGAGCGGCAAACTATTCTTCTACCAGCTCTTGCAGTACTTTGATTCGTTCCCTCCAGTGGTTAGAACAATTTTGATTTTACCCGCCCGTAGTGTACTTAGGCCTCTTTTTTCCTACTCTTTTAAAATCCGACGCTGATTTCACATTGTTCTCCACCTAAGTTATGTATGACAAATGCCTGGGGCCAAATCACCATCAAAGGAGCACATTGCAGGAACACAGTGCTTCAGAGCTTCTAAGTGATGA
This sequence comes from Fistularia commersonii, assembly GCF_037954325.1. NCBI lineage: Eukaryota > Metazoa > Chordata > Actinopteri > Syngnathiformes > Fistulariidae > Fistularia > Fistularia commersonii. The sequence continues at coordinate 11,063,422 of NC_141310.1, read as the reverse complement.
CAGATGTCACTTGTGAAGTGAGCAAGGGGATGAAAGTGGCTGGGATGTGATGGGCAGCATGAGGACAGCTTCTCCGCCGCGACCTGCCATCATCAGCGCCGCTGAGGTATAATGGGGAAAGACTGCAGGGGCCTGGAAGCTCCAACCGCCGTCTGGGGCGTCTGTCTTGATGCCCACCGGGGGCCGAGTCTTTAACGTCATCCGCGTCCCGCCCGCGAGCGGCCGGCAACCGACCTGGCAGCCCGTCAGCTAGCGATCCGGCTAGCGCGCCGGCCGGCGAGCCGTCATCCGCCTGCTACAGATTGGGATGGAAGTGTCTCCCTCGGCTGCACCGGCTGCTCCGGCAGTGAATTCGTCAGGGTATAGAGAGAATAGCTAATCTGAGGGAACCAACGGCCCGGAATCAAAGGGCCACTGGCTTCTCTCTTCCTTGTGCAGCACTGCTCACCTGGGTACTATCCCCGGTGTGACAGAGCGAGCAACAAGAGGACTCGGTAAACAAGGCAGCGCAATGCAACTTTCAAACAGACAGGCAGCAAGTGCAGGGAAACCAAAACAAACTCTAAACTCGAGAAATTCACAGGACGATTTCCCCTTGCTTTCTCCACTGTTCCCTGTGTCTTTATTGTGGCTTGATATGTCACCACTGTCTATATCTCCTACTTACTCAGGACTTCAAGTGGCTGTCTCTATTTTGCTGGCCCATAAATTATTCAGTGCGATGTGTCTTCTTAGTATCTGCGCTTTCCATTGGGTTGCTATCTTATACCTCTTCTGAAAGAGGGGCTGGCGCTTTGAGACAGAGTTTGCAAAAGGTAACACAGGAACTTCAGCACCGACAACCACTTTCTTAGTAGGAGCTCTTGTCAAGTACATATATTTGTTCCTGCACAAGGAAAATATGAAAAAGAAAAGCGAAAAAAGGCTTGTATCTGAATACAACATGGAAACCAACAAGCTCCACTGCTGCTACTACAACAACGTAGACTGGTATCTAAGCTAAAAATAATGACAGTATGGCACATTGACTGTGTTTTGTTTCCCCGGTGTGTGTGTGCGTGTGTGTGTGTGTGTGCGCATGCAGCCCGGCGAGCACACTGTATGTAAATAGCCATATGAGACCGCATAGCATTACTGTCCAGACATTGAGAGGTGACCTGATCCCAATTAATCACACAATCCCGGGGAGAACTGTCACATCCCATCTCCATCAGTGGTACCACCCTGTTCTATCTTGCTCTCTTGTCATCTCCTGCCCCTTTACTTCTTTTCCCCTCTCTCTCCAACAAACACACACACACACACACACACGAGGTCGCAACAGCACCCCTCATCCCTCTTTTACTCAAACAGGGTCTAAAAGATGACAGGTCAGCTGGCATGGGCCACTCAGTCCCCACCTGTCCCCCAGCGTCTTCCCCCCAGACAGCCAAGTGCCAGCAGAGCTGCCAAAACAGGATGCAGCCTTGGGCTTTCTATCCCCAAAAGAGACGGAGCGGGATGAGTTGCGCTCGTATCAGCGAGGGCCAACGTTTGTTTTATCGCACCCCTCAACATGTCAACATTAAGGTGAGAACGGCGACACAAAGATTTGTCATGTCTCGGTAAGAGGCAGCTTTTGACAAAGCACCGCCCATTGCATCAGAATTTATAATGGCGGTGTTATATCAGATGAATGGGAAACGTGAACCCTCTGTAAATGCGGTATCTATGGTACAGCTTCGCATCCCTCTCCGGTGACATGTCTACATTTGTAAGGAACACACTACAGCAATAATGGATGGGCTTGTGTCTGCTGCAGCTTTAAAAAGAAAAAAAAAAAAAAGGATTATCATGCATCATTGTTATGTGCATTTTCAATTTGCACATCAAAACATTAGGCATGCAAAAGAAGTACGGATTAAGACACGATTAAAATAAGAACTGACTTCGCTGGCAAGGAGGACATTGAGTGATTTTGTTTTGAGGCGGGGGGTGAATTTTAAACACGGTGGCCAAAACTGCTTAAAACAAAAGTGCAAATTTGACATATTTAGATATTCTGAGGAACAGAATCAATCTGATTGTGAATCGGATGTTAATACAAAGGCTGTTATGGGCATATTCTGAAAAAAAAATCGTACAAGAATTAAATATCTAAAATAACCATACCCCTAAAATGCATGCAAGACAAGCGGTCAAAAATATACGTGAATATGAATTTCCTCCTGCATACATTTCCAGATGTCTCAGAACATTTGAGATAAAGATGGATGGAGGCCATTCTACTGAGAGCATTTCAAGATGTAATAAGGTCTGCGATAAGGTGATATAGACTTTCACATGTCATCTATTGTGGTCGTGATAAAAAAAACATAAAAATACAGTAATATAACATGTTAAAAAAAAAAAAAAAAACACCCAGCCAGAACTATTCATCCCATATTCAATATTACCAATAAAATAACTATGTGTTCTCTGACAGATCAAACACAACCCTCATGCAGGGTGGCTTTATTATACCAGCTATTTATTTAGGTTACCAGACGGCGTCGACCTCTGAGAGCAAATAAATAATAAATGTTGGATTTAAAAAAAAAAAAAAAAAAAAAAAAATGAAAGACTCATTTAAAAAAAAAAAAAAGTTTTCTGACATTTTTCTGTGTCGGTGACCTGCTCCTCGGATAATTGGACTCATAAGGATGGTGTGTTGGACCGATCAGGAACGCTGTGATAAAACACATGATTTCCTGCCTCATCTTCTTTTTGACAAGGATCCAAGTAGAGATCAAAACTCAGAGCATGTCTGCGACTGTGGCACGCCAGATACAGGAGTCATGTTGTAGCTTTGTCTTGATTTATCCTGATATCACCATTTTCAATATTCCCTTTGAAAACCGGAGAACTGGCATATTGTGAAATCACAGACGAAGTCAGGAGACTATGTATCCTATGTCGTTAAAATTCTATTGTTTCCCCAGCTGTTCATGGGCTTCTTTTCCGTTTCGGCTTGTTCGAGCCGCCCCCCCCCCCCCCCCCCCCCTTCCCCGCGCGCTTGGAAGTCTTCAGAACTTCACGGATAAAATGGGGTTTTCGGTCCTCGTTCAAACTTTACGCGACAACTGATCATTTCCGAAAAAAAAAGTTGCCGCGTTCCGTCAGGGAAGTTGCGCGGATTTGCTTTGGCAAAGTTTAAGTAAAACTAATCTGAAAGTGTACACTTAAGGCCTATAAGCTTAACTCTTATTAAACTGAAAGAAGGCTTGTAAACTAGTGCTTTATACTTCACTGCTTGCCTCTGATTCAAAGAGGATTTATGATTAGCTCAGGGTCTCTCTCCCTCGCCACGATTCCTCCCTGCTCGCGCAGCCGCCCTGCGTTTCCTCCGTAGTTCCTCATTAGTGTTTGTGTCTGCGGATGATAACTGTAATTGCAGTTGCAGGAAATTCTCGAGAGCGAGCCGAGGGAAAGGGATCTATGAAGTGGGGAGTCGAGGGGCCATTATGCGATTTATACCGGGACCCGTGGAGGAGGGAAAAGCCCACATGTGCATCTTGGGAACCAGCCTTCGGGGGGGAAAACGGAGGAGAAACGAGGGTCTGCATTCCCAAAATACCATAAACTCCCCTCCTTTTCCGCACCGTCTTGCGCTCCCGCATACCCGTCTCTCCACCGCCCCTTTTCGCTGTATGCCAGAGGAAAAAAATTGGGGAAATCGGGGGGAAAAAAAAAAAAAACAAAACAATGGAAGAAGTATTTACTATGGTAATGAGGCCCCATGTGGCTTCAACCACCCTAAATCTTGCTAATCATCAGGTGAGTGAGGCCTGGTTCACATGGAATCCACAAAGGACGGCGGTGAGTAGCGGTGTGCGCAACAATCCGATACACATCTTTGATAACGCCGCAAACAGCTGTGGTAGTACTGAGGAGACATTAACCTTTATCAAACTGAAGAAATAACAAAACCAAAAAAAAAATAAAAAATAAAACTCCGCCTCTCCGCTGACTGAATATAAACTCTTCCCCAAAGAAACACCTACATCAAAGAGAGCTTTAATAAATCGGTGATGCTCACTCAACAGTGAATGGTAAATGGTAATTAATCCAATTATGAAAAATGTTTCATTTTACATATATCATTTCTGATAGCTTGAGTTGGGCTGAATTAAGAGATATATTTGACCTGGGTTATTACGGGGTTGAAATACTTCAAATACTGGACCGCTTATTTGCTTGTTATTCTGGAACAGAGGAGCGAGAAAATTAACGATGTAATGATGTAAACAGGGAATTTGCGCTTTAAGTAGTTATTTCAAACCGGCAATAAACTAATATATTTCTAATGGTAATTTGAAACATATAAACTATCTAGATCAACATATCCACAGTCTATATCCACAGTTGTGGAAGTATGCTTCACGCTTTACATCCAAGCGGCAAATAGTCCATCAAAAAATGTTTACAAAAAAATTGCAAAGGATTTCGCCAGCTATAATCTGTGCAAAATTTTGTGTCAAGAATACCTGCTCTTTTAAATGATTTTTTTGTTTTTTTAACACAACAGATGCTTGTTTGTTTGTTTTTCCTGATCAATTTGGTAGTTTATGCCACAATGACTTACTAGTTACTGCTATTGATAGCAGAAATGATTATAATGGCTTCAGTCAACTTTTTTCAGTTGCTGGTGATGTATCTCAGGTCTTTATTTCTGGAATAAAATTTGTTTGACTGAAGAGGAAGGATGGGGAAAAAAAAAAAAAAAAAAAAAAAAGCATAAAAATCTTCACGTCGCAGCGACTGAAAAACGACTCCTCTTCATGCCGGTCTTCGCCGAAACAAGCTTTTCCATATGTGGCTGGTACTTCAAGCCAACTCTTCCATCAACTTTGCACACAGTACCCATCAGTTCTGTAAATTGAAATGTACTGGAGACCTTGATGGACTCTTAACTGATTTTCCATTGAATCAACGGGGGCGGGGGGGGGAGACAGCCGTTCTATCGAGAAATCCTCCGAGTTCAACCCTTTTCTGCAGGTTCTTCCCCCGCTATTGTCAGCCCTGCACCGTCCAGCTGCTTCGACATATCTGCTGTAGACCCAGACTGGGTAATTATGAGCTACAAAGCTCAGTGACCTTGTCAAGATCTCTACACTTTCCAGCCTAGCTCAGTGTTTGGGAGGAGGGGTGGTACATTCTGTGGCTGTCTGGTTGCTCACAACGCGCAAACACACACACACACACACACACACACACACACACACACACACACACACACACACGCACACAAACAGACATACATGCACCTGGACCGGAGCTGTTTACTTGCCAGGTTAAAGGGCTGAAGTCACTGACAGAAGGGGCTTTAACGAGAAAAGCCAGGAAGGCAGAAGAGGATGAATATGCAGGAAGAGGAGAAAGTGAGGGAGTCGGGCCGAGGAAGGAGTGACAGTACGCTGCAAAGGGGGGTGCATGGGGGTCACAGAGTGATGAGAGGGTTAAATGCCACAAATGCCATGTCTCAAGGCCTCATGAAGACAAGCTCCATGTTGCACCCAAGGTCAGGGCATGCACGCACGCACACACACATACACACACATGCACCTGTGAAATGGCAGTGGTTTTGTGGGTGAATGTGCTGGGGGGGGGGGGGGGGGGGGGGGGGGGATACAAGCAAGTGATTCAATGTGCAAAACACACCGTCCAGCCTGTTGGCTCATGAGTCTGGAACAACTGGGCGCATGAAAATAAAGTCGACCAAACTTGAAGGGTGAATTGAATGGAAATTTATGTCTTTGTCCTCATCTGCAGCGCTCCGCAGAGCCGAGGTTTCATTTTGGAAACAATTTCCTGACTATAGAACATGTCATTAAGATGGACATTTAGCCAAGATGGCGGTGAAGAAAACTTCAAAACATGTAGGGAGGCATGCCTTTATGATTCAAAGTTTAACGCTCTATCAAGTTGCATGAGATGGTAATGATTTGGGAGATGCCGTTTCCTGTTTACATGACGTATTTGTGCGAGATAACGAGGCCCTCATTTGTTAATATGCAGAAACATTCTGAATTTGTTACAAAAAAAATAAAAAGTTGTAACCAGCCGGCGGGCTTGTGATAAAATTCTTCCAGAGGAGTCTGTGTGACGGCCATTCATAAGGTATAAGCCACGATGATCCCTATTGTAACTGGGAGGTGCGGAATCGTCCCGAGAGCCAAGTCTTTAATTATGGAAGGCAAGAGAGCAACATTCTCTGTCTTCAGTTCAACAGACGAGACAGTCCTGAATTAGAGGATGGACAGGAGACAATCATAAACAAGCTTACATTCACGGGTGCGTAGAAATCCACATCGAAACACACACACACACACACACACGGTACAATGAACACACCCACAGTCTAGAGGGCCAAAAACAGCACCAAAGCCAGACAATGAATGTGAGATAGTTAAGCGTCTGATCCTTCCAATATGCAGTAACTTTGCCACCTAAACCATTATTGTCCCATGAACTTAACAGGCAGAGGCAGCCATCAGCCAATTACAGGGTGGCATTTGTGTTCGGCAGGAGTGTGTGTTATATGAGACAACCAATTAAAATCACTTATGGGTAGGGTAATATCCAGTGAATTAGGCCTGAAAAAACGGCTTTGGGGGGGATTATCCTCGGCGTAACCTGATCTCATTCTCTTCCACTCAAACAGACACATACACATTCAGGAGCTGACACTACAGGCCTGTCATACACACACACACACACACACACACACAGCACACAAATTTTCGCATGTGCATGCACACACACACACACACACACTCAGTGACTGGGAAACCTTGGCCAGCATTTATGTGCATGCCTTGGTCATTCCCAGACAGGCAGTGGAGAAGTACAGTACGTTCAAACAATAGCCATATGGGATTTTTGCAAAACATACTTGCTGATATATTTCAGTTGCCTCACTGAGCCTTTTAGACAATCCGTAATTGTTCTCCCAAAATGACATTGTATTTATATCACGCTCTGACAAACAGCCTCGATAGGATTAATAGCGGGTTGTCTGCGGATGACAAAGATGGGGTTGGGAGTGCGGTGTGTAAAGTCTGGGGCAAGATTATGCTGAAAACGGCGAGCCTGTCTGGAGATTTTGCCGCACGAAGTTTAGAAACAAAGTCAACACTCATCCGAGGATCAGAGATGTCCTGCAGACAATCTCAAACACAAACGGCTTAAGTCATACTTCGGAAAACCGATAATTTAGGCTGACCACAACAGACTGGGCAGCTCCGGCATGCGGCTGTCGTACGCTGCCCGTGCTGTCCCGAACTTCCAGTTCGCTAGCTTCGTCGAGCAGTACGATAAAGAAAAGCATCCGTACGACTCCTTTCTCATGCTTAGCCAGGACCCGGTTGTGCTAGCGGCCTACCGAGGAAGTTGACCCACGCGTCTCACTCCCCAGACGGACACACTTCCTGGGTACCCAGGCCAGACAAGATACATAATCCATGTTTATGTCCGCTAAAGGGCACAGTGCCAGCTGAATGTACCCAGACCTAACTAACGGGAGACACGCCTGAACCGCCGAAGGAGCAGCGGCTCACTCCCAGCTCCATCCGGAGCTCTCTGAAGGTCACGCGCTCATTCCAGCAACTTGCATCTGGTCGACCATAAGTTTGGTAGCTACCCAGAGCTTATGTCTCCACTCCCGCGGTGTGAGATTATGGAACGCTAACTGAATGGTAGACTGAGAGTTTGGCTCCGCTTTTTCTTCAAAACCACCCGGGGTAGCATTTGCATCTCCGCAAACATCACAGTGATTCTCCGCAGACTCTGTTAGTCACTCCTCTACGAATCATATCCAGACGTAGCGAATTTCTTACGGTAACATCTCTCCAACTTGGAGGGAGCGGTCCGTCGTGCTCGGAGGCGCGGACTCTCATGCCGGATGCTTCACACTCATTTGCAAACCGCAGAGGAGCCGGGCTGCATGTCATGGTGTGACGAGGCCAACGGAACCACATTATGTGCAAAAAAAAACAGACAGGCATTTCTGAGATCCAAAATACCCGACACTTTCCTCCCTCCTGCGCCGCCACAAGCAGAATTAGAGACAAGGGGCACTCTGTAACAAAACAAGCAATATGAATTATATTGTGGCTCCTTTACTAGTTTTTCTGTCAAACATTGACAATTATTGTAATGACTTAAACAATAGTTGTAGTAAAATTGCAAATGGATACTCAGTTTCACAAGAATTCACATTCACCCTGTGACAAATCCCACTTTTTTGCGTGGCGTCCAGTTCAGCCGTTTGAAAGGATTCAGTCTTGTTCACTTGACAACTCTGTGCCGACTGAGGACGGCCTCCTTAGAAACAACGACATGGTCTGACCTCCCACTCACATTGCATCGTTCTGGATGGAAAAAAGAAATAAAAATAAAAAAAAATAAAGAAAAATAAAAAAAATAAAAAAACACATCGGACTTTGATTTGAAGTGGTAACAGAATTAACACATGTTCTTCTAACATCCATCCATTCATTCAATCGATAACTGTTTATATCCTTTGTACCTATTACAAAAAAAAAATCCAACTTTGTCCGTTCAGTTGTGCTTGTAAATCTTAAGATACTGACAGGAAGCCTCCAAAGTCAAAAACGTGCATGTTGCATCATCGTGTAGTCTTTCCGTGAACGTGGAGCTGAGCTGCGAGGACGTCACCTGACAGATGGACAATGGTCAATATGAACTGTGTCTATAAAAGTCCAGAACGTCAGATATACAGCCCGGCTGATTCCGGTCAATCCCGGGGGATTTACTCTTTATTCTGAGGCATCAGATCTAATCCTTGGAGGTTTGCTTTTCGGCCCATGTGTGCGCTCTATGAAATGTTTTGCACTCGGGCTCAAGAGAACAAGTGCCAATTCCTAAAAATGGAAGGCTAAGTATTGATAATAATGTTCGAGATGGCTGTTGACTGTAAACCCGTGTATAATAGAAGCACTGATCCCATAAAATGACATCATTATGAGGTCTGGTAGAACTGAGACAATCTCAATCATTTTTGTCTTACCGTCTCTCATCCCAGGGGTCTCAACAAATACCTATCATATCGTCTCATTGCACAGTGTGTCCGCCGTGTGGCCAATCGCACTGACATGACCAGTCCTTGGACCCTTTTTGACTTTTACCGACTTGTGGCTGCACTGTACTGCAAAAACATCTATTAATTCTTCGTAAGGGCATTTTTTTTTTTTTTTTTTTTTTTTTTTCTCGAAGGCATTTAGAGAAAACCACTGAAACACAACCTAAAACCTCAAATGGCAGAGTAGGCTAAGTTTGCACTGGCACAGCGGAGTGTACTTTCCTGCACATCAGGACCACTGAAGCTGACCTCTGCATTCGGCGGGACACTTTCAAATGATGCTTTCTGATGTCGGTTGGCTGGCGGGGTTTAGCGGATCATCGAGCGAGCTGTTGTCGTGTAGAGTGTCGGGCCTCTAATCAACCGTTACAACTGTATCTCCTTACATTAAGAAAAGAAAAAAAAAACAAACTCGAAAACGATAGATTAGCAATGTTACTTAGAAACAGATGAACGCGAGAAGCAAGAAGAAATTCGCCCAAAGCATTCCTGAGATACTGTGTTCACAAGAATGGGATGGTCGGGCGGAAAACATAATACCAAGCCATGACTGTCGCTGGCTCGCAGGCATAATAAAAACAGCTGACCAGCACTAAGCCCTTTAATCTTTCTGTCATTTAAAATCATCAGTCTAAAACAAAATCATGCAGTCTGCCAAACTGTATGACACAGACACTCCATGAGAACATTAGTCCGGCAATTTGAAACCTTGCACTCACAAATCACCGTACAAAGCACAACAGGGAACAAAGCAAAACTGACCTTTCAAATGATTAAGCTGAAACATTATCATCATGTTCCCCCATTTTTCCTCCCCCAGATCAGAACAACTGGTTTGCCAGTTCAGTGCTGGCATGGACAAAGCCCATCTATGATTTCAGTTCAGTGCTGCCGGTCTGAGAGGCCAAGCTGGCCGGTGCCCATCTGGAGTGGGCCAAATGTCTGCTCCACTCCGGCTCAATGCACAGTGGTGATTACTGTGAGGATCGACGGCAGTCATGGTAGTGTGGTTATAAATGCGAGCCCCGGTCTGATCGCTCTTGTTCGTAAATAGGGCTTTTGGAGCTGCTGTGGGAACCGAGCCCAAAGGCTTGTTGGCCTCTTGAACAGAGCTCTGTTTTGCCACCTCAGGTTCGTCTGGCCAGCCGTCGGTGTGTCTCACCAGATGAGCACTGTCGGGCAGCGGATGAGGGAGCCGCACAACAAAAGCGCAAGATTGGAGGAACTGTTGGCAAGGAGAAAGATGGAGGCAGAGATATGAGAGTTGGAGCACGTGGGAATGGAAAGAGGCCATGGGGCACTGGTTCAAGCTGTCTGGGAGATTCTGCTGTTCTGTCAAAAGGAAATGAGGCTTAAGAAATTCTAGCAAACTTACTTTGGGAGGGCTGAGTAAAGACTAAATGGTGGATGATTTGCCTTCCTTCGCGAGGGAAAATACACTATCTGCGTCCTCTTAAATTAGTTTTACGACTTCTCGCTTTTTTCCTCCCCCCCAACACACAATCGATTGACTTAATTGCGTGCAACTCAAGAGCACAGAGTTTGACTAATAACGGTATTAAATTGCACACACCAGACATCTCTCAGGCTTGATCTAATTAGCGTAGCAGGAGCTGAAGTGGTGACATTCTCCAGTGAACTCTGCCATGTTGCCCACTAATCCACGCCTGGATCGGCTCGCCGCCGGCAGCCTCACCCACCCGTCGCAACCCCTGTCCACCGGTGGTCATATGGCTCATACTGTCTGCTCCATGCCCAATCCTGTATTAGCATTAGCATCAAGGGTTAAACCACTAATGCTGCCAGCTGTGCGCGGCTGCTCCATCCGCAGCAATCCTTTCAGAAAATTGGAACAACATCAGGGTGGGACAGTTGGGATGGGGTGAGATGCCATCCCTGGGGGGTAAGCGGGGCTGTGGTGCCCTCTTGTGCCAAGTGCATTAACCTGTTTTTCTGTTTTTTTTTTTTCTGTAGGAAGGACAGGCGCAATATAGAATATACAAGCCCGATTGTATTATTTGAAACATGAAATCACCGGCCGCTTGAAATTTCTTAAAGGACTTCAGTGAATGTGTATAGCCGCTGTTTGCGCAAAAAAAAAAAAAAAAAAAAGTTATTATATATAACGTGTAGCGCACATACACACACTCACACATGTGGAGGTGCGAACGCACACTCGCGCGCGTTCATTTAGGGCTTAAAAGTAAGCCTCTTACTATAGTACATTATTTATCGTACTTATTCTAATGAGTAGCGGCAGCCTTAAACAAAACCCTGGCAGAGCTAGCACACTGCTTTATTAAAAGCATGCCAAGGCATTACACTGGTGAAGAGCACTGCAGAGAAGGGCATGGCTGAGCTGGCGACACTGCTCTCTCAGTTAAGTTGATAATTGCCCTTATTGATGTATAAAAGATATCCCACAGAGCTTTGTGAAACACTATTAGCGGGCAGAAGCTGAATTGTTCATGAGCTGCTTCTAGATGGGGAAGAAGGGCATTCAAAAAAAAAAAAAAAAACTCTGAAGATTAATAAGACTTCCCCTGGAGTGTGATAATAACATGATGTATATGTGTGTGGGCTCATGTGTGAATGTGTATTTTCAACCCTGCCTCTGAAGAGTTTCCATTACTAAAAGGACATTATTCTGCAAAGCTAATCTTTGCTAAATCTCAAATTGAGGGAAACGATGTAATGTGATTTAGCATAAGGGGGAGGAACGATGGTCATTATCATGAGGGCCTTTCTCATTTCAACTAGGGCTGCTGAGGCCTAAATGGTGACACTTCAAGTGCCCGCGGAGCTCCACAATGAGATACTCACGGCAAATTTACACTAGTGAGGCACATAGAGAGGCCAAATCTCCCATGCAAATCTTCATCCATAGTCAACGGCATGAAAGTAAGTGGCCCTAATAAGGTAGATCTTTGCCTTCAGACATAAAACTCCAGGCTAACAATGTGCAGGGTGCGACAAAGGATAATAAAAACAGCCCAGTAATTCCCACTGCAGGGGACAATCGATGTTCTGGATCAAAGAGGAAGAACAAAACACAGCAAACCAAGTGCTGAGTGAAACTTTAGGGACAAAAAGTTTTCCCATCTTGCTATAACGTTAACATCGAGGATATGTTCACCCTTGCTGTTCCTAAGACCCTGGGACGCAGGAGAAAAAGAGGAAAAAAACAAAACAAAATTGCCAAAGACATGTGGCTGTTTTCAGCGCATCTAACCGATACGGGGACAGGACACGCCAGATGCAGTTCTCGTAAATTTCATTTGCAGTTTATTGTTAGCAGAGACGCACTGCGGAACACAAACTACCGCAAAGTGTTTTTTTAGCTCCATAGTAATAATGAAATGTTCCACTTTGATCGCAAAAATTAGGACAATATTTCTCGGGCAAGCATTTTCATCCATTAAGTCATGTCACAGCAGTTTATTGATTCATGAAAGGCTAACCGGGCTCTATTTTATTACAAATGTTCACTTCAATACTACACGCCCTCCCTCCTCCGAGCAGTCGGTTATGTGTTTTTCTTCTTTATTTGTTGGTTTGTTTAATGGCACATGGTATTAGTTTGTAGTTTAGGACAATTGATGACTGTTGATGTGCAGACAAAAAAAAAAAAGAAAAAGAAAGAGACAGATGTGACAACTGTATCATTCTGTCTGCCCGATCGCAGGGAACCAAACGAATCGGACCAAAGCGCATTTCAAGTGAGACGGTATCAGCTCGTACGCCAGAAGTTTCGACCGGTTGCAGCATACCGAACATCATATCAAATAGCCCAACTTTCTCTACCTCGCATGATTCGGAGCAAGAGTTCGAAAAAAAAAAAGCACGTTGAAAGAACCCATTACAAATACTCCCGGGTTTGACTGGAAAAGTTTGTGAAATATTAAACAGAGCGCACGGTCTATAACGATTCCCGAAGTCTCCGTGTATGTATTCAAATCCAAACCTCCTAATTATTCAGAAAGGGAAGCCATGGAAATTCTCTGACGGGGGGGGGGGTTATCAATGAGAGATGACATCTTGTTAAGTTAGGAATTCTCTTTGTGTTAGCAAGATTTCTCTGGTTAATCTGGCACCTTTCTTGATCTCTACCGAGGTAATTGGGATGCACGTTAAAAACACCTGCCAAAAAAAAAAAAAAAAAAAAAAAAGACAACAGGCTTTTAGCTTTGTGATCAATTGTCTAACTCGCTGCTCAAAAGCTGGCTTTTTTTTTTTTTTTTTTTTTTTTAAATAAGGATATAGAGGGTTGACTTGATTTGGGCCAAAATACAAAGGGGATTATTGTCCCAATTCCTAAATAAGTAAACTTTCACTTGGATTTTATGAAAAGTTGTAAAAAAAAAAAAAAAAAAAAACCATTTAATTTGCTGTTGTGCTTATACATGAAAAATGCTGCCAAAAGTTTCAGTTGAAAAACGTGGCGAAATTAGAGACAAAAACAGCTCCTCTTAGTCCTTGTCGGAGTTTGTGGCTTCAAATGACTGGTCATGTATATCCGTGCGTGGAAAAAAAAAAAAGCGTGTGTTAGTTAGCCAGTCATCACGACTGCCCTGGCATTAAGCAGAATGAGGGGTGAGAGGTCGGGTCAGGGGCGGCCGCGACCTTTCCATCTCCGCGGCACGGTGTCATCTTTTTGGGCAAGGCAAACAAACACGCCTGGCCCCCGGGCACGGCGGTCTCAGCGGGTGGCATTGCCAGGTCAGGGTGTGCGGCGCGGGACAGGAGGGAATGGGATGGCAGGCCTCTGATAGATGCTGCTCATTATGTTCACCCCAGAAACCCAGGACAATTATAAACAGGGATGCCATGGCAACTGGGGTATGGGGTCACAGGCCGGAAAAGGGGGTCCCGGGTGGGGGTGGGGGGGGGTCGGGGTTGTCACCCAAGCGGAACCGGCACTATTTTTCAACTCGGTTGCACAAAACTTCAGACATATGCTTATGAAATCTAGACACAAAAATATCACGTTCGTAGGCTTGGGGGAAAAAAAAAAAATTAGATCATGCGGACTTGATGATGAGCGAGTGTTTTGTTATTTTTTTGGGCTGACCGGTTTGAATTGTGGTTGCGATATACCTTTTCACATGAGTTTCGCCGAGAGCCGACTCCATCCTGACGGGGCTATACCTCATTTTCCTTCACGCTATTACGCAAATATTAGGATTAATTAGGACAATAAGTGCACACGAGATGTATTACCAATTACACAAACTATGGAATTGAAATATTAAACAAATTGTCGGTGGACTCTCCTAAACTGCAAGCTCCCAAACCTCACATTTAGAAGCTGAGTATTGCCACTCCTTATTGTGTCTTTTTTTTTTGCGATCTGCATATTTTCCGGGGTTGTTTTGTATAATTTAAAGGGACCGTAAGGGAATGAGGGGTGTGTGTCATGATATCTCTCTGAACTACCTATATTTACTAGTGAAAGTGAATTCTTTATGAGCGCGCAGATATCAAAGACAGCACGATCAAAGAGGATTTAATAAGCTACCCAGTGTTCAACCAAACCTGAACTTTCATGTCGTGTGTTTTCACCGGTTTCTTCATTTTGGTCTCGGGGCCAAAAGCTGACACTAAAGGAGAGCACGTGTCGTCACATTGTCATTCTTTAATTTGTTAGTCTGTAAACCTTGTAGCAGGGTTTGTCCCAATGGCTGGCAAGTGTTTTTTTTTTTTTTTTTTTTTTTAAACTGTCACTTTTGCACGTAATGCCCTGCGCGCGATCCTTTCGCAGCATCATCCCGGGGCGTTCCCTTGATTTTCGGGCCCAAAGTGGGGCTGTCACTGCTTTAGATCATAAACATACATTAATCCATCTCCGAAAAAACAACCCAGGATGAAAATGTTACTGCAACTCTGATATTTAAACCAGACTGTGCAGTAAAATATGTATATTTACCCTCACCTAAACGTAAAAATACTTTGACTATTGCCCGGCTGTGCGATAGAGCTGCGAAGATTTAATCAACCGGCGGAAAAATATAATAGAATTTTTTTTTGTCTTATTTTTCTTTTCAGTAATTGAATTGACTATTTGGGTTGTGAAGTTTTCAGGATTTTATCTGCGGTCTTGATATATATATAATAGCTTTTAGGCATTAATTTACTGAATAATTTCAATCATTCATTTTGAGAATAACAGGCTTCTTGCAATTTAAAAAAAATAAAAAACAGAAGGCAAAACTCAATTTTTGTGACCAGAGGGAAGACCAATAAAAACTTGAGAGATGTAAAAAACATAAGTTGATGAGAATTCTGAAATAAAAGGATAAAAGCAAATTGCCAAGGAAACAAATTGAATAGCAATCCTGACATTTTTTACATTTTTAGACTAAAATTCCAGGGAGAGCAATACCCAAATTGTCCTGTGAAAGACTCAAAAAGGCTCATCCTTATTTCACAAAAATGATCCCCGCTGTGTTGTTAGGTGAGAAGCAACCTTAAATAAAGCAATGAATAGATCGAACTTTCATACATTTATGTTCCTATCTAAAAGGGCAAGATAACATGAGCATTGTCTTATGGGTAAAAAGTATGAATGTAAGCGATACGTGATCATTCCATATTCATTCAGTTGCAGCACCTGCTAAAGCTGTCACGCGTATTGGTGCATCACAAAATAATGCGATTTCAAGTAAATATATATATTATATATATATTGCTTGCAGCAAGCTCAGCTGCAAGCTGTCACATGGATGGTAGACCCAAAGTCTCATCTTCTGGGGCCCGTCAGGTGTTGGTCCCCAGTAGAGGAACCTCAGAAGACACTCTGATGTCACAGACTCGCTGGTCCCAGGTGTTATATATTCAACTCCTTCGTCCCCGAGGGACTCCGGTAGCTCACCGCTCCCGTCTGCATGTCAACTTGTGTCTTGGGGTATTGACACATCTACTGCACTGCGGTGCACAGCGCTTGCTGTATCTGTCAATAATTTGGGAATACACGTGTGAGTAAAGCACTTGGCAATACTGCAGTTCAATACCGCAGAGGAAATACACAGAGGTGAGTTGTATACAGTATGTGTTGAATTTAGAATACAAAAGTGAAGCTGAAGTTGTGCTAAGGAGGATGCCTGCTCAGAATACACACACACACCTTCAAGAAACCAGAATGCAAATGTTTTTTTTTTTGTTTTGTTTTTTTTATCAAAGTTCTCACTCTCTCTCTCTCTCTCTCTCACACACACACACACACACAGGCGCAGGCAGTATGTCAGCTACACAAAGTCGACGTGCTTTGCTTTTCGCGAAGCACCATCCAGCGTTCCCCTGATTTGAGATGCTTTGTGATTACGCGATAGCTGTCCAATGTGTGCAGGACACGTCGGAATGAGATACTTTAGCTCTCCTCGACAGTAAGCTGGCTGGTTTCATGGCTGATTAACATTTAATGTTAATGCTAGGCTCATGTTGAGGGAAACTGCAGCAGAGTTAAGTAATGATAATAGCAGAGTTGGCCATACCGCATGTGTAATACTGTCTGCAAAGAGTAATGTGATGATTGTGAAATTACTACTCTCTAGTCACCAAACAGTCAAACATGCAAACACACACACACACACACACACACGCACACCATGACCTGAATCTACACAACTAGTTACCCAGAAATAGAACTGGTATTTCTGGCTAAGGTAATTAAGATTTGTTAAAAAATTGATAGCTAGCCGAAGAGAACGGGGGAGGGGAGGGATTAAGAATTCAGAGGAGTATAAACGGGGAGTTACGATATTATGGTTTTAGGGCGAAGCCGAATGTCGCTTGAATTGCCGGAGCAAGTCTTTCCATTCAAGGCTGATCGGACATGGTCTTCATCTATCGAGCGGCGTATACTTAGACGATGAAACAACATCATCCATCATTCTTAAAGACTAGTGCTCTGATGGGGAGAATTAGAATGCATTACAGATGTCACGCATCATCAAGCTAAACATCTCATTTCCACCTCGCTGTGCGCTTTTGTCTGCTGTCTGGGGCTCGGTTCTCCCTTTGACTGCGGCGCATTTGTATCTGTGCCCGTGTTTGCCTGCGCGTGTTTATGTTTAAGAGCTCTCGGGGCCGATCTCCCCGGGGCGAGGTATCCATCACCATCCAAGCGTTTTTTTTGACCGGGCACAGCGCGGGCCCTTCAGCCGGCTGCAGCTCCCCCTCGGGGGTGCCTCGGTGTCAAGGGATACCACCTGCACCAAACACACACACTAATACAAATGGCTGTGACCCTAACACTCCCATGCCCTCATTAGGTGATTAGTCCCACAGAGCCGGCTAAACCAACACCGCTCACTCCTAAATGCCCGTCATTGCCTCCGGCTTCCATGGCAGAGTCAGGTGCAGCTCCAATAAACGCAAAGACGATTTTTCTCGAAAAACAGTGTTTACTCTTTGCGTGTGTGTGTGTTGTTGTTGTTTTCTTTTGGGATGCTGTTACTTCTTGGACTCCCTTTGATGCAATTGTTCTACTTTAACCAGCAGAAATAGCCAATTTGAATTGGAAATGATTATTCTGGGGGAGAAAAAAAAAAAAAAATGTTGCATCAACACACCGTATATTATTATCATCATCATCATTATTATCTCATTATAATTATGATTACGATTACTATTAGTGATAGTATTGTTATTATTATTATGATTTGCATATGATTAAATGTGTGTGTGCTTAGACTGCAGGAATATTACGATCACCTGTGCCTTCTCCATATTTATTAACTCATATAGCATCACTCCGGCCTGGAATATCACTCACAGCAATGAGCTGCTGAGAGCAACCGCAGCCGCCTCGGCAGGAATAATAAAGACACCAACTTTGCTGTCGTAATTAACTATGAAATATTGATGCCCATAACTACTTTTCTGGTCTCCGTGAGGATGTCTTAGGAAAATGCAGGATGAAGAGGAAACTGTGTGTCTATAGGCTCGCAAACCTCACTCACTGATGAATAATTGACAGCAACATAATTAGCATGGCGCGCCATGTGTTAGCGCATTTTCCACATATCCAAGAACAATGTTCAGCTCAAAGGGAAAAAAATATGTCAAACATGGGTGCAATGAGCTCTGAGAATGTACAATGTCATTGAAATTAGGAAGAAACAATAAATACTGCTGCATGAAATTGCAATGAGAGCTACGGTGAAATTATTATAAGTCAAATTAAGTCTCCCCCTCATTCTTCATAGCAGTAAACGGAGCTGAAGTCTTCCATTCATGAATAAACGTAACAATAACCGGTTTGATGTCCACGACAAAGCAATCCACTCATCTCGGACTCAGCACAGATACGCGAGCCAAGAGCCAGATTTATTCTGACGTGCCCAGGTGAAATTGACTCGCTCATCAGGTCTTGGCATATTTGGCCTTATTTTCTTTAGGGATTCCCAACTCTTATTTTTTTTTTTGCTTTTTCAAATAATCACACACTTGTTTCCAAAACGTGTCCATTGTGTTGCATGTTCTGCAACGCTGACCTAATACAGTTGGTGCTATCAGTCCCGCATCTACAAGTATATCGCTGTAAACTGATATATTGTAGAATTGCAGACACTGGTCATCCGTCTATCTTGGCCAAAAGATTAAGAAAAAAGTAAATATAAAACTACATTTAAAGTAATTGTGAAACCCCTCAAAATCAAAATCAACCTCAGAAATCAAGCAATGGGGCTACTGGATCATCTCACCTGTAGCATTGCTGCGGCAGAGCAGGTACAAGCAGAGATAAAGTAAAAAGTTGCTCATTTCTTATTGATTTTGGTATTTCGAGAGGAGAACATTGAGGATAACCTGAAATCAATAGCATCAACCCATGTGGTTTTCATATGTTAATGCAATTTCTAGATCCGCCGGCCTTTCATTTATTGAGAGTTGAGAAAGTTATATCCTCAGGAGGCACAGCCGCTGCACGGTGGATATTGAACTGCATACTGTATAATATGTAATGTATGCATTGACATTTTATCACATCATGTTTGCATGAGATGTGTGTGGAACAATAACTCATATCCAGTCACAGTGTCGATGTTGAGACACCTGGAATATTTGCTTTAAAAAAAAAAAAAAAAAAAAAGCGGGCCATACAGTCATGTGATGTCTGATCGTCGCTGTTTTCGGGTAATTTTTGCAACAAAATTAAATTCTTGCAGAGCAAATGCTTATGTGACTGATTGCAAGCCATCCCGCTGCAGAGTCACCTGCAGGAAACTGCCTTCAATTGTGCAAAAAGACACACTTGTGAAATTTTGAAAGCAGATCACTGGAGGAAGACAAATCCAAATTTAACTGTGGGCTGTCTGCTCAGTGCCAGCCCCGTGCCATGGAACAAAATAATCCCTCTCATCTGCCCGGACTTGTTAACAAAGCTGTCAGCTTGCTTTTACAACCAAACAGGCCTCAGGCAGACCCCCCCCCCCCCCCCCCCCCCCCCGACAGAGGAGAAGGAGCAAGCTCGATGTAATGTCTCAAACTTCCCCCTTTCGATAGAAACACACACACACACACACACACACACACACACACACACACAATATCCCGACTTCCCTTTTTCCCTCTTGTCGACTAAATGTCAACTCTCCTGACATACAGCCTTGTTTGGAGCCAATGGTTACCTCATAGTTAATTAATCCTGATTCAATCAATGTGAACTGTTGGGATATCTCGCTATATTGTGTCTGTGCATGGTTGTGTGTGTGTGTGTGTCCGTCTGTCCCTATGTGTGTGTGTGTGTGTGTTTATGCTGCTTGTGAGTGTGAGAGAGACATAGTAATCAGAGGGGAGGACCAGTAGGATAGATGATGATGGATGGCACTCAGTGAGAGGCCTGTTCTAATCAGCAAGACCTTTTCTCCGGGTGGAGGAGCTGGCAGCAGAGGATGAGGAAGGCTTAATGATGGCAAAGTGCACGTGAGTGCATGTGTGTGTGTGTGTGTGTGCGTGGCATGTGCGTGTGTGGCAGGGGGGCTCTATAGCAAAAACCAAAATCAGGCAATAGAGGAAAAAGCAATAAAGCATGATAGTGAGACAGAGGTTCAGATGAGATGGGCTAATTGAGATGTCACGGGCCAAATCTGAGCAGCCGGGAGGGGAAAGTCACGGCAATAAATTAATTTTGACAGTAATATATTTACACGTAGAACAATATGATTAAAACTGAGCAAGTGTTGAAAAAAAGAGCCCGCATTGGGAAGATGCAATCAGCAATGGACAACAAATATAATGGGAACATTGATGGAAAAAGCTAAAATGACTGATGTGTGTTGTATTTCAATAACAGTCAATTGCAGGTGGTTGAATTTGTGATGCGGCTTTATAATTAAGGGAGCTGTCATACCAAAAAAAAAAAAAATAACATGATTGAAAATGTTTGGATAAATGTTTTATGGGGAAGGGAATGCAGAATCGCTGCAAAGAAATTCAGCCCAAACACAATAAAATCAATTTCTTTCTATCATTTATTAAAAAGAAAAAAAAAAAAAAAAACAGCACAGGTGACACATGGGCCGGACTTGGTTCATTGTTGTTTCAAGTCCTAATAAATACCAATGATAAACTTCGCAAACGTAAACACTGGAAGAAATCCGTCATTTCCATAGTGATGAAACGCCACGACCAGCGTGTGTAATGGGAAATCAGATCGATGTTTCTACCGATTGATTATGTTAATGGTGGCCGCGTCGCGACTGATGTTATTCCGTGCAACTCGTCCTGCAACGGGGGGGGGGGGGAAACAAAAAATGAGTAAAGTGAAGAAGGTCCGGGTGATCTTCACAGAAAGGCAAATGCATTTCTGTCAGGCACATTTGTGCAACTGATAGTGGTCCAAGGGATAAAAACAAAAGTGAAATCTAGGGAATAGATTAGGAAAAAAGTGCAAAACGGCAGAGGCTAAAACTCCGATACACAGTCGCGCAATCTGGTAGCAATTTAAGGAAATGGCCAGAGGCAAGAGCAGAAAAAAAAAAAAAAAAAAAACTTTTAAAGAGTGGATTTGCAAGCGCTTAGTAGCACGTCCAGTCTTAGCTCTGAAGTATTGTATTCCACGTTTGGGGTAAACAGAGGCCTGAATGCGGCTTCATCATACTTAGATTTAACCCTGGGAACAGTCAGTACTTCATCCTGGTGCTGGACTTCTGACAAGTACCTTGGAACTTGGCCATTAAGTGATTTGTGGCTGAGTAGCAATAAATTTCAAGATACCGGTAGCAAATGAAGAGACGTGAAAACTGCATTGTGTGCCGGCTCCTATTTGTTTGTTTATTTATATATTGTTCGGTCCCTGAAACGGCACCGAAAGCTCCATTGGTGTGGGTCTAAGACAGAGCCGTGAAGCAGAATCGCGACAATAATCCAGTCTGTTTGAGGTAAAACCGAGTATGAGTTACTTTATTTGGTGTTTGGTAACAAGTGTCAGATCTTAACATTTCTGAGATAATACATGGCAGCTTTTGCTTATTGACTGCCGGCTCGTTCCATCAGTGGAAACTTTTCAAGGCAGTTTTTTTTTTTTTTTTTTCTTTTCACAGTTGCAGACGGTTGAGATTAGTGTGGATTTCGAAACTTTCATCTGTTATTATAATTGAAGTGTAAAGCTTATGAACTTCTTGAATCTGTTTTGACTTTTCTGTCCTATCAGTCAGCCAGCTAACCCGAAAGTATATTTTTACACATATTTTACACATCGCAAAACCAGATTATTCATTAACGATTCAGTTTATCGCTGAGGGGGGCCGGAGCCCGTCCTAGACGTCATTGTGCGAGAGGCGCGGTTCACCTCGGACCAGTTGCCGGTCGATCGCAAGGCCGCATATCGAGACAACCGACAATTCATTCCCTCCCCTGCTCGCCTGGGCATTTTTTGAATCTCCAACCGCAGACCCGACATGGAGATTCTACGCCGAAAGAGTCGGAATCGAACCAGGGACCTTCTTGCATGTGCGAGGTGGTAAATAATCCCTTGCAAAAAAAAAAAAAAGAGAAAAAGCATGACTTTTGACTGAATGCCTTTTCTTTATTCAAAGCTCTGTGCTACACGATTCAACGTTTTACCGTGAAAGTGTATTTACTCACTTGCTCAGCGGACGATTATCGTTAATTATTACCACTACTTACCGAATCTCTCCACCGTTATCCGAAAACACCATGTACGACAGCGTCTGTGCTTACTCTCATTCATTTATTTTTGTTTGTTTTTGGCACGCGCTTTAAAAAAAACAAGTTCTTTCTAATAGTGGCTCTTTTTATAGTCTCCCTCAGTACCACACGAGGTGCGGGCGGATACCCTTAAATCAAACAGCGAAGGCCTGGAGAATTAAAGAAAACACGTTTGTTGTCTGGTGTCCTCTATTCATCAGCGGCACTCGAGGAATCGTCCCACGGCAGCCTATTTCCAGTTGTTTACTGGACTCACTTTAAAGAAGTTCTATCAATGGCGTGTTTAAAAGATCATTTGTAGATATTCGCCACAAACAAACCAGCCTCATTTAAAATGTTGAAGTGCGCTTTATTTGCGGCGGCTTGCTTGCGTTTGAGTAAACATGGTGTCAAAAACATTTTACAAATATATGAGCATTCTCATTAAAGTGGGATTTTCTAAAATAATTAAAAGTAATTAGTCAACCCGCATTAATAAGGAAGGGAAAATCTGTCGCCTTTTCTCGAAGGATGACATTGAAGGGGGGGGCGGTGATAAAAGCCTGACCCAGATATATTAAAAAACAAGTCCTTCTCTTTCCACCTGACACATGCTGCAGTTTCCCTTGCAATTCCTTTAGCATCCGGAGAAACGCAGCGGCGCTACGGTTTGTCACTTAGACAGCTCTTAGGTGACTCCCGCCTGCGGAACGTGGTAATTGACGAACGTTAGCAGCATTTGGTTTGATGGGCACATCGGTAGGACACAACTGTTCTTCCATGTGGGGGGAATAGCGAGCAGAATTTGCACCGGGTTCAGAAAGTCAAGCGCCAGGATCCAGATCCTCCTCTTTTGGTAAAAGCACAGCAGCTACACTCTAAAATGATTATTTGCTTCTTTCAGCACAGGTAATAAGTTTTTTTTTTTTTTTTTTTTTCAAAACCACCCATTTGTGAATGTACGTTTCATCAAAACCCTGCTTAAAGGGGTCACAATCTGGTCAAATTGTCCTTCTATTCATATTGTTCCGGAAGCAACAAGACTAGCATCATCTCTCTCAACCTTCAAGAAACAGGTAAAAACTTTTCTCTTTCAGGACTTTTTACTGCGCTGATGCCCCAGATCAGGTTAGGCACCAAGTTAGGCTATGCAGTGTGTGTGTGTGTGTACGTTTGTGGATGTCTTTGTCAAAAAAACAAACAAAAAAAAAAAAAACTCACTAACCCAAGCTTACTGTTCTGTATATTTCCTGTGCATCTTTTATTTGCAAGTGTTATTTGCAGTCCCTATGTCCTCTATTGTAAGTCGCTTTGGATAAAAGCGTCTACCAAATGTAATGTAATATTTTTTTTTTTGTAATTTTTGACTTTAAAACTGTTACGCTGCTGCGACAAACGAATTTCCCCTATGGGGATCAATAAAGTTCACCTTATTACGTAAGTTGTTTGTGCATTAATGTTTTGATCGCTTTGCCCTGCCGCAGTCGAGTGGCTTAATCGATTCCATCATCGAAACCTTTCCGTGCTTTTGTCACCTTTTACTGGCGTCGCGGCACTCCTCACTCGACCTGCGGTAGAATAAGCGCTCTTCGACCGCAAGGAAATGCCCAATCCATAAAATGGCCTCTGCAGGTTGGGTCACGTAAAGGGGTGTATGACGTTGGAGATCATGCGGAGTACGTGGGCGGGACGGAAAACGGGAAGCAAAAAGCGACTGCAGCTGCGAGAAAAATGTTGCAGTGTAGAGAGTATAAAATTTCCATCTGTGATTTAGTGGAGGGAGTATTACTGTCGCCTAGTATTAAAAAGAATAATCAAAGAGTCCTCAATTACCTAAAATTGATACTCGTGTGTTTAGCGCCGCCCTCATTTGGAAACTGCAAACGACAAATCCCATAATAAAAGCGCCGTTTAAAAGGGGATTTATCCGTACACACATCTCTCTCACATCCACAGTAGCGTCGCCTTACGTCGGACATTAAACGCAAGGATTTACCGCTATGGGGAGATTTTGACGATCGTTAACAGGAAACCTAATGAGGCGCCTTCCTCGTCGCGGCCAATGTCAATCGTGTTGGAACACGAGTGTTTATACGTGTTAAAAAGTACATTTGAAGTTGTAATGGATGGAGTGCTCTTTCCTGCCTTTGAAGGATCATAATGTTAAGATCACTGTCTGGCAGTGAGGCGAGTAGAGTTATGAGCCGGAGTTCAGGCAGGCGAGGAGACGGGAGCCAAAGAGACAGTTGAGTGGAAGAGGAGATTCTGCTGCCGAGCGAGAATTCTTCCAGTTATTAGACGATTCGTTTAAAAAAAAAAAAAAAAAAAAAAAAAAAAAAAAAAAAAGAGAGAGGGAGAGACTACGGTGAAGAAAGGCGATTTCAATGGTTCGTTATTCTTGTTACTGATCTAAGATAAATGCGCACTCGTGCACAAATGTGCCAGATTTCTCTCATTCGTTTTGATTTTACAGACAAACCCCCTCTCTAATCAACATGTCTGAGATGTAACAGTTTTCGGTGACTGATCTTATTTTCCCCGAGGTGTAACGTCTCCGAACCGATGAATGCAGTGAAATGCGCCGAAGTAAGACATCAGGACATCATGGAGACGAAATTTTTTTTTTTTTTTTTGAGACAATGCGCTGGTTGCGCGGAGGGAAAAAAAAGGAAATTGCAAACATCAGCAACAAGCAACATCATTAATCATATTTATTATTCGTCAGATCGGCGTTGCACTCCGGTACGTAACACGCCGTTGCCATCGTGTGTCTGTCCTCGCCACCACAGGTGGTGTCTGGCTGGTTCAGTTAATCCCTCCATATTTTTTTCCCCTAGCTGCAAAAAGGCCCCCGTTGCTAAGGCAAACAGCGCTTAGGAAATTTAGACAGTTCCAAATGTGCTCCTCGATGAGGCAAGTCCTCGGTTAGAAGGTGGATGATCTGAAGGAGGCGAGACAGGACTTTCCTGTGGGAGTGCGGCGCGGGGCACGTCAAGTCGCTTGGTCACAGCGCGGCGTGACAAATGAAGAGATCATTAAATCTATATTACGGTGTCACTTCTTTGGCCCGAAGACCAATTCAAACAGAAACTTTGAAGTACAATAACTGTTTGTTACCGGCTATGTCATCCGTTGGCTGTTGATCGTGCGGCCTATGCTTTCCGCCGTTCAGATGGTGACAGTGTTAACTAGCGTCCACTGCATCGGTGCAAACTGGTGAGGTAACAACTGTTGAAGTGGAGGAAAATGCAGCGCAACAGGGCCCGGAGTGCTCCGCTCCGGGGTCGGGGCATCTGGGTGCATTTGGGGGAGTACTATTCGAAGTAAAGGCCTTGTTCTAGGGTTGAATTTTGTCACACTCCTTCAATTTGATTGACTCTTTGGCCGAACAACTGCAGTTTTTTGTTTAGTCGGTGAATTTCATCTCGTGTCTTCTTAGTTCTCACATATTTTAGTCGTCTTTCCTCCATTTAAACCTCCTTCCCCTTTTGTCTGATATTTTTTTCCTCCGCATTTTCCATCTGTTTCCACTCTGTTTGTGTGTTTAAACGGGTGTTTTATCTGGTCAAGATGGAAAACAAACAGACATTTGTTTCACTGTGAAAATGTGTTTTGTAACTATGAAACTCAGCGACGCGCTGGCTTAAAAACTGGCATTTCAGAGCAGCTGGTCACAGGTGCAGCACCTTCATTATACAAACTGGGGCAATTTGCTTTAGAGTTTTTTTTTTTTACTCGGGAGCCGATCATACATCGCTGGCCATTCAGCTCGTCTGGAGACGGCTGCGTCACAAAATAACCTGACCGCTCATTTGGCGGCGGAGAGTTCTAAACCCACTGAGCCACGTATTCACGGCTAGGACTTTGTAGCATTGAAATCTGTCTGCTGGCGACAGCTAGCGAAAGACGGCGTACCAGCAGATGGGGATAATATGTGGAGTGAGCGAGGGAAAAATAATCCATCGGTGCAGCTCTCTCCAAAAACTTCTTCCATCCAGTCTTCCCCCAGAGGTGCAGTTTGGCTGAACATTGTTAGACATATCTGTCAATGTGTGCAGGAATGTTCAGGATAAAATTATGCACAATACTACAATCCTGCACTGAAATCATGCCAGCAACAAAAGTCTGGCTACTTTCATGTACTGCTTTTAGCATTATAAAACATGCATTTCTGAAACAGCATGCCAGTTAGCCGTGTCTCGCGTTCGTATTTTCAGGCGAGACTCCATAGCCAACTGGGACATAATGTTTTGGAATCGCACGCTGCTTCTTGGCTATGTGACGAGCAGGACTATGTGCTGCTTATCTTGGTTGCTCGTAAAACAATATTGAAGAACATGTTGAGAAACACTTTATCTCTCTCTCTGCTGGGCATAAATGTGGCCCACGGATGTATTTTCTCACCACTTGACTTGCCCGTTTGTAAGGCTTCGTGCTGGAGTAGAGCGACACCGGCTACCGGGTAACACGGTCCAAATTCCCAGACAGAAATCCATTCGTCGACGTAACGACGGCACAGGATGCTGATATCGGAACGTGAGGAAATATTTGACGTCGGCGAACGAATTTCTGGACGAACCGCGCGGAAACCGCATTTGAAAAGCTCAGCATTAGCGCGGCCGTGAGCGGCATCTCGATTTTTTTTGGCCTTACGCTTACGCCGGGAGCGCACAAAAGCGGTGTTTCTTTGCCGGTCACATGTCCCCAATTCAAATCTGTGCGCTAGACAAGCGTATCTTGAAGCACACGTGGCGAATGCAAACGTTCATGGACTAAAACGTGCACATAACACAAACGGGAGGGGGGGGGGGGACACCGTATCTGTCTAAATGTGTCACAAAGTGTTTACCGAACTTGTGTGCGGTATTGCAAGCGATCAAAGCCCTCGACGCACACACTGCCAATGCGCATCAGACTGTTGCAATTATCAGAGTCATTAGATAAAGTGAGAGACGAACGGCGCCCGTTTCGAGCCCATTCTGCTCCCTCTGGAACGGGAGCTGGAGGTGGCTGATTACAAGCAAACACATTCATAATTACACAGGCGTGCAATCGCACGCGGAGCCAGACACGCACGAAACATCAACCGCGCACGGCGAGGAGCAGCACAGGTGGTGCCTCATATGAGGTCTGCACTCCACATCAAAAGGACACCTCTGACATCTCAGATTGCTCACAAATGATGATGCGCCGAGATCTTTTGCCACTACAAAGGCAGAACAAAAGAACTGACATGAAAGAGAAGTCAATAAACATAAGGCGTTTAATAAAACATTTTTTTTTTTTTTTTTTTGTTGAATTCAGTACAAAGGTTTTCACTGTTTTTCGCTCTCGCGCGACACAACAACAACAAAACAAAAAACAAAAAAAAAAATGACAAACGGGGAAGAATTTCAATAGTTGATAGTCCGGCAAAAGAGTGCGGCACTAATAAACTATTACAGCCATCAAATGTTTTCTACGTTCACGAGAACGGCATCATGAATTATTTGCCTTAGGTTGTTCGTTTTCTTTTACAAATCATGAAAATGTATTTTCGGCTGGCCGTTTTAAAGACCATCAGATTTGCCACTCATTTTTTGTGTGAGTTTGTCAATTAAATCTCGAATTGATTTCACTTTAAGTTGCGATGAATGTAACGTACTTATTAGTGTAGTGGGATACTGTCACACAATCTGTGGCTTTAGATGGTGAGGCAATGCTATTGGGCTTTCAATCAATCAATGAATCAGCCAATCAATCAATCAGTGTGACTGTGCAGACGTAGGTCTGTACAAAATGACATTGTGGAGATTTTCCATTATCTGTCCTTCCTGACTTTGGCTGCAGCATCTATATTTCTGTGTTGCATATTAATATCCACCTGCCGACGATGACCTCCCCGATATCGCCGATCCCGAACGAGGGGGCCGTTAAACCAGATCTCGTGAGGCGATCCTGTCCGTGTTGAACTTGATTTGTGATGCGTGTTCCTGGCTCAGCGCCTTGATTCCAGATTTTCTTTTCCTACGTTCCTTTCCAGAACGAGGTCTAAGAGTGTGTTTACCTCATACGGAGTGTAAAGGCACGAGAGCTGAACCGTCTTCGATTTTTATTGGTGTGGTGTATTATTGCAGAAGAGCCTCCAAAGGTCTGAGGAGTTGGCTGGCAAGTGATACGTATTTATTCTTCTGCCTCATCCAAAAATGTCAATGTTATGCTTGGCTTTATCAGCTTTTAGAAAAGCGATGGCATTTTGTCAACAAAGTCGGGATCCAATGTAAAGCGATGACATGTTTGTTTTTGGGAGGATGTTTAGCGTTGCATGCAAACATTGATCACGGCTCAGTAAAGTCGCTTCACCCTTTGCCGACACTCCCGCCGCCGGAGAAAGTTCCACCGACGACTGTCGGTTTGCCTCCCGACAGGATTTCGCAAATTCAACTGGACAGATTTTCACGGAAAACAGGCGCAGGAGTCTTGCCGGGGCCAAAGATGAGCCAATTAAGTTTAAAAACTGCCTTTTCAATTTTTTCTAATAGCCTTAATGTCGTGATGCATTTTTACAGAGTGTCCTTCTTGTTGGATCATTTATTTACGCTTAGATTCGCACAGAGACTCTCTCATAAGAAACACAAGTCTCTCTAATAGCAGACACACACACACACCCTAGATGTACCAAATATGCTCAGAAGTATGCTCCACACAACCTTACAAGCTGTATTGAAAACACACAGAGAGCAGCAGCTGCTACTCAGAGAGCTCCTGCCCAGCGCAGAGGCAGCTGAGCGAGTAGGAGCGGTGGCTTACAGATGTTCACCGTCCCACAGCAGTTGTCGGACCTGCAGTGGAACGTCGGCCCGGGAGGACGCCGAGCCGAGGCACAGTGGCAAAGAAACAGAATGGAACATGAGGTCACACTCAAAGCTCGAAAGCCCACGGCACCTCAGACTGCTGGCACTGCCAACAGCCTGTGAGCAAACATCAAGTCGACACAAGTCAAGGGGCCTGGATGGTGACGAATCTGAATTTCAACACTTTCAAGTAATGTTTTTTTTTTTTTTTTTCTCCCCTCCTCCCCTCTCTTTTTCTTTCGGTCTTGGACACAAACTATGAAGCCCGTACGGCTGAAGGAAACCCGGGTTTGTTGAGACACCGTTCTGGACAAACAAATTACAGTGTATTATTACAGGGGCAGAAGTGGCTTCGGAAAGTTTGTTTAGCTGAAAAGTAATACCAAGCATCTGCTTTCATTACGGTTCGTGCCTGACAGTCGTGTTTGTTGACAGAGGGCTTTCGGACGCTCTATTAGGGTGAACTCTTGTGCAGGTTGGAGTGCTGGCAGGCATTTC
This sequence comes from Fistularia commersonii, assembly GCF_037954325.1. NCBI lineage: Eukaryota > Metazoa > Chordata > Actinopteri > Syngnathiformes > Fistulariidae > Fistularia > Fistularia commersonii. The sequence continues at coordinate 11,033,821 of NC_141310.1, read as the reverse complement.
ACACGGTTCTGATACGCATTAGTAGATAATTGAACAAATGACTTGTGACTCACTTCAAAACCTGGTGAGTAACTTATAAAATTAGCCCATGAAATGAACGGTTTCTTTAATAAGCTTCACCCAATTAATAAAAAGGCAGTCTGTTTTTTTGACTTTTTTAACACCGGCGTATTTTCACCTCATCGAGTGGGTGTCGCCGGCCTGCCGTTATGCTCACGGAATTCACCAAATCTGTTTAGCGCACTCAAAACCGACATTAAAACATGGAGCAAATTTCTGCAGCGGCAACATTTGGCCAGGATAAATTAAATTAACTCGATCTGACATCGAGCGTGTCCAATATAAATCTTTACTAAGCGAGTTTGCTCTACTGAGCGACTGCAGAGTGCCTCCTTTGTTAAAGGACAAGAATACTTCATATATTTTACAGTAGTTAACTAGGACAAACTGACATGACTCCTCAGTAAATAGAGTCACGTCTGTCTCTACCAAAGAACAAGCAGACAAAAAATGCGAAAAGGAAAATAACTTGTTTAATTTTGACGACATCATTTAAAAACAACATGTTAAACCTTGCATGTACAAATATTGTGTTTTGTTTATTATAGTTCAACCCCGTCACACTGAGACAGACCCCCCCCCCCCCCCCCCAAACACACAGGCAACAGACAGAAGGCAGTGTGTTTAGCTGCAAGCTACTGCGCCCTGAGGTTCCACTTGATATTGCATTCAAAACTGCTTTCACACACGGTCCCAATGATGTCATTTTGTTAAATAAACCCCTAGTTTTTGTAATTCTTGCTATCAACTTATGTATTCCGTCCACAGTTTTAGCTGAGATCAGAAGGCCAGGGCTAAAGCTGCGTTGTTGGCTGAGTCCCTTAAGCTGTGAATCCCACGAGCACAGAGCTGCACACTTGTCACCTTTGCATCTAAAAATACACTTTCTGACATAAAACTTTTCCTCAAGATATTTCAACTAAACATTTCTGTTTCAAGAACCTGTCATCTGGACAAAGGCCTTGGGGCCTGATGTCTCTTCATCTGTCATCATTAACCCCGATATTCCGAGATGGCACGTTATTGCAAATTGTGCCATTTCTTCAGCTACGAGCATTGAGCCGACAAATACCCGAATCCAGAATTAGATATGTGCAGCGAAACAGCCTCTGACAAAAAAAGTGCGGTTAGAACCGTTTGGTAACGTCAGAGCTGCAATATTAACGGCAGATATCTCCAGATTATGCATTGATGTCTTGCGACCACGAATCGTGGCAGCTGAGACCGCCGCTGCCACTGCTCATCAAAAGTTAAATAAACATACCGTAACTAAATATTACCAAGTCATGCTTTATAGATATGTACGGTCATGTCCGTTGGAAGTTCCCATTAGCCGCGCGCTGCCTGCGCTTGATTTGTAGCGACAGCAGCAAATCTATCCCTGTCTCTTTGTCTCTGTGTAACACCACCAATGTCAACATGACCCCTCGGCGGGCTGAGAGATCATCCCGAAAGAACTTCTTTTCCACTCGCATACAAATAATACGGCCTTTCACGCGTTGTTTTCAGATGCCGGACGAGGGTCGGGGCGAATCGTAATTTTCATTCGGACTTTAAGTCGTTGTTTTCTCAGGTGGTTTGTTAAAAAGGCGAAAAGAGACTGGGGTGAAAGGTCGGCGTCTCTCGCTCGCTGACCCCTGCTCCCGGGCCTCGGACAGCCGGCCCCGGCTGTGTTAGATCTCTTTTAAACAAGCCTGGATGAAACCGACGTCTGATTTCCTTTATGCGCTACTTTATGACGCAACTTCTTTCAAAACTTCATTTGATATATTTCTTTTGATGTTGGAAACGACTAAGCTTGCTCTCTTTCCCAAAATTCAATCATTCAACAGGACGCCCCGCCTTTCTGTGTTTGTGTTTCTGCAAATGTATCACCGGCTGCAAGAGTGTCATGTTTGTCTGACTGCGAATGTATGCTTGTGTGTATCTGTGTGTACTTAAGCTGCAGGATCACACACACACACGGCAGTGTAACATGAATATTTTGCTTTGGCGTCTGGCTGCTGTGGTCTCCCTCGGCATGGGGGAGCCTTGTAGCTGGAGGTGGGGGAGCGGGGCGGGCGGTGGTCGGGAAGGGGTACGCTCTCTAATGGGCTACCCAGGGACCTGACGCCGCTCTCCTGAGACACATGGGCTCTATACATCCCAGCCTGCAGCCTTTGTCAAAATGCACACTTCCTCAAATATTCCTTTTCAAATCCATTAACTCCAAACTCAAATCCGCGCCCAATTAGGCAAAGCAGGTCAACTTCATAGGAACTATATAATACAGATGGCATGGGAAAGTTCTGATACGGGGAGCGTTCGGGCAGTGGATGTGTGTGATTGTCTGCGTGACATCAAATAAACTCCCATGGACAGAGTAGGCGTCCGTTCGGGGACAATGGATTGTTTGTTTGTTTGTTCTTCAAAATATTAAGCATTCATTAGCAGGAGCGGCGAACACTGTGACTTCCTATAAGAGCAGCTTTCGGCGATGTTACATCTTGCTGTCTATACGATGCAGCTATATGTACAAACGGAGCAAACACGTGACACAATGCGCACGCTCGCACCGATGATTATGAACACGTCTCTGTGCATCTGCAATGGAATCCTGTGTTTTGTTTTGTATTTTTGTTTGTTTGTTTTTTTTTAAACGGGGCCCGGTAATGTGTGTGTGTGTGTCTGTGTGTGCCTTCACGTGTCTCCATGACCACGATGGAAAACTGCGCCTATTGCCCCCTTTAATCAGAGAAGCACAATGGCTGGGCTAAATCCGCCTTATCTCAACACAATCAGATTAGAGAGGATTGCTGCTCTACTAAGCACCACAAAGTAAAGCGCAGCCCCCACTTGCGGATCAAGATGATTTGATTAATAATTTGGGATCATATTATCCTTTAAGAAGCATAAATTGTTTTATTCTTATTCATTTATTTTCCATTTGTTTCTAGGTCCCCCCCCCCCTACGCAATTCCTAAGGCTAACAGAGATTGAAAGATTATCTTCACCACCTGGGCAAGTGTTTTCCCCACCTCCCTCACGCTCTTTTCCCCTCCTTCTTCAATCCATCTCTCCCCTCAGCTTCCCGGTGAAGGTTCATTGTTGTTTCCGGCCGTGGCCAGATGGGGGTGCCATGCCTGCTGCACACGACGCGGCCCCTCCTCCCCACCTAATCTCATCAAAATAAACATGCCAGCAGTTGTCAGCTTCCTCTGCAGCGAGGAGAGGCGAGGAGGGAGGGTGCTATAGAAACAGGTCAGGCTAATCATGCATATAATTGCATTTTGACATTTTGGGCTACTGGGACCAGACCTTTGGATATCAGGTTATCCTTGAAGCACTTAAGTGATTAACAAATGAAAATGCGGCTCTGAAAGTTAATTAGATATAATGTCTTGTCCGTGCCTACCGGGCGGGGTTTTAAGGTATCTGTTGTCACCGTGTGGGTGGTTCAGGGGTGGGGGGCAGGGCAGCCCTGTACTTTAAATTGAAAAATATCAGGAGGTGATGAGAGAGGCTTTTCATCCCACACCAGACAAGTCTTTGATCGCCATCCCATTTTGTCTCGGAAAACGACACCCTCTAATTTTTTGGATTGTCCTCAGTCAAAGCGGATCTCGCGGTAATTACCGCACCTAGTTTTACAGCGTTTTTTTTAATAGTCTGGTGTGTTTGACCCGAGTAGAATCATCTTTAAATGGTAAAGGAATGAGAGGACTTCATTAGCTTGCTTGAACAGCCTTGTTTGCTCACAGGAATAATTATCATTCCCCTCCCCGGTGGCTCAGTTAAGCAAAGGAAACATTTGCCATCATATTTCATAAGAAAGCAGCTTTTGGCCAGTGAAGAGGCAGTCTCTTTTTTTTTTTTTCCCTTCTGTATCTTTCTGGCTTTTGATATCTCTATCTCCGTCCTGCCCCCCCATGTCGTGCCAACGATTCATAACTGAGGTTTACACCTCAATTTAGCGCAATGCAATATCTAAAAAATAATTACATTGTCTCAGATTACCGGATGAGGAGACCCTGGAGGAGGATTGCTGCAAGGACACCCGATCCGGCGATCCTGAAACCCCTGCAACAAAATCTCGGGCCGTTTTGTCCCGCCTCGCAGAGAGGAGATACGTTTTTAACCGTGTTTCTCACACCTGTGCGGACCACAAACCAGGGAAGGAGTTTAAAGATTTTAAAACAGCGAGTATGACCAAATTCAACCAGCTATCCTTGAGACTTGCATATCAGCCAAATAGCAACCAACAAGCTACTAAGACAATGTTTTCGTGTGCTTGTGTTTGTTTGTGTCTTACTCGATTTCTGTTCATAAAGCTGAGGGAAAGACTGGAGTCGGATTGAATGTCACTCGATAAGGTCAATTTGTTAGGATGTCCTTGAAATGCTTATGATGTCTGATAATGCGATATAAACCAAAGCTTTTGTGCCATAAAATATTAATATGATGATGCACAAGTGTTTGACTTCATCTTGAAAACATGTCCATGAAATAATTAATGCTTTTTTTTTTTTTTTTTTCCATTTATAGTGATCAGTGATGACTATTCTGAAATGGAGGAGGGGGCTGCTTGGTTTGTTGTGATATGAAAGGTTCACACATTCACTAACTTCAAATGCGTTGTCCTAAAAAAAAAAAAAAAATAAATAAACCCTTCCGCTGCCCTCGAGCCTGAGGTCACAAACGCTGTACGGTTTTGCACTATCAGATTCAAAATCTGGCGTTTAAAGGCTACAAATAAACTATCAAAACAAATTACGCACATTTGGGTGGAGAACAGATTCCTGCGAGGTCTGTGGAGACGCTAAAAGAGGCGAAAAGCAGGTATGGATTGCACAAGACTGTTCCGCAAGTGGACTTGGAAATTGAAAATTCATTTATTTAACTCTACCTCACAGTAACCGCACATTATTTAGAATGTGCTTTTCTTAGGTTTGTGCATGGACATACACTACTAAAACAATATCGACACGTTCACGTGCACCGAGCCATCGTGATCTGCCATCGAGACACATGAAAACAGCAGTCTGGAAGCAACAACAATCATATATGAAACAAGCGATATAAAAAAACAAGAGATTATTAAAAAAAGCGATTACCAAGAAAACCTGAGATGTACAATTCACAGGCGTTGACAATGGCGATTTGGGCCTGTCCACAGTGTACACAGATGTGGACTTTTAAAATGACATTTTTGGAATTTATTCTGCATTTCTGGGCAGACTTTGTAACTAAAATTGTTTCATAATTGGCTGATTTTTATGTATATTTTATAAGGTCATGGGGACCTTGGACGCCTTTTACTTCTGAACAAATTTCCTCCAGCTGCGGTTGGAATACTCGTGCTTGTAAAAATAGCAAAGACAGAAACAAAACATTTGTTCTTTTTCTTTTCTTCTTTTTTTTTTTCCCCTGCCCAGCATATCCCTCTAAACGGAGATGTAATTGTCGTTGTTACACCCTTGAAACAGATAATTGGATCATTAACATTAAAAGTAAACAGTTTAAATTTGAATGAGGTAAGATTTAATTTCATGTAAAAAGGGAGTAATAAAGCAAGAAAAGGAAATGGATGGTGAGCTTGGAGTTTAAAGGCTTAAACTGGCCCATGAATTAGTAAAGCTGTGGCTAATCATGCTTAAGAGCTGATTTCACGACGGGAAGGGGGCCGGGCGGAGAATCAGTTAATGGCCACTGAGAGCCCGGCCTGCCGCAGGAAGCACCCGATCAATTAATTTGAGCAGTGAATTTATCTTTATTATGTGCTTATTACTCACGCCTGGTAACACTTGCCACTGAAACCGAAATAGAAAGGGGCTGAACGACACACCTGATCATCGGTCCACTTCCAGCCATTCAAAATCATGCCGATTAGCGGCGCTTTGAGAGGGAAGGAAAATAGGAACATCAGCCAAGGTGATACCTGCTGTATGTCAATGATGGACAAGCTGCATGGCATTTATATGAAAAATCTGGAGATTGTGTACTTTGTATAGACTTCTGAATGGAATATTCAAAATAAAATTCAAAGCATGCTCATTTGAGCAGAAAAACAAATGGAAAATTGCATCTCATATCTGAGTGTTTGCATGTAAATAAATGAAGTTTTTTCCTCAATATCTGACTTTCTTTTAGTTTTCCCAATGTGGTCTTGCAGAACAGGTTGCTCAGGAATCATCAGAGTCTGTACATTACATGCTAGATTTCCCAACAATTAGTGCCAGTTTCTTGGCTTTTTCACGAGGTAATGTCTTGATGTTTTTAGGTGGTGCTTCAGTAACTAACAATCTGTATCTGTATCGCACATACATTGCTGAAAATCCCAAATACAGCGATACTGCAATGCAGTTTTTGAAATTGACCGGTTTATTGTCGGGTAGAATTAGTCCAAGTCAGAGTAAGGACAGGGATAAGAATGCAATAACGTGTATAACAATATGAAATGCATACGTAGCCATAGCTAAATGTGGCGTGCGTATCTGAGAGCCCCCAACATCCACTGTTCATTGCTCATCATAAATATAAAGACTGTGATGAAGACATTGGTCCCATCAGACACCCTGGACCGTGTCTGTGTTTGTGCCTCTGTTTGGAAAAGCAGGAGCTGTCAGTCAGGGAGCAGAGGCGGGGAGAGGGCGGGATACTGGGGGGGGTGGGGGGGGACTGTGGGTGGGTGGACAAGGGAGGACGGGGTCTCAGCTGTCATCTCTGTGCACTCACATATGGTTCAGTGTCCTGGTAGCACTATGTTAAATGACAGAGAGCCCTCCCTTTCCATCATCATAGACAGACAGCTTTACAGACACCTCTGTGTCTGCAGATCTGCACACATGGAGATTTGCACACACACAGACACACACACGCAGACCCCCGCACACATTCTCCAGACTCGCACGATACAACATGACAACTTTAAATACACACAAGTACGTGCGCACAAAGCACAGTCACAGGCAGGCGTGCTCATCTCCTGCATTTTGCATAGGTAACACTTTTCATTATTCAAAGCTTCTTTCTGGGGATCTGCCGTGCACATTGGGAGGCGACATGCACTGTCTCCAAACAAGGCGCCCCTTAATTATGTATGCTCAGAATACAGGCATTGCACTTTTGTGTGCACATGGAAGTGGATGTCTATGTATGTGTGTTTTGCTTAATTGTCAAAGTTTATATGCGGTACATTCAGACATGCGGAGTATAACAGGAATTCGGGATATGTTCTTGGCTCTGTATGTACGTAGGCAGTCTGTACATCTCACCGAAATACCCCGCGGCCGTCCCGGCTAAGTTCCAAGCAGTCGATGCAATAATGTCACACGATGCAACGTAGACGAAAAGACTGAAGCAAGGCAGTCCATCTCGGCTGAGCTGAGTCAGTATAAACCCAAAAAATGCAGTTTGTCATGAAGGGTTCCCACCTGGCCCGGCCCCAATCGGAGCAAACGCCCAACCCTCATCTAAACTCAACATATTTGTCATGCAGTTGTTTACTTTGCCCCAACTTGCCCCGATTTCCCAAAAGAGACGCAAGCAATGAAACGATTAAAAAGACGGCGGCTCCTGTTGTTCGCTCGGCATTGCAACCATGTAAGTAGCCTTTCATTGAGGTGATTACACCAGATCAAAACTCCCATTAAGGTTATGTAGTGCACGTTCCTTTAAAATAGCCTCTGCTTTTGAGCGTTGACGCAACCGCACATTAGAACAGTGAGCATCACATTAACCGGCAACACTGGCAGCTCAGAGGTGCAGCAAGACAGGGATTTTCAGCTTGATTGGGTTTTCATCTTGGAGTAAAGGGATGAATTATTTATTTTAAGACTTGAATTTGTGTGTGAGAGAGTATACCAAGTGTGTGTGTGTGTGTGTGCATGCGTGCGCGCGCATGATGGAAGAAAAGGCCAAGTCAACGTAAATACTTAAAAACATTCTACCTTTCACTTGATGCAGAAAAACAACAAGCTTCAGGGTCAGAGTGCAACGTTCCCAAAAGTGAAATTCCAGCAATTATTCACAGGAGATCCACAGTGGGTGCTCAAGGCAACATGCCCGCATCCTTGAGTGGGCAGAGGAGACTGACAGTCCCATTATAAAACGGCCCACGTGACAGATAAATATTTCAGACACAAATAAATAAAGGATGCTTGGCGTTTTCCCTTTGAATGACTTTTCACAGCTGAATGCCCACGGCCGCTTGCCCCGGGTTCTCCTGACGGCACCTTTCACCCAGGCCCGGTGCAGCTCCCCAAAACGGGCCACCGACCCCTCCCGATGCCCCCTGCGCCGACCCCGGAGTCCTCCCTCCTCCTCCGCGCTGACTGGCCCTGCTCTGCGGCATGCAGGTATAGGCGCTGCTCCTCCATTTCTGGGTACAAAGAAGCAATTAATCTACGTGTCTGAGACACGGTGTCTGGGATGGCCTTCCTTTTGTGTTTGTGGATCTCACACGGTCGAGCTAACTCTGAGAGGCAGTGCCCATTGTTGCCCAGTAATTACTGTAATGTGTGGAATACATGTTGAATGAGGAGCGCTTTCTTTTTTTTCACCTTTTTCTTTTTTTCTTTTCTCTTTGTGTTACCTACAGTGTGATTACGAGCAGGTTGGAAAAGGAGACTCTCGCGGGATATGTGAAAAATAGTTAATAGTAGATTAAGTGTGTTAAATGTCTGCGTCTGTAATAGGCATGGCTAAGCATCTGCGCTGGCCTTCCCAATAATTTATGGATTACTTTGCTCATTTTATTAGTGCTGCGTGCCATCCCAGAGGTGCAGTGTGATGATTCAATTAAAAGGAGACGTCGGAGATGCTCCTGCGCTTGCGGTCCAAGCGAGGCCGGACGGGAATCTCGCCGCTGGTTCGCCACTTCTGCCTTCCCTCAAAGCGAGGACACGGAAAAAAGTGAAGAGAAGAACCTTGTACCGACGGTTATCGGCTCGTCCCTCTGAGGAGACACGCATGAGATGAGAGATCAGAGTAAGTGGCAGGAAATCTCAGCTTCCCCCAAAATAAAGAGCACTACCCTTTGGTGCAGCTACATCAGAAGAGGAATAAGTTTAATACATTTGCGGTTCCAGCCATGAAGACCACTGTACATAACTATTTCCACAGCGAAAGCCAGAGGATGAAAAAAAAAAAAAAAAAAAAAAGCAGGGAAACATGAGTATTGACTTTTGCTTCAGTTTGTTGTGCTGCTTGGGTGCAATTAGTTCTTTTTGGTTTTATTTCCTATTATTGTTGTGTTGAAGTCTCGAGTATTTTTTTACATTTGGATATCAGGGGTTTGCCATAACGTCCGGAGAATGCACCGATGGGACGATTTCTCCAGCCCGAGGTGGGATCTTTTCGGTCGTCTTTCAGGTTTCCCTCTCCTTCCGTTTGCATTTCTGCGCTCCGTCGTTCCAAATATTTCTCTTTCAACGTCTCCCTAACAAAAATTGTGTTGAGCGGTGTTAGCATTGAGATAAAAAGAACACTGAAATATTAATGGAGGTGTGCTTTGTTCTGGCGAGCGCGGAGACATGAAGCCGTAGGTTTTCTTTTTTTTTTTTTTTCCCCCCCTCTCCGACTGGTAGAAACCAGGTCTGATTCATTAGCTGGGGTGTCTGTGTAAGGAGGTCCACAGAGAACCGCCACATCCACTGAGATTGTCGGGTAGGCCGATCCCCCCCTGACGAAACTCCCCCCTTTTCAATCAAGTGCTCCTGTGAACCCCCATGTCTGTTTTCCACACACCCCCAAACTCTCTCTGTGATTACCCCCCACCTATTTATTCTCGACGCAGAGCTTAAACCCGGAATTCCCTCAAAACCACACTTAACTGTCTTGTGAATTCTCCTCGTATCATCCCCCCGTCTTCCTCTCCTTCTCCAATGTGAGAAGAGACTGATAGCGTGGCTCCATTTACCTCCCTCCAGCCCAGTCCCCCCTAGTATGCATACGGTTTCTCGCGGATCTCCAGACGCGTATGATAAAGCAAAACCAGATAAAAAATAAAGTAAAATCACGTCCCTGTGCTGTATTCGACACCGGATCTTAGGGTAAACAAGCCCGAGCCCTAAAAGCTGGGATCTGGCACTACACTTCACCCTCAGTGACTGCCTTTGAGAGGTAAAGTGCCTGGTATTCACACACGTTCGAATTATACACAGAAAGATTGTACCGCGGGGAATGTCCGGCTGCGTTCTCACATCTTTACTCTACCTCGTGTTCCCTGCGAGACGGAGCTGATCAAACCACGCTGAGTGGACACGGTCCCTCCACGAGCCGGAGAGGGAAAAGCCGAGAGAAACTAAAAACAAAGAGATGGAAATTATACACTCCTCTAAAACCCTTTTCTTTCCACATCCCTTAAAAAGATGAACTATCTCCCCGATGGATACAGTACAGCTCATTGGGATAGTCTAAGAGTAAGAGTGAGGATTTCTGGGATATGTTTTATCTTTGTTATGCTTTCAATGAAGGGGGGGAAGAAAAAAAAAAAAAAAAAAAAAAAATCAATGGAGCAACACGAGGACATGAAGAAAAAGATAACAATGGGGTTAGATAAAGTAAAGTTTGTACAGAAACCTTGATACTTATTAAGAAAAGTACAAGTGACTTTTTTTTGTTTTTTCCAGAATTGAAACTTATTTAAAGAGGATTGAAGCGGCGGGGAAACTGCGTTGGAGGACTTTTGGATTATTAGATGGGAAATGTTCACGAGCTGCCGACGCCTGCAGTGGTTTACGTGGATCATATGCGGTTTGTTGGGATGCGGCGCCGTTCTTGTCGGAGTCCGGGGGGAAGTTGGGAAAATGCGGGGACACATGTTCCACTTGCTCGGTGTGTAAACAAAACTCGACAACCTTACCTGATGCAAGAGATGAGGCTCCACGGCAAGAGATGCCCAAGTGAGGCGCTTTATCAAATGATAGTTGCGAATAAAAAAAGGCACAGATGATGTTTGTTGTCCTCACTTCTAGTTTTATATGCACACAAGCGTTTGTCAGATTTTGCTCTAATGATGTTGCATGTGGCCCCGTCCTATCAATGCCATACAAATGGTTTTGTATGAAGCAAATCCACACGCGGTTGACGCACACATATCCGCCGACTACACAAACATTTACATTTCAAGCACACACAAAGTGCTCGGGCTCGCAAGCGCACAGCAGAGCAAAGAGGCGCACAGATGACCCGCTACGAGCTCAAAATCCTTTTATTACCTCTCATTGTGGAGAGGATGCAGAAGTGGCCTGCCAAGTGCCTCACTCGCTATAAACCCTTAAAGCCTTGTCCCGCGCCCAATGAAAAGCAAGTGCAATCTGTAAGCAACCCTGTTCCCATATGGGCCAGTCTGTCGCAGGCCTTGTTTGCCTTTGTCCTGCAGATCTCTGAGGTCCAAGGCCCGCACACCCCAACTTAGCTCCAGGCATCTATTAAATATGCACCTTCCAGTTGCTGTGAAGATAGATCCCGAACAGCTAATCTCATCACAGGCTGGGGACCCTCCACATATGTAAATCTACATCTGTTCCCCTTCAAAGAAAGAGATTCTCTAGGATTATCCCTCACACAGACCCAGACACGTACACAAATGGACATCGTGCACTCCAACACACAAAAGTCAGAAGTGCTTGTTTCTCTCACAAGGCCAGTGCCAATCAAGATGTTCACATGATGTGCCACATGTACTTGTCTGCCATCCCCACCCCCCCTTTAAATTAGCTTAATAATGAACAATGGGCAGAAATTGCCTTTGCCTCGTTGCTTTGTGTTTCCCTTGTTTGAGTGTGACAAGGCAAGGATTTATGAAACCTGCTCCTCGCCTTAAGGCTGCGAGTTGCAATAGGGTGCTGGAGCTGGACCCGGGCCCATAGAGAGGAACGCCAGAGGCTCAGGAACCTGGCACCATACAGAGAGAAACATCCTATAGCGCCCTGGGATATCATTATACATCCGTGCAACACAGGATTAACTTGCTCTCTGGCTGGGAGCTGCCAGGAGACAGTCTATGAGGGAGACAGCTTCATCAAACATCACTGAGTGGCAGGTGAGAGGGGGCATAGACAAATGTAAGGCCTTAGATTAAATGTGCAACCACCCAAAACAAATGGAATACCGGCAATGATGCAATGGCGAACCGTGAGTAAAAAGAAGTCGCCTGAGCCTCTGAGTAGAAGGGGGCAGTGAGAGGAGGGCATAGAATAATAAAAATAAATAATAATAATAATAAAAAAAAAAGAAATAAGTAAAATTATGGAATTAGAAGAGACGAAACATGGTTAATGTTGGAATACAGAAATAATGATAGGCAGAAGTATCTATTCATGGTAGTTGCAGTTGTCCCTTGGATTTTCCAAAGATCAGCTCCCCAGAGCTCCGTTAGGTAAAAAGCCTCTCCGACCGGATTGATATGAAGCACAACACTGCTCCGGTCTATTAAATTCTGCTGCTCACACTTCACGTTGAACCTGAATGGAATACCATTCAGTGGCTTATGCATTAAGCTATCGCGGTGCTTTACCAGTTCTACACAAACCACAGAGATTTTCCACAGATGACAAGAGCTGCCTGCAAGCGAAACACATTGTTCAGCGAGCGGCGGCGAGACAACTGAGCAGTAAGGAGGTAGACTGATGTGAAGAGGAGTTTATTAGAGAAGCTGTATGTTGCTCTGCCTCCTTTGTGAGTGACTATGTGACATCACAAGAAAAGTGAAAGAACAGCGCAGACAGTGTCTTTCAATTGATTTGGATTTTCTAACTTTTTCAGACAAAAAAAAAAAAAAAACTTCATCGGTGCAGAGCAAGAGCTCATAAGTGATTCCACAATGAAGTGATTAAAGGTTTTTGCTTTTTAATCCCATTGTCATGACAAGATTAAGATTAATTCAGATTTTTATTGACACTCAACTCCGTGATGTTTACTTAGACATCTTGTTTATTGCTGATTCCTAAAATTGTTTCATTCAAATTAAAGCAGACTAAGCACAGTAAGTTATACCAAGCCATGTCAGATTTGTAGTAATATAGAACTATGTGATGTTTATATGGATATGTTGTTTATCACTGACATATATAGAGATATATATCACAGCTATGACACATTATTGTGAATGGATAAGAGATCACACTTTACTGATATGAGGAAAGCGTGGCTACTTAGATTTTGACATCGTCTTTTTACACCACACTGTAATAATGAATATAACGTTTATGGAGCAGAAGTTATGTTATCAAGGACAGTCAGTTGCCATAATGAGACGGCACAGCCTTGCAATATTAATGTAGGAGGTACAGCCCCCTTCTGTAATGTCTGGAGGCCCCCCTCCCACAATATTGTGTGCGCTTTCAAGATGTGTCAGTGTAGCAAAACAGAGTTGCTATACCAACATATTACACACAGAGTGCGTTAACACAGAGTGGGATTCAATGTATTTCTATGAATAAGCCCTTGTTTCCATGGTGGTGGATGTAGGGTGGGGGGTGACAAGAGATGGACAAGTCTGTCCCCAATTCATCATTATGTACAGTGCAGCCATGAGGGCTTGCCAGAAAGCATCAATCAGTCACGAGTGTTTATTTAACCCCTAGTGGAACACCGCTCACCGCTGGAAAGCAGTTATTATGCACACTTGGGGAAACAATGCAAATGACATAAAGGTACTTAGACATGAACACCATTGCTGAGAGATCATCCATCTACAGGCAAGGAATTGTGTGTTGTTTGTTTTTTTAAAAGTGATATTTTAGTAACTTGGTGCAGTAAAACATTCAGATAATCTTCAGACAGAGATACCGGCATGAACCTTCATATAAATCAGTTTTTGAATTACTTTTTGGGCGTTTCTGCCAACGCAAGACATGAATCATGACATTACAGCAAAATTCAAGAGAAATTATTAAAATTGTTATAAGCATGCCCTCCCCCCCCAAAATAACCAATGCAATCATGCTGCTTCACAAAAAAAAAAAAAAAAAAAAAAATCAATCAAGTACGTGTAAATTTAATTCATCCTCAAGGACGAACATGTTCACATGCGCTGGCATTATTTAATTAGATTTTTTTTTTCTTTAAGGAAAAACCCCGAGCGCAGAGAGAGAGCATCTGACATGACATAACAGCTATGCGAAGAATGGTTAAGACATGTTCGATACATCCGATTTGCATGTTTAATTAAGCTATCAGCTCAGTACAACGGAGACCAGAAACCTAAAGCTGCAGAGTCAACAGCCCCTGTAATAACACCTCCCTCCGGTCAGAAGGGCTGAATAGAAGTGGAAGGAGGAGAAGAGGGAGGAGGACAGGAGGAAGGCAAAGTGTGTGTGTGTGCGTGTGTGTGTTAAAGGGGGGGGGGGCAGTCAGCCACTAATACAGTGAAAAGAAAAGCGCAAAGCTTTTCATTAACACCCTGTGAAAGGTACATTCACACTCCAGCCCACTAATTAAGTCAGGCCTCACTCACCAGGGAGCAACACTAAAGGGTAGCGAGGTTGAGAGGGAAGCGAAATCGGAGCACGGTGGAGAAAGAGGAGCGAAAAAAGAAAAAGGAAAAAAAAAAAATGAGAAGACTTGGAAAAATGAAAGGAAGAAAAAGCCAAAAATTGTCAAGGAGGAATAGAAATGAGAGCACGGTGCATCGTGAGAGCGAGGAGTGTGAGGAGGAAGGAGGTACAGAGATAATATCTTTCCCTCTAATCAGGTTGATTTTAAAGTCACTCGTTGCCAGTCCACTGCAGGCCTCATTAACTCGCCTCTGGCTGGCATCATTGTTCAGGCAGCGTTTGAAATCCACCAAAGGAATGGAGATTTGCTTTAATCCGGGCCCATCAAAGGTAACACTGATGCTGCAGTGACGCCATGCCTCTGGATTAGGCCAAGCTCGAGGGGAGGGAGAAAGAGAGGGAGAGGGAAAGACAGACAGAGAGAGAGAGAGAGAGAGAGAGAGATGGGAGTGGGCGGAATTAGCGAATAAGAGAGACCCATCCTTAAAATTTAACCATTTCAAATTCAGAAGGTGACAGGTTTCAAAAGCCTCACTGGCACAGCAGATGACACTTCAGGCGGCATTTGAATAATCTGGATGGTCTAGGTTACATAATTATGCCATGACAATTTGGGCACATATGTCAGAGTACACACTGGCAGCCAGTGTGTCAATGCCGGGAAGCTTACAGGGGTAGGGATAAGCGCCACACTGTCCCTGCATTTACTCTCCCACCAGACTCTGCTAGGTGCTGATTTGGGAATATTTGCAATTCAAAACAACTTTGTTGAAAAGAATATTTTTCAACTCATGAATACAGAATTTTGGGGAGGCAGGGTTTAAATTGCACATAGCAACAACGGGAGAAAACCTTGTGGTTTACATACCCCCGACTGCGGGGGGAAAGATGAGGACGTGAGGCCGCTCGCAAATCTGGGAAGTGATAATATAATGGCGTTCTTTATGAACGGTAGGATTTGTTTTCCGGAGATCCAGCGAAGGCCATCATCCAGCGATATGTTCAGAAAGATTGATTTTTTTGTTCAACCATTATTTATCTGAAAAAAGTGTGTGTGTGTGTGTGTGTGTGTGTCCGAGTGCACGCACACGTTCTTTTGACAACAAAAAAAGTAGATGAAACACAGCGAGATGACGCCCTGCAGTTTTAATACAAGGCATGGTAAAATACACTCATCCCTTTCAAAATGTATCTTTAAATCATATTTTCAACTTTCCTCTGTAAGGAAAAAAAAAAAAGAAAAAAAAAATACGAATCCCGGAGTTGAGAAAAATATATATATAGTGACAGCTGATCTTTATTCATGAGCAAATCCACTGCAGTTTTCAGAATTCCAAAGCAAGGAGGGTCTATTCTGTGAGGCTGCATTCTGGCATTTCATTTCTGCGTTTGAAGCGAGCGCCGAAAGGACGAGTCCATACGGCGTACCCGTTCATTCTCAGACTCCTCAGACATCATAAAGGCGCAGGGTGCGAATCGCGCTGATTCATCAGACGGCGTGTAAGACAAGAGTTTCGGGTGTCTGCCTCCGTGCCCCGGGATGCGTCGCCCCCCGTCAGGCCCAGGTGACGGGGAGGATTCTCAGGGTACTTGAGGATGAGGCAGAGAGCTTTGGATAAGCAAGAGTGGCAAAGAGGCGAGACATTGTGGGTACGGGGGGCCGAGGCTCACGAGGGGAGTCAGGTTAAGCCAGTTAAGGGCATTAGACCTCCAAGCTGATGAAAAGAGGCCCTGGCTGATAAAATTGAAGTAAATCTAGCCTAAATCCACCCTACAAAGGGAGTTTAGACTTTCTCTTTGTGAAGGCCAGAGTAAACAGGGGGTCCATGGGTAAGCCTCCCTTCACACGGGACAAAGGCACAGAGTTGAGGAATTGATCTCACCCCAGTAGGCCAATGTTAGCACACAGCTCGCAGGGTAAGACACACTCAAACCTATCAGCGGTTACACAGGCCTCTATGGTCACAACATCGCCCTAAGCTTCACATAAGCTATTAGTTCTACGACCATGACTGCTCACATTTTACCTGAAGGACAGCGGTGAAAATACCTGCGCGCGGGAATCTCCGCACGCAGACAGCTCAAAGGCAAGTTTCCCATACCTCCCGAGCTGTTTTCACACATCTTGGCATTTCATTTTCACAGGCTAAACAGATTGCCGTCGCATTGTGCTTCAACTACAAGTGACTAATCAAGTCTCCGTTGTCCTTTTTCGTCAAAGCGCCGGGTGATTTTCCCAGTGTGTCTGGGCATTTTGCTTTGAAAGGGGCCATCGCCGGCGAAGGAGAAAAAAAATAAAAAATAAGTGCCCTCGTTCACTTAAAAAACATTTGAGAAAGGCAAGCACAATCATCCTGTTAATGGTTCTAATTGAGGCATCATCATACCCGTCACACTCCAGCTGAACCTAGCACAATAAATATGTGTTCAATTAAGACCCATCAAATGCTCCTCGCCACCGCCGCTGGAAAAACAAAGAGGGCCCCCTGGCCCATGGGCCTCATTCAATTCACCTGGCAATCATATTAAGATGCTCTCATTTCTGACCTGCTTCAAATTATCTTTGGGAAAACAAAACCCTTCTCCGATCCATTTGTGCCAAGATGATTGTTCTTCCTCTCCAGAGTCAAAAACTTTGGCAGATTATACGCTCTTTGTGCTTGAAAGATACTAAAGTAGGTGTCAGGTACTATTACAGTCACGGTCTACACAGGCACGCATTCTCTCACACCGACACACACACACACAGAGCAGTAGGAGGTTAAAGGCCCAGCAGGCATTTGTGTGAGCTCTGCAAAGCAAAAAAAAAAAAAAAAAAAACACATTGCTTTAGTAATTATCAGCCAAGGAAACCATAACAGTGTTCACACAACAGAAGAATGCAAAAACAAAGGAGCTATTCAGCAGCAGCAACACCCAAGGTGCTTTCATAGTGACGGCCATCATGTCTGCTGACACAGGCTGCTGACTGAAATGAAAGATAACCACCGCAGGCAACCAGGTGCCTCTTCCGTTTGAGATGGTTCACGGCGCACTGATCATGCGAGAGCGAGCACACCCATGTGAAACACCGATGACTTCAAAAACTGAGAAGGTGGTCTTCATTACACATCTAAAGGTGAGGTGAGCTCTTCAGAGCGCTACGGTGCTAGCGTTAGGTCATGGTTCGGTTTAAAATAAAGCGCAAACAAAGTTCTGAATCAAAGATTTGTTATTTGTATCAATGATTGGCCTTTAGCTTAATATCCATGCATTTCTTAAAGTCAAAGACGGCCTTATTATCAATTTCTTCACATGTACGAGACATTCTCACAATCCCACAGTGACATGAACTTAATTATCATAATAGAGGCCAAATTAAAGAGTAAAGTGCTCTGTTACAATAAACAGTAAACAAACTATGAGGTAAAAATGTCAAGTGCATGCAGATACAAACTGCTTGTGAGGTGAAAAGATGACCGAAAATATGTGTAATTTGAATATAGAGTAGCAGAGGATTTTTTTTTTTTTTTTTGTACAATTTAGTGCAAAAGGTCAGTAAGTAATACCATACTGGTATATGGTACAACAGCAGCATGATAGCTTGCATGTTTAAAATGCTATACGCCATACAAAGTTTAGTTTATAACTTACAAACAGCCTGTGCTTGGTATTTTCAGTCTGACAGCATCAAAAAACATTTTAGTCTTTTTACGCAAACAATATCAAATTAACAAAATAAGCTGTAGTCTTGGCATTTCACTGTGACAGCTGAGCCCTCCAAATTAGCAAAGCACTCTCAAAATCCAAAAACGGTTTTGGTAATGGGGGTTTGAAATAAACCAAAAAAAAACAACAAAAAACAAAAAAAAACAGTTTCAACATTCTCTTGAAACTTCATAAATGAGAGTTAGTAGATCCTCTAAATAATTGCACTATTTAAGTTACTCAGCAAACGGTTGTCGTACACATGCCGGCGCATGTCTGCAGGATCCAGATGAGCTGAGGCAGGACACTGTCCATCCTGTGCCTGGCTACAGAACATGTCAGATCATCCAGATAAAGTCAGCCATGAGAAGAGTTTGTCAGCCTTAGTCAGCCTTATCATGACGCACCGGGATATTTGGTCCGAGCTTCTCCGAGAAATCCTGCCTCCGGGGTGGACCTCCCGCCCCCTCTCATCTCCAGGCTCCCCATCCTTCAGCAGACTCTCCATTGTTATGACGAATAGATACAGAAGAATGAACTGGGCAGAGGGAAACTTGTGGCACACAAGGTTTGTCCATATGTATTCTTGCGGGGATCATCGTCCTCTGTCTTCAGTGTTTCTCACAAACGAGTCGTGATGTGTAAGGGAACAATCTGACACTTTTTTTGAAAATCTTGCTATTGTGTAAAAAATAATTGAAGTGGAATCGGTGTGAAAGGTAGTTTGATTCAGATAGGATACTTTTTTTTTTTTTAATATAGAAAGAAACAGCATAGTTTTTTGTGTTTTATGGTGGTGCATTATTATAGTTACAAGCAACAAGCTCACCACAGTGCTATCACGTGATGGAAAAATGTGTATTTACACTTTTTAGTTATCGACTATGTTGCATTATAAAAACATTCAAGGGGTTCCTGCAAGTAGCCTTTAATATAGCATTCAAAAGACACATCCATTTACACTCTATCATTATATATACTGTTTTTGAACTCAATTTAGAATTAGAACAATACTGTCACTTCTAGCAGCACGTCTTGATTTACAAATAAAACCTTGCCCTGGTAGAACGATACTTCCATCCAGTGTACGAAATGTAGAAATGACATCTCCAGAAAACGCGTCTACCGTTTCTCACTGCGAACTATATTTAACTCCTGATCGCATAAAACTTACCACGGGAGTTCATCTATGATAGCAAATGATAGTTAAACTTGTCCGCAGTCAGAACTGCCATCAGAGCCACAGATAAAGCTGCATTTAAAATGATGAAGGTTAGTTAGTTAGAGAGGATTCATCAACTCAGAACCTCACTTCCACTTCTACTTACAACAGTGTCATAACCATTTTATTTCCCCCATGTAATCATCCATTTCTGAGGAAGAGCCAAGCAGTTGTATGTAACCCCCCTGCCTGCACAAGCCACACACATCCTCCTCTGTGGCTTGTTGTGCTGCACATTTCTGAACCCACCCATTTATTTTGGTCTGTCTTAAACTATATTTATCTTTCTTTCTGACATGTGGGACATGGTGTAAAGAGCTAAACCTGAACTCTCCCTCTCTGACTCTCAGTCTCTAAACAAGTACAGGAAGCCTTCAGAATAACGCCATCAGAATTAAAAGTATTTTTAAGTTCATGATGTGTGATGCACTAAAAAGCAAAAACATCTCTTGCTATATTAACGCTTGTCCCTGTCATGAAATCTTGACTCTACTGGGGTCTCCATCTGGTGAATTTAACTGGGTGATAGTGTGTGTGTGCAAGGACGACATTTTTTCCCTCCTTTTAGAATCAGCGCTCTCTGCTCGGATCCCATTTTTTGCCATTCAGTGGTATGTGGGCATCATTGAAATGGCAGAAATGAGCTCTGGACAGGATCTTCAGGCACAGCAGAAGACGGCGGACTCACTTCGATCGCATCTTTACATTTGAAACTCTTCCGAGAGCAGTTGATAACGTTGGGCCGTCTGTGATTGTGTTCTTCTTAATACAACAGATGTGGTTAATATTTAGAATCAACTTCAAGATGTTGTGTTTCTACGGCCTGATTCCTGTATCGTTTTATTATTTATCAGCAAATCCAAAAACACTATTGAGACGTCATCTTCAATTTAAAAATAAACCACCTGTTTGAAGGCAGAGTGACCTGAAATGTGGATGCTCGAATGACAAAAGCGGTGTATCACTTTGCAAAAGTAGTTTGGGGAAGACTCATATTTGTTGGAAAACATGCACCTGAGGTTTATTTTCACACTGGGGGCCGGGGCAGCATGCAAGACAAGAGTTTGACTAAGCTGCCTGTCAAAGAACACGGAACAGTTAAAACATAACATATCTCTTCCTGCACGAATTGAGAAGAGAAAAAAAAAAAATTACATGCACTTACTCGAACTTTTACCTAATACTTTGCATTGAGACCTCTGGTCTCTGGCTGACTGGCCCTGACAGTTGGGTCGAGGGAGGGGGCCGTGGGAGGTACCGGCGCCACCACGCTTGTTTTGACCTTGTGTCTTGAAAGTTTTTGATGACCGACTCGGACGAGGCTCGCTCAGATTCCTACTGCTCTTAGAAAAAGGAACGCGGACTAAAAGAAAACAGACACTCCTGTCCACCCATGCAAACTTCCCTCTTAAACGAAAAAAATTGACAGCGCTACTCCAAAGAGCATTGCACAGGCTGAGCGAATAAGCCACAACTAGAACTCTGAGGCTTAAATGATGCAAGAGGGTGGGCAGCTACTCAGGAGGATGAATCAGAATTTCTCAGTGCATGGGTATACACTCTAAATATGAATTATTAAGGGGCTATCATACCCCAATGGTATGAAAATAAATCTAGAGGTGGAAGGAATGAGAAGGGGCTGAAGTTGTGGACCTGAATACTGATGTAAGGTGAGATCCCAGAGGAGATACAAGTACTAAAAGGCCGCCTGGAATCCTGCTTGGATCTTTCACAGCAAGTGCTTGATTGCGTCTTTTAACCCTTGCCTTGGCAGATCACAACAGCGAAGTGACCGTCAGAAATCTAAGCGGACACTTAGAGCTTCCCTTCGTGTGGTGGTTTAAGTGGTGATATAAATTATTGAGAGAAATAATATCATTTGACACATTGATTCCTCGCTCTGAATAATAGTTACCTACTTTGTGCAAAACCCACTGGAGAAAAGAAAAAAAAACCTCTACCGTAGTGAATTGGGTAAAATGAGACAAATAAATGAGAATTAACCACATGGTCATTAGTGTCCTATAGAAAATGTATTTGTTTTCCCTGTAACGTCTCGGGTACTGTTTGTACTCCAGGCGGTAGACAGTGACAGCATGTCACAGCACGCACAGCAACAGGTCAAGGAAAACTTTACCAAGTGCAGTGAGACAGCTGTGTTTACGCCAGCATTTGCAGTCAAGAGGGAGGGAGAGAGGAGTGGCATTGTGGTCTGAAACCACCATGTATTTATACATGTAAACTTGTAGAAGCGCTGTCAGGCGCTTTTCGAGAATTGGAAAAATAAACGCTTATAATCCTCCAGAACCAACTTGCATGTTGCTTCTGTTTTGTTTACCACCCATACTAGATGTCCCTGCTGTAAGCAACAACTGAGACACGGCTTTATTGAACAGGAAAAAAATAAACCCTATTTCCACGGCTATCGAAAAAGTAGCGACGATGACAAGATGTGACGTCGGGCTGTACCAGACCGACTTCAATACATAATCTATCATCATCAATATTTTGTTATTTTTATTTTAAACATTGCCAAGGAACATAATTTTTGTCTTTGCCGAATGCTGGATATCGTGCACACCCATGTAATAATGACTATGTCCCGAACTAACTGGAGTATGTCAACTTTATCACTGTTTGTGAGACAACATTTTATCCTGGGGTTTTTAGGAGGAACATGGTGGTCAAGCTGAACGTGGCAGTTGCATCTGGAAAACGTTTCACTGTGGTTCAAAAAGAAGTGCAATTTAATAGGCCAAAGTAAAATGTCCACAGGATGGACTGTTGTCGAGCAGAGAAGCTCGCAAAAGAAACAACGCTTTGTACTTCAGAATTTTCATTGATCCACGCCGATCGTTACGATATGGCCTTCGCTGGAGTCTCCAGCAGAAAGATGAACAAGGGTGAGATATTGGGAACTGAGCCGGATGAACCGCAACCACAGCTGTTTTGAACCCACGTCTGTATGTCTTATCGAGAAGGTCGCAAGAAAAGATTATCCGACATCTGAAAGAAAACAACTAGGAGTCAAAGTGACGAAAATGATCCCATCAGTCAAGTTGATTTCTATATCCATATACGATTTTTTCATCCAAATTGGAATATTTTGTCCAGACGGAAATTAATAATCCTATGCAGAGTGAAAAAGTAGCTTAACTAGGATGATGTGGGCTAGCACATGTTAGCAATCGAGGTAATTCTCTCGAAATGTGTGTTTAAAGCGTGTATGTACATACATGGCTGACGCTACATTTAGTGGCCCACAGGAACAGTAGAGTGTAATTTACTCTCTTCCGAGTCATGCATATGCATTAGGTTTTACATTACATTTTGTGAGAGCTGGCCAAGAACTTATATTTCCAGCCCAAAAAGAAGAAAGAAAACATAAAGACATTGTGTTTTCCAGCAATGTTGAAATGGTTTTCTATTTAGGTTCCCAGATTCTGGAGGATTTTGCTTGAATGACAAACACGGTGCAGTTCCCGATTGTCTGACTGTTCACTGACCCCTTATTTTGTGATATCTTAAAATGGGATTTTACAGACACTGGTTTTATTTTCACATAAAACTATGTCTTCTATAACCCTGTTAAGAGCATCCAAAAGCATCTTGAAAGCACCTCTCCAAAGTAGTCAAATTACAACAAAAAAGGATAAAACCATTATTAAAGCCAGTGCTTAGCCATCTGGTTTTACTATCGCAGTTGACTATTCTTTTTTTTCCTTTTAGGCCTCTACTTTCCCCCCTTGCAACAAACACCAGGATGAACATAAGGAAGGAATAAGGCAGAAGGAGATCCAGGGATTCCTAGAATTCATCTTTAATCTCAAGCAGTGTGCTTTTGAGCAGCATAAAAGCAGTTGAAGAAAATGCGAGCTGAGGGAGAGAAATAAAAGAGCAACTGAGGAGACGGACAAGAATCTTGTCATAAAAAGTATTTAACGCTCGGACAAATATGTTCTCTATATGGACAGGACAAGCTGAAACTGAATAAAAAGCGAGATCTGCTGCTTTCAGCTCCAAGCTTGTGGACTTTTGCCCCCCTCTCCATGATCAAGCACACTATTTGATCCATTTTTGTGATACTTGAGTCGACTTAGAAAGATCATTATTTACTACAACATGCACCATTACACTGAATTTGTCAATTCCCCTTCAAATGAACCACCTAGACTCACTTGAAAGCGTAGCGGTGGCTGCTACCTGAACCGTAGATGTACTGTTTGCATTTTCCATGCATTTATTTTAATGTGCAGGCCAATTAAGAGACTCAACGGCTGCCGTCTCCAAGCGTCCGACTTGAACCCTGGACACGTCAGAGTCAGCAATAGTACACTTTGCAGATCTGAGAGCTGGAGATGGGTGCGTTGCCGGCGAGCATGTTGTGCTATAAGCCGAAGCTGATCGCCTGCTACCTCTATAGCACTTGAAAGGTACAGACAGTGGGGGGAGGAAGAAAAAGAGAATCCGGTTCAAGTCTTTCCAGTGGTGCATCAATCTTAGCAGTCGGTGAGGTGATACAGCTTATTGACTTGTCAGCCTTGATGAGCATTCAGTGACTGACAACTGCATGCTTAAGTCCTCCATGGAAACCATATGACGGAGCACCATCGAGCCGTTTGGGATCAACCTCCGGCACACGTGCCTCCGACTAAATATTGCAATTCCATTTATTGAATGATTGATGCCATGAATATATTTCCATCACTGCGTGACAGTATGTTGCAGATGGGGCTCCAAAACAGAAACTCAACTGCTTGGATTTAGGCTGATGTGACGGAATAAAAAAGATGCAATTTTTGTCGAACCTGTCAGTGGAAATTGTGTAAAAACATTTCCATCACAGCTATATTTTCACGCAATTTCATAAATTGAGCTCACATGGTTTTATACTCCTGGCAGACAAGTGGGAGGAAAAAGAAATGGTGAACTTGCTATGCTGCAATTTATTAATCCATGGAATTTACAAAAAAAAAAGAAGTTAGATGTGTTGAATGTTGGATTGACTATTTAGAAACTCAACAGTGACAGCGTTTTGCCATGGAAAACAATTATGATTTCTTTGAATGAAGATATTTGAAATACCATCACGCCTTTCTAAATATTTTTTCCTTTTTTTCAGCCGTTTAACAATTTGTTCATGACTGATTCACTTTTCTCACAAACACAAGAACATGAAATGCCACTCCACTCCGCAATAAAATACTGTATTAAAGGAGTATTGAAAGAAATCAAAAATGTGTTTCCCACTGAATTTCAGAACCCACTCGAAAGAGGGACAAACTGAGTAAATTTAACAGCAGAAGATCTGCATTTTATTGCAGAATAGTTTGTAAATTTGAATAACAGACATTATATAATTTAATTGAAACACCAAATGTGATTTCATCTTATCTCCTGGAAAGCTGAGGTAGTATTACTAGACTATTTTACAAGACACAATCGGTCTTGTCAGCAAACAACTTCAGCAAAACCCAAAGATAACTTTGCTTTTCGTTTCTTTGCAGAAAATCTACCAAACCGCGGCATGTCAGGAGGTGAAACGTATGCATTTTAAATGTAAGGGGTTTCCTGAGTTAAGCAATAGCGCACACAGCTTAAATACCGAGCTGTCGCGCTCGAGCTTGTAAAGCTATCTTCTAGAGGACGGAGCCGTTTCCTTTCCTTCAGAAGGGCTGTAAATGGAGATGAGCCTACTTGAGATGAGCTCCTAATCAGCTGCCAGACACAGACAATGTCTCTGATGACTGGTGAAGGGTATTCATTGGAGAGAAGTTTAACATCATTGCGCGTGATTGACTGGGCTCTCAAACAGTGTGTGTTAAGGGGGCTCCTGGGGTTATCCTGGTCAGACAGAACAAGTGAGAGCGAGAGACAGAAAGAGGGGAAGAGAAAGCGAGAGAGAGGGCCCTTCTGTAAATAGGTAGCCCACGGAGAATAGGGCAGCGCTCTAATGGAGCCTCATCACAGCCTGTCTGTCAGTCAGTCAGGTGAAACAAGGTCTAACGGGTCCTAATGAAGACAGCTTTACACCGAGTTGCCTTCAAACTGCAGAGCTAAAACGCAGGCAGACTTATTACCCGTCTTTCTCTTGCGAGATATAGCCAACTAAAAGCCACTAACAAGAGCCAGGGAAGATCAACACACGAGGCGGAGGCAGCCGGGAGATTCTGTTTGCTCTTTTGGAGATGACCACGACCGAATCGGAGGAATTAGAGACGGCGCTGCTCTGCAGAGACGAGACGGACGAACCGAGAACGTCAGCGTGCGGAAAATAAATCTAGAAATCACTAGAAGGTCGCGGTTTGTTTTACAAACATCAAATCCCGTTAATCAGCAGATAAATATATTTATTGTAGGAGTCTATATGTCAGCAAAGTCACATTTTCTAGAATAATTTTACCTGTACTACTCTAGATATTGATCAGCTAATGGGAAAGTCCCTGTGTTTTCATCCGTTTATAAAGTAAGGGTTGTTTAAATCAAGATCAAACGAGGCTAGCTGTATAATTGAAACCATTTATTAGCCGTGCTGCATGAGCAATTGGCTTTGCTTCCTTCTGTGAAATCTCCTAAGAATACAAAACTATGACAGTGCTTAACTGGGCCAATAAATGTGTGTGTGCAAACTGCGAAACATTTTATTGAAATAAAAACAATTACACAGAACGCATTGTTGTAAGAACAAAATGCTAACTTAAAAAAAAAGAAAATGAAAAGAGACAGATAAAAGCAGGTTAAGCATTACATTTCCAAGGTAACTTATCAATAAAAAATGTAATTCCTGGATTAGGAAGTGGTACTTCTTGAGTACTGATGTCTTTGTTTCCTGAGTATTTCCTGCAAACAACGTAGAAGCTGCTATTAGGCAGGAGTGTTGTGGTGTGTCTTCAGGTGCTTACAGAAGTTTATCCCCTGGTGGCAAAAGAAGCCCCATTCTCCAGGCGTCACAAAAAAACTGAAATGCTTTTAGGCCGGTACTGGAACGGTAGCTAAAACTGGAGACTCAATCATCTGCGCCGTCCAGCCCAGCCCGGTAGCGTTGCCTCAGGACACAGCCTGGCTGCCAGGGGCTGCAGCATATGCCACCAAATCCCCTGCGTATCTCCCTCGGTAAACAGAAGCCCTGCTAATGGAGGCATGACTCCCTGTACGTACTGTACTGGGTGGATATCCGTCTGTACCTCACTTTTTCCTTCAGATGGCATATTACTCCTCCCCACCGCCAAAGGGCTTCATGGCTGAATGAAGCAACATTGCAGGACTTTCCGCATGTGAGCAGGTTGGGGGGGGGGGGGCGACAGAAAGGAGGAAAAGAAAATAAGACGACGGGTAACGGAGGGGGGACGACCTCATCTCTCCTTGACCTCAGGGTTCAGGGACAAAGAAAATTTGCGCTTCAGAGTTCGGAATACAAGCGAAGGAAGCCCGAGGGGTACAACCAATGTGGCGACAGACAGATAATTTCGATCTCGACGAACACGTGTTCATAAACGTGTGGATAATACGTTTAGGTCCGGGGATGAGGGCTGTCCGTAAAGGGAAGCTCGACTCAATCCACCGCTGTCAACAAGCAGCTGTAAACACATCACTATACAAATAGAAAAACAAAGTTACACAAACATACTCCTTGAGGGAACATTTTCAACGTCCATTTATATCTGCCTTCAAATTGAAACAGAAAACATCTCCCTTATGATCACTGACTATAATCTCTGTGGGCGCATGTAAACATATAAACTCAATCTTTACATGTGCTGTCATGGCAGGATACCAAACCCTCCACTTACATTTGAAGACCTCTGAGTGGAAACCGTAGCTCTGTGGATCCGACCGACAACTCCTGGCAACTAACCTTTCCACATTTGTTTGCAACGCATGCGTGGCTGCTGCCAGTCGAGCATGCCTTTGCCCACACGGTGACCTGCGCAGCAAAACGCAAGCACGAAAACATGCTTTTATTCTTCTTTTTTTCTCTCGCGCTGACCGCTGACCCGAATTCAGCTCGCCAGTCTGCGGGCATCCTACATAATATCAGGGCTCTGGAGGTTTTATTGAGGCTTGACAAAGCTGTCATTACTGTACACACAACGCTGCTGACACACAGCCCCGACGCTGGGTAAATTGTAATCACGGCAGCTGCGTTATCTTTCCCAAATAAGTCTGCGCTATTTCTATTATTTCAAAACGGGCATGCGTTTCGTGGAGGAAGGAACCAGACAAATCACTTCAGACCCTAACCCTGTCCTAGTTCTCGGAGATAGTTTAATAGCAGGCATAGATAAGAAGAAAGCTACAGGGAAGGACTTTATAACGTGTCTCGATATCAGGGGGTGTGTGGGGAGTTCAGAGGCAGGCTGGAATGAGGAGCCCCGGGCTTATGTCTTCAAATCACAGCTTTCCCAAGCACTCTCCCTGCTTTATAACAGTGAAGATGTTAGAGGAATTGTAATTAGTTTTGACTCCTTGGCTCTTCCACCGTGTCTGTGTGTGTTGGACCGCGTGCCTTTTATACACAAGCAAATCACAATACCGACATATACTATCACTCCGGTGGCTTCTGTCCAAGACAGTGCAATTAGTTTACAATACACCTCCCCTCTCATATCTACAAGGTATTTCAGGAGTGAGGGGTTTTTACAGGCATCCATAAAACATACAGGGGTCAAATTTAATTGCGAGGGAAAGAGGAGATGAGACTAGACTAATTATCTTTATAGCCTGACGGTAATATTTAACTTGAGCACCGGCCTGCTTCACCGTGCTGGGCAGTGGACGTGCAGATTTACTCCTCGGGGTGCAGCTGAGTGAGCGTCTGCAGCAGCAGCAGCAGCAGTAGCGGCAGCGATTCCTCATCAACCGCCAAAATGCCAAACAATAAAATACAGATGTAAAAGTATTCATTCTGCCTTTTTGGACCAGACACAAAGCTGTTGACTAGAGTGGCCACTATAAACTGATAAAAGACAATTTTACCATCTACATCTGGACATAGGTGTGTCTTTTTGAAGATATGTTTATGTGTGCGTGTGCGCGCACGATCATGTGTGAACGTCTCGCAAAAAAAAAAAAAAAAATGTACTGATTGTTTTTTTTTTTATTTTTAATGAAGGGGAAATGCCATGACTGAATAAGCAGTCACCTTTTAAAAAAAGAGCTATAAATCTTAATGGTATCCAAATCATCTTAATTAGCATAACGAGAAGAGGGAAATTCAATCAAAATTTAACAAACAGCCTGGAAACAAATTTTCACCAAATAGAATAATCCTATCTTTAACTTCAAGAGAAGGGGAATTAGCTTCCTTGCTGCTAAAATTCACAGATATTTTGTATTTGGCTCCTGATGTTTCAACACCTCAGCTCAAATCTTGACATATCTCAATAACTTAAGAGGGGCTTCAGACAAGGCATAGCTTATCAAAACTGCAGAGACATATTGCAAACAGTGTCTTGTTATTTTATCCAACCACCAGCATAAATTAACAATGCATGATATAAATAAAAATAAAAGCAAATAATGGAAAATAAAAAATATATACATCTGATTTTAGTAGGGTTTACAACTTACTGAAACAAACGATGTATAGTTTACAGTTTCTGATTAATCGAGGGATTTTTTTTTTTTTTTTGCCCCTTATTCTCTGTCTGCATTTTGTGTGTTGCAAACCTTGCCGCTCTACCAATGCATTCAAGATGAGAAAATACCGAAAAGCCTTGGACGGCAGTCGTGTTAAGAGACAAAGCAATAAGAAAGAAGAGAGAGAGGAGAGGAAAAAAAAAAAAAACATAGAAAAAATAAATTGAGTGAAAAACCAAAGAGCAGTGAAGAGAGTGGTGTCCTGGGAGCGCAGTGAGGCTGGTGCCATGCTATTGAGCGCCTGGAAGAGCACAATCTGATTTCTTCCAGTTCTGCTTTTTCACTTTCAAAAGAGCACTTGAAAGCTTTTTCTGAGGTATCAAGCAGGTGGGGAGTGTGTGGTGAAGTGGACTGGAGCTGAGAATGGGCTGGGCTGGGTAAAGCAGTTCCTTCTTCCTGAATCCAATACGCAGAGGCGGCGGACTCAGAGGTCCAAAGGCCCCGTGGCCCTGGGCTCCAGCAGGGTGTCTCTCAGGAGCCTTCGATTAAGCAGAGGTGGAAATGGAAGCAGGAGGCCAGGCACCCAGGATGAAGGCCAACTACAAAAAAGGAGACTTGGAAGAAAAAGAAAAAAAAAAAAAACAGACGCCTGGAAAAACCGGAGGAGAGTTGATACATATTTTAAAAGACGGTTATACCTTGACGTTTTCATTTAATTTTTCTTTCACTCCCTGTAATTTCTAGCTCTAACGGAATGTTTTAGCCTTATCTGGTAAATCTCATATGGAGCAACCCAAATGAACATTCAGGAATGATCGGGCTACATGTCATCAGCATGTAAACATCTATTCAGAAAAAAACAACATACACATTATGCATATTAGTACTGTCAAAGTGGACTCAGACATTCATATGTTAAAATGCTAGTATGCTAATATTCCACATAGAACGGCTGTGTGAGAGAGCAGTTTACACTGAACAGCAGCTTGAGAAGTAATCATGATGAAGAAGAGACTCTGAGAATAATTTGCTGATCATTTACATATATACACATATCTACATAAAATACATCAACCAGGGTTGGAGCGACTTCTTAAACACGACTGCTCATTTGCAGAGGCTCAACGGACATTCTTTACGGACATCTGATGAACAAGCAGTCTCACAACATGAAGACAAAATATACCTGTTGGCGAAATAGCAAAAAGAAAGACTGCACTAGTGAACTTGGCAACCCCATAAGGTGCTGAGGATTAGGGAGGACAACTATGATTGAATTATTATTTTGTCTTCTTTTTTTCCCGCCCTCTTAGTAAAAGATCAACAATTTCAAATGAAGAAGCCATGTCAAGAGTGCTGGAGATGGACGAGGTGCCACTGCCAAAGTCCACAGTCAAGACTCGCCTTCATGCATGTAAAAGCAGAGTGCTTGACAACAAGGTGCAAACCACTGCTAACAATCAAAAACAGGAAAACCAAATTAGACTCTGACATCAAAACATCAAGAGACTCTCCAGATCTGGGACGAGATTTTTTTGACCGATGAAAACTAAGATTAAGTCCTAACAGAATGACGGGTACAGAAGAGTATGGAGACGAAGAGAGAAGGCTGTGTCCGACATCATCTATCAGGTACGACAGAGGAAGGATAATACATGGGCATGCATGGCTGCCAAAGGAAACAGGTCACTGGTATTTCGTGATTACGTGGGAGCTGACAGAAGTAGCAAGAACAATTGCGAAGGGGAAACTGTTACGCGTAAGATTGATGAATATGCTTAAAAAAAAAAATAAAAAAAAGGAAGGCAAAAGGAAAAATAACCCAAACTGAGGCAGTGAAAGCAACGCAGTGGATCCTCAAGTTAAGGAGACGGCGCTGTCAGTCTCTGTATTTGACCACAATCAGGATACTGGCGATAAGACTGTTTCTGAAGACAAAGCTAAAAGGGGTTCAGCATGCTGAGGGGAAAGCCTGGCAATGGGTCTTTTTTCGAAAGTCTCAGGAGACGAGACTCCATGTTCCAGACTGCAGTCAGTCATTAACTGAGGTAATTTCTAAGTATTATCTGATAATTTGTCATTGCTTAGCTGTTTTTCCATCCTTTGAAAATAAATGCCTGCGCGTTAATATGTCCAACATCTACAGTTTGATACAAGGTACCAAAAAAGGTGAAGGCCTATTAAGTAAAAACATAAACATTCAATTTTATGGTCTAAAAGGTCAACTTGTGTTCATATGGCACTTTTCAAAAACAAATTTGAAAGGCTCTGTTAAATAAGACGTACAATAGGAGAGTAGCACATGAGCACAAATGTAAGACAGGGACTTTAAATGGGTATGAATGGAAAAGAAATTAAAGAATACTTGTTTTTGTGTCATTAATACTTTTACAGAAGAAACCTAAGTTAAGAGATGTGATCCGAGAGCTGCAGCTCCGTGCAACTGACCATCAGGGAGCAACTTCAGCATGCCCGATTTTCTTGCTATTGCAGATTTTGCAAGTACTCTGTCACCTTTGCTTTGAGCAAAGATTTTGGGATGGATAACAGTTTTGTCTGAGGATCTTGGCCGGCTTGAGTGGTCATACGGGGACCGGGAGTGCAGCTCGATGTGCGAAGTAAGTGCCAAGAGAGACTGAAAAAGAGATTCAGTATATTGTATTTTTCCTTCTTTCAATAAACAGGC
The DNA here is from genome assembly GCF_037954325.1 of Fistularia commersonii. Taxonomy (NCBI): domain Eukaryota; kingdom Metazoa; phylum Chordata; class Actinopteri; order Syngnathiformes; family Fistulariidae; genus Fistularia; species Fistularia commersonii. The sequence continues at coordinate 11,002,107 of NC_141310.1, read as the reverse complement.
TCCTTAAGGAAACAGCAGCATTGGAAAGCAGAAATGGCAGCAGAATTTTGAGTTAGTCGAAGCGAATAACGACACATTTGGGAGATTCATGTGCAGGAAGTCAGCGCGGGTCAATATGGCACATCTTAATCGCAGCCTGTATAACAAGATGGGGGCGTTATAGAAGGCAATTATTTGCCCACTAATGGTGGATCAAACCTGCAGTCGGCCTTCGGATGGGTGGCCGCCTGGGAGAACCTTCAAACAGTATCGTTTATCGCATTCGGCAGGTGGGAGTGGACTCAATGCCCTATCAATAAACTACTCTGTGGTGATAACCAAGGGATTACAGAGTCAGGTGAAAATACACAACTCTGCCCATATCTACTGCACTGTGAATACTACGCTGTAATTATCTTCAGGTGATCAAACAAAAGCTACCCTGATCCAATAACGAATAGGGCAATCGAGAAGAAGCTGCAACAGTAACCCCCCTGAGGGCTCCTTCAAAACCCCGACCGTATTTGAGCGACTCGATAAACAGAGATTGATTTGTCAATGTTATAATAATCAAATGTCACTGTTTAGGATCCGAGCTGAATAGTTACTTGTTAAGTATTGCCATATGAGAGTTTTAAATATTGAGCTTTTCCTCATTGTGACAACAAAGGTTTAACCAATGCTGTCAGCATGTTTTCGTACAAATAATATTAGACCGCACTTTTAGATTGTTATTTTGGGAAATGTATCAGCAACAAAACTGTTAAAGAAATCAGTGTTTTCAAACTTTATTCTTTGTGGAAAGCAGACTTTAAACTAAATTCAGACTCGCGTGTGTGCTGCAATCTTTCTGACCAAATCATAAAATGCGATGATATCATTTATTGTACAAAGCCATGTGCCATCAAGTCTTAAAATTTGCCTCCATCTGGACAAAGAGTCCACTCAGAGAATTTGTTGCCTTCCATGGAGGCGGTAGAAAATTAGCAGCTGGATACCCTTACATATATACTGTAATCACTCGCATTTTCAAAAGCAGACTGTTTTTTTTAGAACCCCGAAAAGGTTGTATTACTAAGACTCGGTTCAAGACATCCCTAGCCAGCCATTTTGGACTTAGCTGGTGAGGCAGTGCCAGTGTTCTTGGTCTTTTAATGGGCCCGGGATATTTATGTCCAGGACTCAAATATATGAAAGGGCGGAACGCGGTTTGTTTTGTTTTCCTTAATAACACGTGCATGCATTTAAGTGGATTTCATTTTTCCAGCCGTGCGGCGAACACTAATGGGGTAAACATTGATATCGTACAGGAGATTAGGACCGATTCGCTAATTTGGCCTGTATGCCGCAACATCTGTAAAAGCAACAACTCAACACTTGAAACATGGTTTAATATTGGCAGCAGATTTAAAGAGTAACTTTTTGTGAGCTCGATATCACTCGCGGTTAACTGTCACACGGAGAAACAAAAATAAGATCTGGTCCCGAGCAAGCGTACGGGCGTCCGTGCAGTTTTCCACCGTGGTGCTCCACTATATAGATCTATTGACAAAGCCTAGCCATATCACTGACACCTTCAATCTTTACAGGCCCTGCTCCCTGAAAGCCTCTGTTACGACACAATCATTACAAATTGATTGCAAAATAGCTAACAATCATGATTAAATCATTAAATTCTTGTCTACGCTTCAGAGAATGGGGAGAAAATTAACTTCCCACCAACCTCATTTTTTTTAAACACGAAATAATGATTTTCTGCCAGTCTAATTACAAAGCCAACATCTGATCAAGCCCGCATCCAGAGGGGATTATCACATGCGCCAGTATTAGACCTCATTACCAGCCTGAGTGCAGAATTATTACATCTTGTAATTGGATGGTGAGATTTATATACAGATCAGGCCGGTTTCTGTAAGATTGTAATTACAGGCTTCGTTGGTTAGCTACTTATCACTCAGCAGTTGGAGTGCTGGAAAATCGGCGCGTGGAGGAGCATTTCATTAACCCCTCACCCTGGCGGAGGGGGAACTGCTGTACCTTACATGTCTGTTTTTAGGGACAACAGCATCGTTCACACATCAAATGATTTATCACCACCTCTGCCGCCCCCGCGCCCGCTTAGACGGAACTCACCGCTTTGAGCCTACATGGATTGAAACCGCCAGGAATTTGTCTGCATAAAACAAACGCTATTGATCGCGGAGCTCATTTTCTAATTACTCAAGGTGAGTGCGCCGCAGAGTGTTTAGAGGTACTTCGCAAAGATCGAGCTCCGAGCGCGTGTCGGCACGGCTGTGCGCTCGATGAGACAAACAGCCATTTTTGCCACCTCACGCTGTGGGTGAAACCCTCCCCTTGTTGCCCTACTGGTTGTCTTTAGCTCAGGCAAATTATTTAAACACACTTTTTCCCTCGTCTTCCTTGAGGAGACCTTAATTAATGGGCCGGGATGCTTGTTAAACACCTCACATTTCCGTGGCACAAATCTGCCAAGTGTGATTAGACAGGGCCAGCATGCTCCAGTTCATCAAGAGCAAGAGAGATAGAGAGGCATCTGCAGCCATCATCATCATTCCTCATCACAACTCAAGCAATGGCTGCTCTACTTTCAAACAGGTCACTCTGTACAAACCAAAAATAAATCTGCTCCGACACCTGTGTCGAGCTCTGACGCCCTTTACATATGGCAATAAATTGAATACAGGACTGAGGCAAATCTTGAGGTAAATGAAATGAAAAATGACGGGGGAGGGCGCAGGAAATGTGTGTTGAATTGTATTGAATTGTAAAGCTGATGGGACACAACTCATCTGTGGTACAGCATCTTGCAACTCAGCAAGAAATGTCTTGATCTACATGTCAGGGTGACACCGGTGGGGGAGAAAAAAAAAAAAAGAGAGAAAGAAAGCATCAGCATCTCTTCACACTTATCCAGCATTCAACTTACTTTCTCTCTGCATATCGCCAGCCCTCCCCTGCAACAATCAATACAGGCCTCCATTTTATGAGACAAGGAGTTAACTTGTTCAATTATGCCACAGACAGCTCTATTCTTTTGTAACAAGTAATCTGGGTAGTCGAATCAATACTGACAGGCTCATGGCATGCTAGCTAATTTCATATTACCTCCAGCCAATGGCAGAGCAGCCAGTAATGGAGCTGTAGTTCCACTTCATTATAAGGAGGGAGGGGGAATCAATACGAGCACACACTCACACATGCCCGTGTTACCCCCCCCGCCAACACACACACACACACTCACATCACCTTTCTACACATATACCAACAAACATATATGTGAAAAGAGGGTAACTCTGCTACTTTGGAGACCCTGTGGGACGACACAGAGCTGTCTGATGCGGGGCAGATGGGTTGGGGGCGGTTGGGGTCCGGGGTCGTAACCCTCCCACCCTCCCTGAAATAAATTACACTTCCAATCGTCAGCAAACAGACGCGCTCACACACACACACAGCCAGCCGCAAATAAGCGACTCTGTTTTTCAAACTGTCAAGCCATCACGGGGGAAATATCCCCCTTTTTATTCACTTATCTACCTGAGGCTAATACACAAACAAAAAGCGCACGGGCATACAATAACCACTTTTTCACAACAAGGTCATAATCTGAATCAGAGCTTGACAACGAAGGGGAAAGAGGGAAGGAAGGAGACAAGGGGGGGGGGGGGAAAGGAAAATAAGAGGATAACCTTCAGATGGCGATTGAAGTCTTTGACCTCTGCAGCTAATTACAAATTAAACTCCATATCTTCTTTTGTTAAAAAAAAAAATCTCACCATTCTTTTTTCCCATTATTGTTATCACTTTGTGGGATTAGCTGGGGACTAAGGGGATGATGTTGTCTAAGCCGATGTCAACTGTACAATTACTCAACTCATCCATCCTTTTCCAAGAAAAATAAGACACTGTAGATTAAGATAAGCCGTCTTGAGAAAGAATGGAGATGTAAAGCCTTCGACAATTGCTAAGTACACATTGCACAGGGTGCCGTTTATACTTGGTAAATAAACTAAATGCTCATTCAACTTAAAGCTGATGCTCCATTTCATGACTTCCTATTATCTACTTTTGATTTATTGCACGTATAATAATCTTTACCACTTCAGGCAACAATAACCAAGATGGAAGCATCCATTTTTGCGCAGACTCCCACAGTGGGCGACACGAGAACACAACCGCATCAGACCAGCTCAATTAAATGTATTTTAATCTAAATTTCCCTCAATATGCTTTATTATTCTGCTCTAATTTCCTACATCCACTATTCCATATGGACTACCTCAGATAGAACCGGCAGAGTTTCAGTCAGGCTGAAAATTGGGGCTCATCAGTCCTTAGCCAATAACACGCCGGGTCACAGGCCAGTAACAAATGACAGCATTTTAGGCGAATGGGTTTAAGATACAGATGGTGATATCGAACACTTATCCACAATTAGTGGACAGAACATGAATCACAAGTGAGGCGAGAACCCAGATCATTGCTGCGCTGTGATGGGCCTAATTTCTGCAATATCGGCGTGAATGATGCTAACCGGATAATTCAAAGTGTGAGGCACAATTGACATCACATTGCTGTTGTTTTTGTACACAGGCTCGTCTTCTTGGAATCAATACTTCAACCTTGGGATCTTATCACCCTTTTGACACAAGTTACTTTGCACAATTCCAACCTCACAGGCTGCTGATTAGCCTTCAGCGCCTCATAGACATTAACTTACCTTGATCACAGAAACACTTAGAGCGAATCTAAAATTACTTAAGTGCAACAGGTGATTTAATACAATTGAACAATTCGGGATGACTTAGTGTGAGAAAACCTTTCTCAGAATAGAAAGCCCCAGGTTTGTTGCAGATTTGCCCTTAAACTCCCCCATTTACTGCAAATCGTTAAAATGCGTCATTTTGCTGAGACATTGTTTTATGAAGGCTGCCAGTTACAAACAAGTGTTCAAGAATTGGTAACTCTGAATTGTTTGCACTCATTGAAGCAGGGCAAGCAGTCCAGCATTACTGGAAATTATCCAGCTGGTACATAAACAGGCACATGCAGCAGGACAACCATTTTCACTAGAACTGATGACAGTGATGATCTTCTAGTTTTCCTTCTCACAGAGCCCGGTTGTAGCACAGATCTGAGCTGACTAATGCTGGAGGTCTAGGACCAGGACCTTTGGCTTTTGTCATTTGGCACGGAAACAGTTCAAAGAATATTACAATGAAGCTGTTCACTTTTGCAAAGCTGATTTTTACAAGTGGAGCTTCAAAAAGTTTGTTGATTCCATCTGTTGTTCAACAACTAGAAAAAACAAAAATGATCAGCAGATTTGTTTTCCATGCAACGGGAAACAGGACAAGCAGGGGCAGCACATTTACAAGAGCACAGATTTGTTGCAATTGTGTACCTACACAGGACGTCCACATACTCAGTGTTGCGAGTATGCCACGCACATTTTTGCAGATTTGCCCTATATAGAAGATATACATCGCTGATAGCTTACAACAGAAAAAACACCTCGACATGAAGCATGAAAATACACTTCGGGACCAGGGTTGCACAAAGTTGTACAATAAAAGAGAAACAACCGCTCTCAAGCCTGTGTAAACGACTGCATGGATTAAAATAGAAAAAATGTGTCTGAGAAAACTTGGCCAACAGATCTTTGCAATACAAATGATATTAGATGTTATCTCTCACGAACTTCAAACTTAAAATACCACCAGTAAAATGAACTTGTAGCTGTAGGAAATGTATCTGCTGCCCCATTTCTAATTTTCTCCCTCCTACACTGTCATCCGCATTTCACACTGAGTGTGTGTTTTTGTTTGCTTGTTTGAATCACCTTTTGATCTATGATAATTCTTCCTAAAATCATCTGTGTTCCTTCACATACATTGGATGTTACGGATACAAACTCAAAGTACCTTTTACATTGACTGATTATTTTCTTGGGTGAAATTCAAGCCCTTGCGCAACTCAGGTGTGTGTGTGTTTTAGAGTGGAGGGCAAAACATGACACATTAAAGTCAAGGGATGCAAGATTCGGAGGGAGTTTTGCCCATTTACAACCCCATTATCTGATTAGCCGTCCATTTCTTCCCCATTGGCGCTGTGACCTGGATTAGGATGTTGATGAGGAGGAGGACAGCGATGGTCAGCCGGGGTTGGGATCTGGTAAGAGGCCTAAACCATTTCAGAGTGGCGGAGGCACCATAAATCAAGAGCAGCGGGAGAGACGAGTGAGGGAGATTTATAAAGATGTTGTGCTCGGCCAGCCCACTAGTGGACACTGTGATGAATTCACGAGCACATTGCCAAGGCAAACTACTTCATTATACCATGGCCCAGTGGTCATTAATCTCCCTGGGAGGCCAGCATCCTGGGGAATCGCCAGACCAGAGAATTTATTCAGGCCTGGAGGTACCCATTTCATTAGCCATTCAATCTGTTCACTTCTCCCCTCTCTCTCTCCTTCTCTTTCTCTCCCTGTTTAGCCATCACCTTAGTTCATTAATAGAATAAACAGAGGCTCGATTCCTGCCTATTTCATTTACGTGTAATACGTGTATTAGAGCAAATTACAAAACAACAAAAGTATTGTGTATGTTTAGGATAAATAGCATAGATTTGGCTTCTAAGGTTGTTTTGCTTGATCGTTGGACTCAGACATTTTGGTTATCCATTTAGGCTGCCACGTTTGGATGTAATTGAGAAAATAAAGTCAAGATTTGTTGCTGTTTGGGAAAGGTTCACAGAGAGCCAGCGTCTGCACACACTGACACCTGGAAATCACTAAATACAAACGGTCGTTTAAGCGGCTTCTGCAGGATGGAGGGCTATGGGCTTTCCTCAAGCGCACTATGACTTCACTTTCTTCATTCAGATGCTGTCCGGGGATCAAAGTGGGAGCACGTCAGACACAGTCCACCATTAAGCTACTGGTTTATTTGGAACAGATTTGAGATTTGCCATCTTTACCGAAAAAAAAACCCACAACCATGATACAGATAGAATTAGGAGAGACCTTCAACCCCTGGTAAATACAGCGCCTGGTCCAATGCTGTGTGTTTGATCCTCTTTACCATGAAGGGGTGAAGTAAAGGTGAGGTAGAAAAGCGATTCCCAGAGGTAAGGTCTTAAATGCTGGCTACCTCAGGTTCTGTCATGGTGTCATGACACGAAGCAAGTGCTGCTGGTCAAACATGCTGGAAGGGCCAACATCCAGTGATTACTTATTAATGCTGCTATTCCTCATTCAACGTACTGAAAGAAAAAAAAAAAGAAAAAAAATTGTGTGTGTGTGTGTATATATATATAGATATATATACACACACACACACTTTTTTCAATATATTTTTTATATATTAATATGTATATATCTTTATGTTTACACACACACAAAAACACACAAACACACACACACACACACACAAAACACCCTGGATCTCTCTATTACTGTGACCAAACACGCAGCTGACACATACACGGCAGCGTAACACTGTTGCATTACGCATCTGGTAAAATACTTTCACTCCAAGGCAAATCAGGGTAGCCTTTGACAATGTGAAAACTAGAAGATGTTGATATTTATCTTAGTCCCTCGCTTGCTAAGCAGCTACGGCTTATTGAAGTAGCATTACGGGGCGCTGCCAAAGTGTAACCTTGTCTGACACAGCTGTACATTTCAGCATTTTATTCCAGTCTGGCACACAAAGTGTTTTACTATCTCTCAAGCACACGCATTGCCTGGGAAACATGAATTTCTCCATGCCGCTGGGTCTTTGCAGCCACTGTGTCAGTGAGGCACCATCAGTATCTTATTATGAGATCAGACTTAACGTCTAAAACTGCAACTGAAGTCTTCATCTTTCCAAGTATCCCATCTTGCTGAATCCACTCCCGAAGGATTTAAAAACACACACACACGTATATACATACATATATAGATATATATATATATCTATATATGTGTGTGGAATAATTTCATCAACCCTGCTGTGTCCCAGTGGACCCCTTCCACTTTAAACACTTAACGGGCTAAATAAATAATGATGGCTTGCGCACTGTGTGTGTGTGTGTGTGTTAATGTTAACAGCACCAGCCACTAGCCCCGGGTCCCACAGCAGCAGGAGTCCTTAAAGCGAATAATTTGCTTCCGCTAAGGCCACCACACTATAGCCATTCGCCAAGCAGATTATGGGCCTTTAAGTAGCAGTCAGGCCTGAAATGTGACTCTAGGGCTCCTGGGCTGTCTGGCAGAAGGAGAGACCCCTTGGAGAGAAACAATGCAACACGGACTCGGAGCGTGGTGAGATGATAAACAAGAATGGAAGAGAGAGTGGAGGACGACATGAGGCAGTCAGGGTAAGTGAGATAAGCAACGACAACATAATGCGAGCTCCCTATCTAGGATATTTAATGGGCTGGGTAAGAAGCTTAACGGAAACATCCAAAATTAATGTCAGCTCTGGGATTCGACGGCGACAAGCCGTAGCTGTGAAAAGTCTTTCACTACCGTAGATCCTTAAATCCAAAATAAAAGGCCGCTGGCAACAAGGTGATTCATCTGGGCAGTCAAACACACAGCTGCATCATAGAGATGGCAGGACTTTGGTCCCACTTCTCCACAGCAGCTACGCAGCAACATGTGCCTGAGTCACTTCCCAGAGTCTCTCAGTGAGAGGTGCAACTGAATGAACCTCACAGAGCACTCACAGCTTCACAGTTATACTGTTATTTTCATAAGATAGAGCAGAGACAGCAGGTCTGTCATGGCCTACTGATTCTCTTCCAGTGATCTTATACCTTTCCTTATTTCCTATAATGTAACAATCTGGTTTTTGAGGTACAATCACAAATCACAAAACAATCACATAAGCACATTTTGCTGTATTATCCAGCACTCCAGGATTGTCTTTAGCGAAAAAAAATCGTAAACTACAGTATATTGGGAAGCTTCGAATGACAGGAGGCGAAGAAAGTTAAGCAACGTCCCTTACCTTGATTCTGTTGCAGATTTGGGTCCATTCCATTGGAATCCGGCCACCTGTTGCTGGTAACTCCTCATGTATCCACGTCACGCCTCCTCTTTTCACGATGAAGCCTTTTGAAGCCAAAAATTAAAAATGCAGTTCAGACTTCAAGGAGTCTGTCGACTTTCTGTACAAGAGACCCTCTTCAGTGACTGATAACACACTTTGTCTGATGTGTCAAAACATCTTTCTTATGCATGTAGTGTGTTTCACTTTCCACATCATTCTTCGGACACTACATATCCATGAACAACGAAAGGTTTCCAAACTTCCAAAATAAAAATTCACAGGTAAACACACTTGGCTCATATTTAAGGTGAGAAGAGACAATTTTTACTTCAACGTGAATAAAGTAGGAAAGAGCCTTTTATAGTTTTTACCTCAAAGCGCAAAGGTACATCTTTCTGGTGAATACTGGCTGCTGTCTATCTAGAAAAATATGAGAACACATTATTAAATAATTTGAATTTAAAGAACAGAAAGAATAACCAACACAGTGATTTCTCGTAGCAGGAAAAACTCTAGCATCCAAGGTGTATTCAAATGGGTGTTAAAAACGCTGGAATTGCTAAGAGTGTGTCCTCAATCATCAGGTTGTGATCAGTCTTTTCAGGGCAAGGGGTTTGCAATGACAACCCCAGTGCAGAAGTTCAGGATTAATTGGAACAGCTTTCATGAAGATATAAAGATAATCAATGACATATTTCTCAACACCATTCAGACTTTTTTTTTCCCCCCTTATAGGCTCAGTGCATTCTGAATCAAGTTTACATCCTTAATTTGATTCCACGCAGCACTGGGCTCCAGTAAAACCCTGGAGAAAGCAAGCAGGGACCATCAGTTGATCTATCGTGCCATCTTGTCAGTGAAGAGTGGACGGACAGATCAAATCCCCCTGAAATTATATCTTAACATCAATAAATGGTCCCCACCTCTCCAATGTGACAGTAAAAGCTGTATTGATTTCCAGCCCAGATTAAAGATACTGCAGCGAGCAATTTAAAACATTTAAGATGCAGGTTTTGTACAGCATAATCCAAGACTTGGGGAGTAGTCTGGATAATGGAAACGCTGAGAAAATCTGAAGGTTTTTAGAAACATCCAAACATTGGAAAGGAGAACAGATAGACTGCAGATGGATGTGCAGCCCATTAAATTTGGGAGCAACTGATAAACGCAGGTTTTCATTGATTTCATTGTGGCTTTTTTTCCATCAATGTTCAAAAACATGTTAAGCAATGGTGTTTCAAATTACTACAATACGTTGTGTATTTCCGACAATCCACAATAATCCATCATGCTATCTGGGTTAATTTCTGGGGTCCAGATATATTTGAGACTTGGTGCTTGGAAATGCACATCATCAACAAGGATTAAAAAAAAAAAAGAAAAAATTAAATCTGCTTAACATCTCCACAAAGCCATAACAATGAACAAAGTTCAACTAGTTTATTCAACATAGGTTAACCAAGGGTGAGATTTAAATCTATATTCATATATTTATAACTTTATATATTTCTAACAGTGATGGAAAAGCATCTCCTGTGGATATAATGCATTATTACACTAAACATTCAAAGTGTACATTGTCATGTCCACCAACTAGAAATTTCTTTCCCTGTACAATGAAATTCCTACTTTACACCCCGCGTTTCAGCCAGATAAGAAGCTGTAATTAGTAAAAAGAAAAACCAAAAAAATAACAACATATTATCATACTCAGCTGTAAACAGTGCAGGGAAATGCAAACACATATTTCTGGTAAAAAGCAGGTACAACAGGTATAAATAAAATATCTATTCAACTGAAACATTCCCAGGCACTGAGGAGATTTTAGAAAAATACTAACCGGCGTTATTTCTGTGAGAGATAAAAAAAAAAAGTTTTCTTGTCGCAGCAATATCAGGAAACTCCTCACAATATTGACCTTGGTTGAAATTAAAATTCAGAAATGAATAGTAAAATGCTAGCTCGGAAACATAAAACCACTTTCAGATGATTGTTCATACTAACGTAATATTTTACTTTAAGGTCCCTTTTATAATTACTGAAATAACGTTTATTACGATTATTAGGATTGTGATTAATACGGCGTTTCAATTAAACACACCTGACGCTGCCGGAACCGGAAGTAACGTACAACCGGAAACTCGACCAACTCTAATAAAACTTCCGGCTAGTCTGCGGTCGCCGGGAATGTTGCTAGCTAACACACCGGTGGATGCTTCATACCCGTCGGATGATGGATGAGTGGCTTTTGAGGCCATAGAACTGGCTTGTCATTCCTGGGCACGATATTAGTCTCAAAAGCCGGAGGTCTTTCGTCGATGTCTGTTGGCACGACGGGACGCGAACGGATCCCCCATCGAAACAGCTGCTGTTTAACAATTAGCGGCACGTGACCGGAAGCCGTAAACCGGGTGCCTGGCACCTGTCACAAATTGTGTTGGGACGAAAAAGAAAAGGAAAAATCCCTCAAATATCATTTACAATGTCTATACTGCACTGTTTAAAATAATTATTTTTGCACTTTTGAAGTGATTGTTATTATTTCTAGTTTATTATTCAAATATCAGAGATCAAGAAGCTTTTACTATGAATTAACAGACTAATGCACCATACGTTTTTAATTGTATATACATACATTTGTTGCTGTTGTGACCACGTGCAGTTTTTCTGTCCCATGTAAGGCTCAGCAACCTATTTCAAAACATGTATTATACAGCTGAGGGGGATGACTTGATTTTGTATTCTGTGAGTGATATAATATAAAATATTAACTGCTGAGCTCTCCCAGATTTTTATTTCACTTTATTTAATCGGGAATGTAAACAACAAGTGTCCGGCACCAGCTCAGTTTTTTGGACTACTGAATATTCTCTTTGTTGGGCTTGCACGTCTGCTGTAAAACGCTCGATAGCCATGAAATTAAATTTAGCATACTTTCCGGTTCAATGTCTTTCAGGGACGCATACTGAGGGTTTTTTTTTCCTTTTTTTCCCCCTGTCTCCATCTCGGAAATGATTGCTAGAAACATCTAAACCATCAGTCACTGACTTGCGTGTATTCATTTCCAACACAGATGCACACTGGCGCCCACAGATGTGCAAACATATCCGTACAGACGTGCACATCCATTCATTTCAGCCATATTTTCCTTTCCCCAGCTGTGCAGTAGTGCTGAGGCCATGTATCCTGATGGCAGTGATGATGCATCATGCAGTCATCAGTCCCATGAAGGTTAAGTCCCTGACCTCGGCGGTCTCCCGGCCAAGTGCTGCTCTGATAAATAGCCTTGCAAAGAGATAGTGTGTCTCTCTTAAACAGACAAACAGCACAAATTTAAATTAACTTTGACATCTCATAATGGTTGTCGTACAACTTTCGTATAGTAACCACTTTATTGGCTACATCGGCCATTTATTGCTGTGAAGTGTTAGGGGTCGCACTGACACAAGTGCTGGATCAAACTGGTTTTGCATATGACCAGGGGATTTAACTGACTCAAAGAAAAAATTTGAGAATTAACAATGAAAATACTCAATTCCAGATGTTTTTTTAACTAATAAAGTAGCAATATTAAGCCTCAACATTTTCAATTACAACATTAACCGCATGTTAAATTTAATCTAAAGGTGTGGTTTTAACTTTGGTTTATCCTAGTCACATTAATTACAGCAAATTTATTGGAGATAACTAATGCATAATCAATCTCCAATCGCCCCTAGGCACAAAAGCTGCATCAATTATTATTTGGTGAGGGTAGAACGTTTACTAATTTAATGTGAATTATCTAATAATGTCTCCCACCCTTAGCCGCTTAAATGAATAAATGTAGGATGAAGGCTGACAAATTAAATGAAATAAACTGAGGACAATACAGAACCTCCATGAATATTTGAAACATTTTAAAGGATTCTAGAAACAAAGCTCCTAAGTCTTGAAGACATAAAAATGGATGTGATACATACGTTTTTTTGTTGTATATTAAACAAAAGAACACAAGTCTCTCTTTTTGAGTCTGTTTATGTACAGTTAGACATATAGGTTTTTGTTCAAACGAGGCTGACTCTTCTGAATAGGAGATGAAATGGAAAACAGAGGCGAACAACGTTTTTGCCTGCAAATAGAGACACAGCCGATGCTTGCAGAACGACTATCAAAGGCCTCGGTGAGACCTGGAGTTGTGAGTTCAAGATTCCTGAACCTGGCTAAATGTTTATCTTACAGGGTGCCGGGGAAAACAAGGCATCAGAGCCGGTTCAGGTAAACAAAGTAGGACTCCGGCAGGAACAAGCCATCATTGTAGGGCTCGGGGGCGGGAGGGGGAAGCTTGAGGAGGGGAGGGGGGATCTTTGAAGTGGCTCAGAGTATTCCCCTGACACTTATGAGATATTTATTTGAATAATGTGCAGATTCACACCCAAGTGAGGAGAGATCTGTGCGGTGGGTGGGAAGATGACAGGGTTTAATTTCCAACTCTAGTCGGAAGGGTAGTACGAGAGGGGAATGGGTGGGGGGTGGGGGGGGTGGCGGGCAAATTATGGGTGGGGAAGACAGGGGGTGCACAAATAAAGAGCAAGATGGGATGTGAGAAAGACAGATGGAGGTAGATCACATTCCCTAAAAACATTTTGACATTTTAAACCAAAGGCAGTTTGCAGGCAGTAAATAAAAGGAAGGCGATCAATAGCAGTCAGTGATAAGGGGATTCAGCAGCTAAATATGATATACAGCCTAACAAAATGGTATGGATTTCCAATGGGGCCACGTGACTGGGGCTGCTTTGAAATGCAAATAATAACTTATGCACATTGTCCTTCTCGGGCCGCGCCACCTATCGATCGGCTAAAACAAATTCTATTGATCATTGAATATTTAATAGAGATAATTAAATCTTTCATGGAGGTACTTACACCCCATTTCCAGTTTTCAACATCTTCCTCCAGAGACCTGCCTTTCGAGTCGATGAAGCTCGAGCGGCGCTCGGAAAGGGATCGCGGCGTGGAACTTGAAATTCAATTCCGATTGTGCATGTTGTGTATCTTTTTTGTTTGTTTTAGCATGAAGACGCACAAAAAAAAAAAAAAATGGAGTAAAAGCTATGTCCGTTCTCTCTCAGATAGACAGCTATCATTTGAGAAATATACCACGTGTCATTTGATTGAGACATACTGGCAATTATACAAATTGAATCAAAATTATGCACCGCCAACATTCTTTGGTGGCGAGGTGAGAAATCACTGAAAGCACTTAGGAAGTTGAAGGTGGCGACTGAACTAGCCCAGCATTATTACATCAAGCTCGTGGCATTTATCAAACCCTCACGCTTTTCTCTGCCTCGCAGCTGTTGTTTATTTGAGACCTGAGTCAGTTGAAATAAAATTGATGTGAAACAGCGTGATGGAGCCACTCGTTACGAAAGAGCTTTTTACAATATTAAGCCGCAAAATGTCCTCATTACCTCATTAATATAGTAAAAACAATATGTGTGGTCATCCATAAAACAAATGGATTTGATTCACTGTCATTATTCTCATAACATCTCATTCCTAATATACAACTTATTTGTTTTTTTATTCTTTTTCAACCTTTTTATATAAAACAATTTGATCTGGATAAGCACAGTACAAATGTGGAAGGAATTATTTTGATGACGAAATAGAGTAACAAAGCAAAGGATAATAAAGGGCATAAATTAGCAAATGCACTCATGTGATAAATTCATTTATTCATGTGATGAGTGTTTGTCCAAAGTGGATGATCTGTTGCACAATTATTTGGTGACTTAATAAGTCCACAGCGGATCCCTTATGTAACAACCTTCCCCCCCAGAAACAGTTTTGCGTGCCTGTGCTGCAGTGAAGGCCAAAGAAAGAGAAATACTCATTCGGGAGTGTACCATTTATTGTACCTTAAGCCAAACAAAGCGAGGCAGAGGTCAGTTTCTAGAAAGCACTGAATGTTTTCCAAACTGTGAAAAAGAGTATCTGGTCTGCTTCATTGTGTCATAGCTTGAAAAAAAAAAAAAAAAAAAGCCGCGCTGTACGCATTGATTACGAACGTCTTCTCTTATTTGTCAGCTCTAAGCTGGCGGATCAGTCGACCAAACTCCCTCGCAACAAACCTTAGAAAAAAAACAAGGCTTTTTTTTTTTTTTAATTCTCAAAACAAAATGTCAGCATTTGACAACGCTCCTCCAGAACACCTCGCTGTGATGGACTGCTGACGTCCGACACAAATCTTGGCTGTTTTGATACAGTTTTCAAAACACGGGTTTCCGGTGACTGACACGGGCATTCTTACCAAGACGTGACGTTAATCTCCTCACTTAAAGACTAAGTTCAGCAGCAAACAAAAATCCCTGCGTGGGGTTATTGCTCCGCTCATTCAGGAGTCACTTCACAATGAGGGGTAGGGAAAAAATCTCTCTCATCGACTTACATAATTTATGACATTAAGAGACTGGCAAACAGGAAAAGGTTGCTGTCAGGATAGTTTTAGAGGGCAGCTCTCACTGCATGGACCAGTGTTAAACAAAGTACCAATCAATAGCCCTTTTATTAGTGACCGCAATCAATGTACCTGTGACTGAGTGAGCCAATTAACGCTATCGACCGCCTTGGCAGAAGAAAGGGAGGATGGGGAGGAAAATTGGGGTGGGGGGAGGGGGGGCAGCAGGAGAGATAGCAAAGAAAACAAGGGAGGCGATAGCAGAGGATGAGCAACCTCCTCCGCAGGTCTTGTTTTCCTTCTCATCTGCAGGAAGGGGGCGTCTGCGCGGCGAGAGGACCGGATCCCCGCCGAGCGAGAGGCCACGGAGGTCTGCCATCGAGGACACCCTGACAGAAAGCAGAGGCAGACTATCTCCCGGGAGGAAGTGAGTGTGTGTGTGTGTGTGTGTGTGTACATGTAGCAGTGGGAAGGGGGGTGGGGAGGGGCGGCGGTGTTTGCGGGGAAGCTGCCCCCACCCCATTCGTGCACATCATCTCCTAATGCCGGAACGAGCTGCACTGGGAATGCAGCCCGGCTCATCTTCTCACCACCGGCTTTGAATAGTAATGAGGTCATAGGCCCGTAGGTCTCTGTGCGTGTTCAACCCCGCTCTCCGAGAGGCTGACCGGCGTGTGACCGTGGATGTGACTCTGTGTTTGTGCGATAACCCGGTCTCGGACACGAAAAAAATCAAGTTTATGTCCGCGCCAAGCAAAATCTGCGAGCGGCTATCGTTCGTCTGTAGAGACGAGATTGTGTTTGTGCATGTGTTTAGACGTCCTCCGATGAGGTAACTGGTTCTACTCTAGCGTGCAGAACTGTGAAAACCTTGTTTCTTTTTTGTTTGCTCAAATCACACATCCACACACACAAACACACTCCAGACTTCAGCAGCATCACATGTGATCCACTGGGGGTTGTATGGGTTTGTTACTTTACTCCCAAACAAGGTATTTTTCTTGGCCGTGGTGTCGTCGCTTGCGACTTTACAGGCCTATCCAACGATAAACAATAATAAACAATAAAACCCTAACCAAATTGAAACATAGCAAATAGTTGTTTTTTTGTGTCTTGCCCACTTGTGTGTCAACATACGTTCAAAATGAGTCTGAGTGAGTTCAACTCTTAGCGAATTCAGATATCGATCGATTTCTATGACAGCCAATGAGAATAGTAGAAATAATTGTGATAAAGGTGGTATAGAAAATTACAGATATTTATATAAATGTTTACTCAGTGGACATCAAAATTCTTAACTTCCAGGAAAAGTGGACCACGGAAGTGAAAGCACAACAGATTAGATTTTACATGAGAGAACAGATAAGAGGTAAATATTGAGTATAACGGACAAAACAAATATTGATGATGTTCGAGACCCTGTCTTTCTGGCACGCCTTTCAATTTCACACTGCATTCATGGATTATATTTAAGGCTGCTAAAGACTAAGATTCAAGTGCTATTCAAGACCCTCTTTTTTTTTTTTTTTCTTCAAAGCTTGAAGGTTCAAACGATCTGCGGTAAAAATCCATTTCTCAAACTCACCCGTGAATTAAATCGACGTATTTGCGGTTTCTCTTACAAGGTGTGGCAGGCTTGAAATGTATTATTGTCCAAAAGCTATCATCGAGTACTGAATGCGTCTCAGATGAAGCTATTAACCCAAACCGTTCTAAATTGTATGACTATAAAAAAAAACTTGTTTGCAATGAGGGATTTTCCCTCGGGTTTCAAAATGGCACATTTATATTTTAAATGACCGGAAAAATAAAATAAAACAACAACAAAAAAAAGAAAAAGCATCTGGGTAATCACATCATAAAATGTACAATAATATATATAAGGCCACACTGGAAGATGGGGCTGGTTTCAATATCTTCCCGTATCCTAGTGTGTCAGACTGTCGTTATTTTAAAAGAATTTGGAAGAACCGGATTTCTTACAGAGAAATATTCCACTGAATCTGAATTACTCGTGGGACTCGTCTCCTGGAAGCGTATTTCTGACCGGTTTGCAACGCCAGTTATTGATTCAGTGCGATGTCGTTTGGATTTCACAGGTTTTGCTGCAGGACCGAAGATCATAATAAAGTCCCTTTCTAAAATATCTTAGACTTAGCCAACTACATATAGAGCCTGTAGAAGGAGAGTGTTATAAAGTGTAATAGTGATAGTGACCTACGGGATAAACAGAATGCAAAAAGTGTTTTGCATAAATAGAAAGTAGTAAAGAGTATGCAAGACGGCAGATTCATGATTTTCACATGATAACATATCCGGTACAAGAGTGTGGTGTTTTGAAGTATTTGCATTTCATTTAGAGCTCATATCCGACGCGGCGGACGTTAAAAGACCCCTGGGAAAGAAATGATACAATATTAGTCGCTGTCCATTTGTCTCTGAAAAGGCAAAATCCGGGAGCGTGCTTTCCGCTCGGGGCGAAACGCGAAAGCCGAATGAGGGATGGCTGGGAATTGCGGAAGCGAGAGGAACAGGTGATGGCCCAGTTTTGATGCCATAACTTCCACTCTCGTGTTACGTTTCATTGCCAAGTCCGTTTTTCCCCGTCTTCTGTTATTATTGCCCTCATAAATGTATTTTCTTACATAGTTGCACGCAGTTGTTGGAGCCGTGACGCAGAGTAGAGTGTCAGCGCGGCGGCTCAGTTCGGTGTTTTTATTACATTTACTCGGGGAAAAGGACAGTAAAAAGTCCAGTAAAAGAAGTAGATATACACAATTACTTCACAACTCCAATCCATAACAGCTTAGCCTTGTTCTATCCCACTTTTCTTTCAGACAAACATTAACCTGTCACTAAATGTGAAGTAAAGCCACTAAATAATATTTAGAGAATGGTAGCCGAGGCACACCAAAGCCCAAATGTTATCATAACCATTTCTGCAGCTCATAAAGTCTGAAGTATCGGGTCACACCTTCTCGGTAGCAGAGGGGCTCCGCTGACATTCAAGCCGCGCAGCATTTGCGTTCGAGTGTCCCGTTCCCAAAGAGATGGGGGTCAGGAGGACATCTGCTTCGTGTCAGCTGGCGGTGTAGCACTTGGCTCCGGGGTTATCGGGCTCCCCCCTATCAGCCCGCCGTCGGAACACGGACCTCTCCTTCCTGAAGGGACCCTTCGGAACCGGTGTGCCGACAGCTTGAGGGGGCGCTGCCGAGCGGAAGGAGGGAGAGAGATAGTATAGGAAATGACAATGTGTGTGAAGTGATAAGCCCCCGGCAAAGACCCCACACCCTGAGGGAGGACTGGGGGCTACAAGACTTTAGCCTCAGCGCTCGGTCCGCCCCCCCCCCCCCCCCCCCCCCGCCCCGTCCCCGTCCCCGGTGACCCCGGCCAGGCAGCTCATTGCCAACGCTCACGGCATCTGACTGCAAGCGTACAGTGTGATCGCTGTTCTTGGTGGAATTTAGAAAGCTTTTCCCTGTAACAATGATGTCTCAGCATCGCTTTTGAGAATTCGATCAAATTAATCGAAATTACCGTAAGCACGCGGCTTAAAAAGCGATGCGGCTAATTTATGCATTTTTTTTCGGAGGGCTATCGAGATTCGTTTAGCTTCTTCACATCGGACCGATGAAATTATCGTGAAATCCTGAGGCCGTTCAATTCCAACACCGAAGAAGATGACTTTTAATGGTTTTAGTGAGCAGGAAGAGGACGACGATAGCGATCAACTGGAGTAGGACAAAGCGGAGATGGAAAACGGATGGATGGATGGTTGGATGATTAGCATAACAACCCCCATACACCTACTTTCTGCAGGTGAACTCTTCCATTTACATAACAAGCCAACATAACCTAGCCCTGGCACTTATATTTGAAAACTCCCCATAGGTCATCAGAACTGAAGAATCCTCTCGGATGTGGGTTGAAATGTCTTCAAGTGAAGAAATTCAAGTCCAGTTGCCCTGAGAAGAGGATTTTGACAAGAATTCAGCATGACCTGGATGACTGAGAACCTCCACAGACATGGATGGATGGACTTTTCCTTATTATTCATCTTTTTTTCATCACCCGTGTTACAGCCACCGTTCGGAAAAAAGCATTTGCAGTGGATGTTACTGGTATGTGTTTAATTAAAAGTAAAAAAAAAACAAAAACATTTGTGTAAATATCTCATGTTGCAACATGAACACCTGTGGCTTATAGTGGAGCCTACATATGTGCACATAAACACTGCTCGAAAAAAAAAAAGGGAGCACTAAAATAACACATCCTAGATCTGAATGAATGAAATATTCTTATTAAATAGTTTGTTCTTTACATAGTTGAATGTGCCGACAACAAAATCACACAAAAATGTTCAATGGAAATATATGAACACATGGAGGTCTAGATTTGGAGCCACACTCAAAATGAAAGTGGAAAAACTCACGACAAGCTGATCCAGCTTTGATGTAATGTCCTTAAAACAAGTCAAAATGAATCCGTTGTGCTTCCTAAGTGGTTTGATTTCAAAGAAATATGATTGACTTGGAGTTACATTGTGTTGTTTGAGTGTTCCCTTTATTTTTTTTAAGCAGTAGTTATTTTTAGCTATATATTTTAGCTATATTCAGGTGCGCTCAATAGTCAGGAAATTACCGTATGTCCCACTGTCCGACTTTATAAATTGAGCATGTTAATAAAGGAAGCGGAAATTAGTAATCGCAGAGCTGCTCGAGCCTATCATTGAGTCATATAGACACATAAAATCATTCACACTCTATAGAGCAAACAATAGCCTTGGAATTCAAATATTCAATTCACATTATGTGGAAAGTACCGAGTTGGCTTAGTCATATATAAAGTTGATCTCTTTTACAGCCTCTGTACATTCATAATGATTGAAATTCTCAAAACAAGTTAACCTCAACACATATAATTCACCAAGTTGCCTAATCCCTGCAAGCAGACTCTTCTTTTGAAGAGTACTGAGATTCCAAATAAACTTTTATTGAAATTTTCAACGGAAAAAAAACATCCCATTTTGCTTTGGAAAGATATACTCGGGCTGTTACATCAACGAGCTGCAGTGCGTTCAGACCCGGTTCATCTTCCTTTTAACTTTTTCTCTTTCCACATTTGTAGCTAATGATGAAACTCCAACTACTGGGAAAAATATATATATATATTTGAAGTAACACTTTTTATTTTGGTGGTTAAAAGGGCTCAAACAGACTGGGTGAGCAGAGAGAGCATACTTTAGCCTCTGACGCTACTGTGCACGTGTGCAGGAGGTGACCGACTCACAATTTCACTTTTTTTTTTTCCTCTTTTTACAGATCCTTACAACGCAAATACCAAGAAGAAGAAGCAGAGGCAGTTAAAGAGAGAGACAGGATTTTAAAATGGAGTTAAATCTGGGGAAAACCAGCAGGGCTCTTCCATCAGATACACTTGGAACTGGTGTGTTCAAAAAAAAAAAAAAAAAAAAAAAGGGAATGTGATGCTGCAGGGCTTTCCGAGATTAAACTTACACAAGAGAGGTCAGGTGAATTTAAGTGCAGGAGGAGTAGAACAAAAATAGACAAAAAAATGCAGGAGAAAGGTAGAGGTGTGTGTGTGTGTGTGTGAGTGGCGCCGCGAGCGAGAACTGCGCGGGCGCCGGCTGCAGTTTGTGATGAAGGAGCTCCAGGTGAAGCGGAGCGAGGCGAGTCCTAAAGCCGGGTTCTGAGGGAGCGGATCAACCGACCACACGCCGCTTTCACTTTTCCGCCGTATTTGCTCTCGTGGTGTCAAAAGGTCAAGGAAAAAAAAGAACAGGGATGCGAAGACGGAGCGAGAGGGACACGTGGAAACAAGTCAACATTAATGCAGATAATTGAAAAAGGTAAAACCCTCCAGGCCGATCTGATGAATGAGACGCCGATCGCCGAAACTGCGCCTCAAAAGTACAACCTCTTTAGGTTTTATCGGTTTCTGCCCCTTTTTTTTCTGCGAAATCGGTTCTGGGTCACTAGTACGTAATATGGTCCCTCTATCTTTGCCACAAACTGTGTAATAAATTAAAAATAGAAGTACGCAATGTAGTAGAATTGGATAAAATCCTCGGGAAGTACCCGACTCACTGTTGCGCCAGTATCCTGCTTCCTGTTGGTCATACAAGCGCAGAAAGAGAGAATCTCATTTTAAGTGCATTTCACACTTCATTACGAGAGAAGTGTTAAGCCCCGGAATAGATACGTGTCATTGTTTGTTGCTATATTTTGACACGCCGGTAGAAAACACTCATCACAAATGTACATTTCAAACACGGTGTGTGTTATTTATTTTTTTTCTCCCCTGTTTAGCCTAAAGGTAACACCGAATGTTTACTCTCGGCAGCTCGGGGAGGGGAAGCGGGGCTGTGTGTGTGTGTGTGTGTGTGTGTGTGTGTGTGTGGGTGGGGGGGTGGGGGGGCGACGCTGCCGAGTTTCGCTGCCTGGAATTCAAGCCACGCCGCCTTTTCCAAAGAGCTGCTTCACAGCCCCCCTCAGACGCCGCCTGTGCCGATTTGTTTTCCCACAAGCAATGCAAACACGACACTTGTTGAAGGACCCCGATTCACCGTACATTGAAAAAAGGAACGCCGTTGTGCTCCACCCCCCCCCCCCCCTCCCAACAAGCCAATTTCCTCTCCATATTTCACCCCTTATCACTCTCCGGGTAAATATCCTTGAGATAAACGCAGGGCATCCCCACATGCTGGAGATGACAGATGGAAAACATCTCGGGCGCAGGGAAAAAGGATCCTTAATGCAAGCAAAGCTACATCAAGGATACCGCCATCCTCCTTCAGGGGCATACATGCTTCTCCTGATCGTGTGTGTGTGTGTGTGTGTGTGTGTGTGTGTGTGTGTGTGTGTGAACCCAGCCCCTGTCCCGGTCTCCTCCACAAGCTTGACAATCAGCAAATCAGAAATTAGCCTTTACAAGCCCAAGTTGAAACAAAACCCCTATTTTTTTTTTTTTTTGCAGTGATCTGACGACGCGTTGGCTCTGAGGCCAAGGACAGAGTTCCCCCACAACACGAATGTACCCGGCTTGTTTCCACTGAAAAAGGCTAATGAAAGGTATACGATTTCACCTTTTTTTTTTCCCTACGGTTAACACGGATCTTTTGATGTTAGCAAACATGTAACAGCTGCTTTTAGATTCGCCCCATCCCTTTTTTTGTGTGTGTGTGTGTGTGCGTGTGTGTGTGTGTGTGTGTGTCTTTGTCTCATAGCATAACCGCATCGTACACTGAAAAAAGGGGGGCAGAAAATAAGGCGTGCCGATAGAGGCCGGATTCACGAGGAGAGCCGTAATGGGAAACGACACAAACATGTACGAATGGAAATCCGACTGATGAGGCAGGATGTAGCGGGCAAAATGCATAATGTCATGCTGGATGACACTGGATTTTATTAGCGGGGGTCTAAGGTTTCTCATCAGAATAATACACAGAGCCTCTTATTTTTCTTCTTCTCACTTAAAGCCTCAAGAGTCAAGCACGTCGAGTATTCCTTTTGGACTCAGATGCAATGAAAGTCATACGGCTGCGCAACACATGCAACCGGAGCACAGTTGTCATCGCCGTTTAGGAAAACAGCCCGGAGAGGAAGGAAATGGGTATTGTTATATTGTTTTATTCGAGCTGCCGAGCTCGCCGATCCCCGAAACCGAACCGATCGGCGGATGAGGGGGAGAGACGAAATGTCAGCTTTTCGCCCGCGGACAAGAAAATGCGCTATCATTAGCCGCTCAGTCTGACACGATGTGGCTGCGGAGGAGCTTAAGACAAAGATAAATGTTGCAAAAAAACATATAAACCCCCGGCTGCATCTGGATCGAGTTTGGCCTCGACCATGGAGGGACCTCCACCAGCTAAGCGGCAAATGAGGAACAGAGGGGCCCGAGCGATTGAACTGTCATTGGTCGAATTGCAATTTCCAGCCTATCCGGGCCCTGGCTGAGAATCCGGGGGCCGCGGGGTATCTGCGCGAAAAATCGGCCTGGTACCGGTTAGCGCCGAGCTGGCACACTTACCTGGACATGAAATCAATCAGGTCAATTTTCTTTATAGCTCTGGCGTAGCCGAAGCTAAGTAATGATGACGACCAATTGCTCACTGCTCGCTGAGGGGGAAGAGGAAAAAAAAAAAAAAAAAAAAATGCGGCGGCGTGTAATCAAAACAAAAGAAACGTGCCCGGAGTAAATGACCTTACATTTCACTTACATTATTTCATCTGTGTAATACAAGTCTTATTCACCTCACTACATAACTTGGCTTTCTCTATTATTTGGTGTTGCCTTGACCTTTTGGGAGGAAAATCAAAGTGGATATGTGAGGGTTTAAGGAAGAAAGACCCCCCCAACCCAAACCCAATCCTTTCTACTCGTACATCGGGCCTCTGAACCTTCAACTGAACTTTAAGCATGTGTTAACCGCTACGCTGATGTTATTGAAAGTGATGCTGCTTTGCTAGAAGAGAGGAGAGAACAGCTCCGCATTCTCCATCATCATACACCCTCCGTCTTATGCACACACACACACACACACATGCAGAGAAACGCTGAAAAGTTCACAGTCCAACTTGGCTGCCAGGAACTGAGAAGAAGAATCCAAAACAATCTTTTTTTTTTTTTTTTTTTTTTTTTTTCCCCTCTTATTTTTTTTAAAGAAGAGCAAATCTGACTGTCAACTCGCTGAGGATTATTCCAACTGCGGTCGTCTCTTCGACTCCCCCCTCCTCTCCGTAATCCCCCACCCCAAAAAAAAAAAAAAACTCCCGGTGAAAGCCCCTCAAAACAATTTATGCAAACAAACATCAAGCGCGGCTATTTGTATTGGCACGGCTTTTCAGTAAACCTCACTGAACCGAAACGGGCCGGGGCTCGGCCCCCTCTGTCACCCCTGGAGCTTCGCCTCCTGTAATGGAGAGCGTTTCAGTATTTATCGCTATTTTAGACCACTCCTCGTCACGACCGGTGTGAAATCCGCCCTCTATTTCTTCTAATATCTTTTATTATTCATTTTCCCTTCCCCAAACAGTTAAAGGCTGCTATTTGATCACCTGTTCTTTCACTTTTAACCTGTAATGATAAATTCGTAACCCCGATTTTGCGTTACATGTTGACAACGTTTTCCCTCTGGGATCGAGGTATCTCCCCCCCCTGCCGAAAGCGGCGAGTGCGCCCCGGTCGGTAAGCCGACTGACAAGTAATGGGAAGTGTCTTTCGGCGTGCCCTGGAGATGGGTCACGGTGCTGCCGTGCAGCTGCGTCTGGACCGAAACCAGTTTTTTTTGTTTTTTTTTCCCCCTCCCTCTATATGAACCCTGACACGATCATTTACGAGGTGAGCGATTTTCACGATCCGCGGGTTCTCGAAAGCTGGTCGGCCGCCAATCTGTGCTTTTCAAAAAAAAAAAAAAAAAAAAAACACTCTTGTCAATGAGGAGTGAGCCTTCCATTCATCATTCCAGTGGAACTTTTATTTTTGCGCGGATACACGATAGTCTATTTACAACGCGACGGCTTATTTGCCGCCCGCCGACCCTACCGCTCCGGAGGGTTTGGAGCGAAGTCGGCATCCATCACGGCGACGACCACACGTACGCAAACACCGGGGTAGCGGTGGGAGTTTGGCCTACATAAACCAGGAGTTGGAGTTACAGATCGGTGCAATGACGCCGCAAAATCTTCAACACGCCTCAGACATGCACACACACACGCACATAGACCAAGACCTTTTGGCCGTGGGTATATAAAGGAAAGTATGGATCTGCACACGAACAACTCACAAATTGTCCGCACACATGCATGCACACATACATACATACATCCCCAGACACCCCTGGAGAAAATAGACACAAATTCCTCTCACTGGCTCTGCATCTCCCTTCCAGGCACCTACACTCAGACCGGCCTGTCTCTCCATTGGCAGTTATTTCCCAGAGTCACTGCCAGGACTCTTCCTCTCTCTCGCTCTCTCTCGGTGACAAGCTACAAATCCCTGACACCACCACTGATGATAGCTTTACAGTAGAGCCTTAAGGAAAGTCTGCCAGCCGGCGCACACAAACAACACACACACACACTTGCCTTTCTCTCTCTGTCTCCCATTTTTCTCTTCCTCTCCCAAGAGCCCCCGGGGCCTCCGGGATGCGGAGCGGCTCCCGACACGAAAACTGCCTAGGGTTTGTTTGAGTTAAACGCATGACTTACAGGCGATCACAATGACAGGGGTACAAATGAAACATGAATTGCTTCCCTCCGCTCACCCGGCGGATTCATCTTTAAATCCTGGATGGGACAAAAAAAACAAATGGATACAAGCGTGATCGTGTTTCAGTCGGGACGGAGAAGAGGGGGGGGGGGGGGGTTCCAATCAACATGGCGGCGATTCGCGATTAAACTCGTGCTGTCGTCTGGTGATTTTTTTTTTTTTTTTCAGAACGGATTGATTTATCAAGACTCCTCTTTTCGATGGCGTTCTAACGACTCCCTCTTCGAACGCTGTAATTATACGCTGGCCTCGAGGATGTTTGTTTTAGTATTAGCAGTCCACTGCTGTGACCGTATCTGCCGTCGCTCTATTACTTCTCATTACAATATTTATTACTTTTCTTTTCTTTCTTTTTTTTTTTTTTTTTTTTTTTTTTTTGCTAATTCACCACTAATATTGTTCTTTGTGCCGGTGTAATAATTCCAGATCAAAAGTGCCCGGGATTTATTGGCATATACCAATTTAGCTTTAATGAGATCACACACCTCCAGGTAGGTGCAGTTTCATCCCCCCGCTCGGCTCGGCTCGGCTCTGGGGGCGCGGGGTTTTTTTTCTCCCCCCCTGTCTTTCCGTTTGTCTGCCCTTATTACCATTTCATACACCACCCCGATTGGCGCCGACCACCAACCCCCCCCCCCCCCCCAACCCCCATCTGATGAAAATCCAAAAAGGCTTTGTGTGGTTCATTAAGTCAGCATAGGAAATGTATTAAGTAGGGGAATGGGGCTGGGAGCCATTGAGTGTTGACTTAACCTTTCCAGTATTTTTTCCTTCTTTTTTTTTTTTTTCATCCTACGATGCTGCGGACGGAAGACGCTTGCGTCGCTCAGACTCATTAGCAACTCCAAACGCCGATCGCGACGCAGGAGTGGTTTGAACTTTCTTATTCTTGAATAGCCACGAAGCGGTTGCTGGACATTCTGTCATGTGACGAAGTCTCGGGGGGATTAAAATGGTACCGCCCAAAATTTGCTCGGTATCACGCAAAAAATAAACAGTTTAGCGTGCTTTCATTTCGTCTATTGAAACTCCCTTCATTTAGCCGAACAAAATAAGAATAAAATAATTTGTTTCTGCTCTTCCCCTTGACTAGGCTGGTTTTCTCCAACTGTCCAAAAACATGCAGGAAATTCATTAGAGACTAAATTTCCCAGAAAGACGGTGCAGCTGGATGTCTCTGCGTGATGTGTGAATAAGACGGTGAACGGCTGTATGTCCATATAATGTTTGAATGAGAGAATGAATGGTATGTCTCTATATGATAATTTAAATGGTTGAATGTCTATATGAAGTTTCAAGTGAGGAAGTATATGGTTGTATGCTGTTATGACGTGAATGAGAGAGTGAACGGCTGTATGTCTCTTTATGACACGTGAATAAGAGGGGGAATAATTGTATTTCCATCTATATGCGTCCCTGTGATTGACTGGCAACTGGTTGAGACTGAACCCCCAAATCTCAGCCAATAACAGCTCGGCTCTGGCCCGACTGGAACCATGAGTGCAGGATAAGCAGTTTAGATAAAGGATGAATGAATGAATGAATGAATGAATGAATGAATGAATGAATGAATGAATGAATGAATTAATTTGTTTCGCGCTCTTTGCTCATTACACCCAAACCGGACAAGCGTTTTTTCCAAAACCGTGAACAAATGCGCATTGAGGAAGCAGTCAATCGGGGTACGTTATTCAAATCACGCTCCGCATTAAAAAGCCATCGAGCAAAAAACACAAACCGAGCCATTTAAAACAAAACCGAAAAAGAAAAAAAAGATCTGTGTTATAGCGTGATTATTGAGTCATCAAGACAAAAGAGTGCAGGGAGAAAAAAAAATGGAAAAATAACCAAATAACCAAAGTGTGCAGTCGCAGACCGTGGAAGGGAAGGGCACTGTGTAGAGTCTGCCACTACAATTAGCGTTCATTCTAGCCGGATTCGCTGGGATCTACACTGACTGCTGGACATGCATTATGCATGAGTGTGTCCATATGCACTTGGACCATCAAGCGTGCCCTTGTAGAAAAAGCATCGACCACCGGCAGCATGCAATTACATTTACGTCGCCTCAACCCCCCCTTCCAGCCCCACCGTGCATATTCACCTGTGAGAAAAGCGATTCGGGCGCGGGGGTATGTAACGCTCCCGACGGCTAAAAAAAAAAGACATTTCTGCGGTCGACGTCACCTTCGTGCTTTCGCCGCTGTCGATGCAGACCTCTGTTTTATGTCAAACTGAATGATTGAGGCCTCTGTCAGGGGTTACACGTGCTTTTGAAGCTCGGCCCGCCAACGCAACATCTGAACATCGGCCTGTTGAAAGGCTGAAACGGAGCCGCGTTGGTTCGCTCATGAAAAGTAGATGTTCGGGAGCTGCTCCGCCTTCTGTGTTGTTTTTTTCACAGCTTTACAAATGAACTTTTTGAGCCTTTGGTGTTTTTTTTTTTTTTTTTTATTGTTTTTTTTAAGTTTTCTTTTCTCCATCATCCCGCGATAACGTGCTTTGGGTTGCTCCGGCGTCACGCTCGAGTCTTTTTCGGTTGCAGATTCTGCCGGTTGTAAGTAACTCCGGCGCGGCGGCATTTGCTCAGTCAACTGAGCAATTCTGTGTGCACAATTCAAAAGCCCGGAGAGCTTAAATCACAAAAAGGGAAACTTGAGAAAAGGCTGGAGCTTTACAAGGCTTTAAAGTTAAGGGGGATTAATATGGGATTTATTAAAAAAAAAAAAAAAAAAAACAGTTTTTGATCAAGACTTATCATTATAAATTAAATAATTTTATTTTGAAAAATTGATTTTAATCAAATTATTTAAAAATTATTGATTACAAAATATTACAGGAATTGCAGATTTTTTTAAATTTTATTTTTAAGGGGGGAACTTTATTCTGGTAACGTGAACATTTGTGCAAAAAAGTAACTTTGAACTTCGCCCCCTCTCGGTTTCCGTACAGGTGGATTCTTGATAACACCTGGTCGGTTTGAAGCCAGACGAAAAATTGTTGTCCAAGTTGTCGGTGAGAAGTTGGGGGAGAAAATAAAACAAATCTGGAGAAGAAGGAGGAAGATGATGATGTGGAGGAGGAGGAGGAGGAGGAGGACCACTGACCTCCTCATCTCCACAGAAAGGGCGCACCGCCTCCTCCGCGCGGCTCTTTAGCGCCCCTCGGAGAGAAACCCCGTCATCGCACCTCGGTCCCGCGGGGGGTTCGGAAAAGCCGGTCACGGAGAGGCGGATGGGGGTGGGTGGAGGTGGAGGTGGGATTTGGCTCAGGGGTATCAGTCGTGACAACGGAAACCTCGCACAACCCCAGACACACACTCACAAAACACATCATATGACTCAGTGGGACTGACAATACAAATTGTGTGTGTGTGTGTGTGTGTGTGTGTGTGTGTGTGTGTGTGTGTGTGTGTGTGTGTGTGTGTGTGTCACAGACCCCTCCCTTCCCTGACTGTCGCACCTCTACGCCTGGCAGGAGGAGGAAGGTGGGGGTGGTGGTGATGGAAGAGGAGGGTTGTTTATGTTTACCGGCGAGATGGTTGAGCTGCCGATCTAATAAAGCTTAAAATTATTTCTCCTTTCATTCACTGCGAGGCAGCATCACTCCTTCCCCATCTTTCAAGTCAGCGTCATTCAATTAAAATGCAATTCTCGTCCCACACCCACACCCCAACCCACCCACCCCCACGGATATTTAATTAGACTGCGAAGTGGGGCTTCCACTGTCATCTTCCTCTTCC
Organism: Fistularia commersonii; assembly: GCF_037954325.1. Taxonomy (NCBI): domain Eukaryota; kingdom Metazoa; phylum Chordata; class Actinopteri; order Syngnathiformes; family Fistulariidae; genus Fistularia; species Fistularia commersonii. The sequence goes on along the minus strand of NC_141310.1, from coordinate 10,972,593 downwards.
TCTCTTCTTCTTCTTCTTCTTCTTTTTCCCCTCCCTTCCCTTGCACAGCTCTGCGGATTTCAACCTCTGCGGCGCATCTCCCCCCCCACCCCCCCCCACCCCCCACCCGTCGGTTAAACAAGGGCCATGTATCCATTTGTTAATTGATACAATTACGCGCGACGCGTAATGGTCACGTAGGTCTCCAGGCGCGCATCAATCACCGCTCCATTGACCTGCCAAAAAAAAAAGGCAAAAAGAGAAAGAAAAAGAGAAAGAGACGCTCTATCCATCTCTGCTGGGACTGCCCTTCCCTCTAATGGAGGAAAATAGAAACACCCCCGTCAAAAGTGAAAAAAATACAAAATTTTACAGTGTGAGTAAATAAGGACAATCCGAATGATAATAATTTAAAAAAATAGCAGAGGGGTGATGTAACTATTTGTGAGACTTTTGGGGGGATTTAGAGATGAGTTTAAAATAAATATAAAACAAATATCGATCGATGAAAAGCCATTTATGGTGCTTTATCTCGACAAATCGGTGCGTAATTCCACCCGCGGGGTGGTGTGTGCGTATGTATGTATGTATGTATGTGTGTGTGTGTATGTGTGTGTGTGTGTATGTGTGTGTGTGTGTATGTGTGTGTGTGTATGTGTGTGTGTGTGTATGTGTGTGTGTGTGTGTGTGTGTGTGTGTGTGTGTGTGTGTGAAGGGGGTGTTGGTGGGGGATGCACCTGAAGAGAACTCCAGCTCGGGACGTGATTGGCAAAGACGCGCCTCCATCCCCGGTGCGCCGCCGTTCCGGGATGGCTGTGACGTCACACCCGCCGTTGCACGGATGAACGGTGAAGAACTATGGAGCTGCAAATAATAGCACAAGCAGAGTCCATATCTTGCACGTCTTACTTTATCTTTTAAGCCTCCTCCGGCCAACACAACAACATCTTTATTGTTATTATTATTTTTTTTTTATTATTATTATTATTATTATTTTGGGGGGGGGGCGTTTTAATGACGCTTAATTTCATTTCTTGAAGGGGGGGTAGGGAGGGAGGGGTGCTGGTGGATTGGGTGAGGAGGGGGATTATTCATTCATATAAAACAATCTGCAATCTGATGCCAGGCTAAAAAAGTCTCTCTCCTTATGGGGCGATGTCATGTATTATTGAGCGATAGGCCGTGCGCGGGAATGTGCGTGTGGAGACGGCGGGTTTGAAGTAGAACCGGTCGCAATCGATCACGGCAGTGGGATCTCTCTTTTTTTTTCCTTTTTTTGCGGGCTGATGGTCACAAAAGAAGCAGCTATGTCTTTCTCGCAATTTGGATACCCGTACAATGCAACCTCACAGGTAAGACAATTTCATTTCATTTGGTTTATTTCCTCTCTTCTTCGTCGATTGCTCGCAAGTTGTGCGCGTAATCTGGCACATTCATTGCAATTAATAATAATAACCCCTAAATGAATTGGCAGTGACTTTTGCGCCGCGCTGTAGTTGCCGAAACAAATATCGATACACACACATGCACACACACACACACACACACGCGTCCAATAACACTGAATTATGAATGAACTCACGTGTTGTTGTTTTTTTTTCTCCCCTCCCGATGACAATAGAGATGAATGTCACCTTTTACGCACCAAACTTTCAGCGCAACTTCATCTGTACATGGCACGGCTGCGGCGATTTATAAAATGATACCAAAAATAATAATATACAGCTTGGATAAACACCGAAATCTAAAATTTAAGACCGTTATATTTTGGGGAATCTTATGTGTCGTCGTTTCTGGGAGGGATGTTGGTCCGGGGGAGGGGTGGGGGCGGGCGGAGGGCTAAAAAGTTACTCACTGGGGTTAAAGTTGAGAGCCCAACTTTCAGGGCGATGTTTTTTTTCCCTTTTAATTCAAAATTAAATTAGAGGAAAAAAAAAACCCTCCTCTTTTTTATCCTATCATTTTAACTTAAACGCGCGAATCTCCTTTTCATGATGATAATAAAAATACAACTAATAATAATGATAATAAAAAAACACCCGATCTTATTTACGGAGCAGCGAACGATTTATATATTTTTCTTTTTTTTTGTATGAGATATACAGATGAGAAGATTTCTAGAATTATATTTATTTTATTTGATATATTTTTAAGTTCCAAGCGCGTAATTGTCACTTCACAAATGTCCCCCGGTTAACCGATCAATGACCAACTCTGTCCACCGATTCTCTCTGTGCAGTTTTTCGTGTCGGCAAACCCCAGTACGACTTGCTGCGATTCGATTTCCAGGTCGGTATCTGACGGGACGGGCGGCTCCCAGAGCGCCGCCGCCGCCGCCGCCGCCGCCGCAGCTTCCTTCTGCTGCCCGCCCTACGAGAACCGGCTGCTGGCGAGCAGCCGCACGGAGCTGAACGCCGCGCTGGGGGTCTACGGCTCCCCGTACGCCGCCGCGGCCGCCGCCAGCCAGAACTACGCCAACTACTTCCCCTACGGCACCGACCCGTCCGCCATCTACTCCTCTCTGGTGGGCTTTCATTCACCTCCGCTCTTGTGGGATCAATTTTGCTTTTTTTTTTTAATTCATCAGCGCAAAAAACATCCATCCTGACAAGTTCCCTTGAACGCAGCATCCTGTGTGTGTTTGGCTCTCCCTCAAAAAAAAAAAAAAAAAAAAAAAAGAAGAAAAAAATACTGTGTCACTGAGGAGGAAGTGGAGGAGGGGATGTATGCATGGAGCACCAGCAGAGGAACTTCTTATAATTTGTCCCGTTTTCCATCAGCGGTAGCCGATAAGTTGTCGGTAGCGCCCTGTTCCCGAAAGCTGCGGTTTGTTAAAGTAAAAAAAAAAAAAAAAAAAAAAATGAAATGAAAATTTTGATTTGCACAAATTTGGATAGTGGACGAGGTCGAGACACCTCTCCGGGAGAGATTGGACGCTTACACAGCGATAAATACAACTCCGATATGTGAGCCTTACAGCTCTGACATTGATCTCGGGTCTCCTGTCTGCATTTGTTTGAAAGGTTAAACTGCAAATCTTGAAAAATGTAGAGTTGTGACTCTCCCTCCCTCCCCGTCTCTTCCACAGAATCCGCAGTACGACATCAAGGACAGCACGGGCACTTTACACTCCGGCATCGCTCAGACGGCCGCGTACTACCCCTACGATCACTCGCTGGGCCAGTACCAATATGACAGGCAAGATCCATGTTTCCACGTTGTGCAACTATCCAAAATATATATATCTATTTGTTCCATAAGAAGTAAGACAGCACATTCAGACTAGAGGCTGTAGCCTGAAGTGCTGGGGAACTCGGTTCATTTTATGGGCTCAGGTTAACCCGGGTCGCTTGCCGTGATCCGGTTCAACCGAGTCACACAAGAGACGCGTTAAATTTATCTATAAGCTCATTAACCAAAAACAACCAAAATAAACAAAAATGCAAAACGTCCAAATCAGGTAAAAAATTAACAAAAAAGATAATATATCAACTGTAGAACAGCAACCAAGAGAACCGAAAAAATGTCAAATCCACGAAAGTTATATACATGTTGAATATTTCGGAACATGTGAATCCGCTGACCTGAATCGGTGAACCGATTCAGACGAATCATCTGATGCAGTTGTGTGTCTGGTGAGTCAACTGACTCCAGCTCGTGAACTGATTCAGATGAGTCATCTGATTCAACAGCGTCTGCAGTGAGTCTACTGACCTTTGTCAGTGAACGATTCATACGAATCATCTGATTCAGTAGGATTTCCAGTGGGTCGTCTGACTTTTGTCAGTAAACCGGTTTAAAAGAATCACTCGAGTCTTGCCTTGTGTACTCATGGACTCATAAGATTCGGACTCGAAGGACTCGAAGATTCGATTCATTAACCCTGGTGATTCACAAACCACCCAGCTCTGGTGACCACATGACCTGAGCCAAAGCCGTTGATGAATATCAAACAAGGGACATGTAGAATGTTGGAGAAACACCTCCCGAATTGCGCTAATGGCCGGCGTGTCCTGCGTGTCTCCCACCAGATACGGGACGGTAGATTTCAACGGCACGGCCCGGAGAAAGAACGCAACTCGAGAAACCACCAGCACCCTGAAAACGTGGCTCTACGAGCACCGCAAGAACCCCTACCCCACCAAGGGGGAGAAGATCATGTTGGCCATCATCACCAAGATGACCCTGACGCAGGTCTCCACCTGGTTCGCCAACGCCCGCAGGAGGCTAAAGAAGGAGAACAAGATGACCTGGTCGCCCAAGAACAAGGCCGGCGACGACAGGAAGGACGACGTCAACAAGAGCGACCAGGACTGTGTCACCAAAGGTACGGTAACCGCGCCATTCGCGAATAGTTTTTTTTCAAACCGTCCCTTTAAACGTGTTCTCTCCTCGAAGATTCCAGCGACTGCAAGGAAGAGAAAGAGCTGCATCTGAGTGACCTGGAGGACATGGACGAGGACGACTGCGACAAACTGGAGAGCCAGTGCGAGAAGGTGGCGTCCGCGGACGAGCAGGATGTCCCGAGGTCCATGTCGGCCCCGCAGAAGAGAGACTGCGGCTCCGAGTTGCACCTGAACCTAACAAACAGCTTCCACTCGTTCCCCTGCGCCATCAAAAGCGTGACATCTCTCCCGCCCCTCCCGTCCGACTTCCTGGATCCCACGCCGTCTAAGGCCCCGCCCTCCGCCGGCCCCGCGGGGACGTTGTCGCTGTCGCACTTCGACGCGGCGGATAAGCCGCGGATCTGGTCCCTGGCCCGAACGGCGGCGTCGGGCGTCATCCTGAGCCCTCAGCACGGCTCCGAGTTGAGGACGGGCGACCCGGCGGGGGACTGCCAGGTCCAGAGCGGGAGGCTCACCGGGATGCCCGGCGGACAGTGTGGCGGGATGAGAAGCCTCCAGGATCCCGTCGGGGTCACCAACCCCGTGAACCCCGTGAATCCCTTCCCCGAGAGTTCCTCTTTGCACTCCAAAGTCTACGGCGGCGGCGGCGGCGGCGGTGGCGGTGGCGGCTACGGTCACAAGGGCCTCCACTGTTCGTCCTACGCCTCCCTCTCAGACTCGTGTCAGTACTCCACCAATGAAGGTACGCTCGCCTTTTACCTGATTCCTGCTACCGGTCAAATTTAGTTTGAGCGTTTCCATGGCGACCAAGACGTGATTTTCGCCCGTTGGGTTTTGTGCGCAGGATTCTCCGCCGGCAAAGACGGCCAGCCGTCAGAGCTCAGCGAGGCCTGCGGGAACCTGCAGGACGACAAGGTCACTGCTTTCAGACCAGTGATGAAGAGGTGAAGCAGGTGAGCGTCTACACTAAACACACACACACACACACACACACACGTTTTTAATCAAGTTACAGGTTGCAATAATTGATTTAAATGATTATCAAGCCAAATTTAACCCCCTCTGTCCCTCCTCCTCCCTCCAGACGAATGAGGACTGAACCACGACGGCTGACGGGACGTTTAATATGCACTAACGGACACGCCGGCCGAGGCGGGTGGCGTTGGCGGTCGGCCTCGGCACGACACGCGGGAGGTACCTGGCGCTGTTGCCGTGGCGACATTCAAACTGCGGGACGTGATCCTTTTGCACAACTTTGGTTTTTAAATGGCGCGAGAGACTTTTATGCAAAAAAAAAAACAAACAAACAAAAAAAAAAAAACAGACTGAAAAGTACGAGAACGGCCACGATGAGAAAAAAAGATTCGAAAATAAAACGGCCAAAGTTGTGTGTGTGTGTGGCAATCGTGTAGTCTAGCAGACCTATTTATTTATTTATGTATTTATTTATGTATTATTTTGTTTTTTGGTCGAATATGGTGTTCCTCCCTTTAATTCAATGTTACTGTGGATTCGTGTTATTTATTTATTTATTTATTTATTTATTTATCTATTTAATGATTTATTTGTTGCCTGATGTAAAAGAGAGGACATTTGTAGATGCTGGACTGGATTCCACTTGTTGCGCATAAGTTTTATTTTCTTTTTTCCGGGTCCTTGTGCTAAAACTGTGAGTTCATTCTGTGTTGACTGTTTACCTTTTTTCTTTTTTTTTCTTTTTTTTTTAATTGGAAGAATACATTTTCATTTCGCTTTTCCGTTTTTCCAAGAGCCCGTTTCTTCATTTATTTTTAAATTATTTTCTCCCTTGTGTGTCACGGTCACCCATAGAGCCAATCGTCCAATTAAAAGACTGGAGGATGAATGTTTTTGATCAAAGTTGACCGTCCCGACGAGCCGGTGCGTCCGCCCGAGGGGTCCCGAGGGGAGGGGGCCGCCTTCGTTCACGGGGCGAGGGAGGAGGGGGGAACGAAATGCACAAGTTTCCGGAAGAAAGACCCCGTCCTCTTTGTATTATCAACATCTAATCACATGTGGCATCAAACACTTTGTTGCTGCAGAATGAATGACGCTTTTGTTAGTGTGTGTGTGTGTGCGTGTGTGTGTGTGTGTGTGTGTGTGTGAGAGGAGAGAGAGTCACGTACACGCCCCCGCACACACATATCCAAAGAGATGGAGAGAAAGAAAGGGAGAGACGCTGCACTAACTTAACATGGTGTTAATTAAAAGGTCATTTGTAGGATCAGATCCAGAAGAGACTTTCACATGGTCCATCAAAGTCCCTTTGATTTGGCTGTTTTGCCCCGAAGTCCGTCTCGTTACCGGCCGGCTCCCCAGACGAGTGTTGATAAGACGATGGCGGTCTTAACAGGCGAAACTTTGAGATCCTCTATCGTGTGAAGAACTTCCTCCGGATATTCAACATCACGACCGACCCGGTTTGAATGAAACTGGTTCTCGCTGATCGCGTCTTCTTAGTTGTTTCCTGATTTGTACTCCCAGTGTGTGATTCCATCTGACTGGGTGACTGATTCACTTCTGATTTGTTGACCTCATTCATTCATTCATGCATTCATTCATTTTTCATCTATCCATGCTGTCATATAGTGAGAGGCAGAACTCACCCACATATAGAGAAGTACAAGCTTTCATTCATACATCATTTAGAGACATAAAACCATTCACCCTGTCATTCACATGTCATAAAAATGTACCCCCGTTCAGTCCCTCATTCCTACATCATTTAGAGACAATCAGCCTTTTCAATCAAACATCACATATAAACAATCAGCCATTCACCCTTTCATTCAAATGTCACATACAGACATACAAACATTCACCCTGTCATTCACATGTCATAAAAATGTACCCCCGTTCACTCCCTCATTCAAACATCATTTAGAGACATACAACCGTTCACCTTTTCATTCAAACATCACTAATAGACAATCAGCCACACACCCTTTCATTCAAATGTCACATATAGATATGCAACATTCACCCTTTCATTCATACATCATTTAGAGACATAAAACCATTCACCTTGTCGTTCATATCTCATAGCAATGTAACAACCTTCACTCCCTCATTCAAACATCATTTAGAGACATACAACCATTCACCCTTTCATTCAAACGTCACATATAGACAGTCACCCTGTCATTCAGGTCATATAGCAACGTACCACCATTAACCCTTCATACGCACATCATATGGACATACAACCATTCACCCTCTCATTCACACATTATATTGTGACAGACAACCGTTTTCACTCATTCATTCACACATCAAATTAATATATATACCATCATTCACTCTCTCGTTCACACATCTGGGTGATTTAGGGTCTCCGGTGAGCCTCTCGTGTGTTTTTGGTATGTGGGAAGAAGGCGGAGAACCTGGAGGAAACCCTTGCAGACACGTGAAGAACATGCAAACTGAAAGGCCTCCAGCCGGAATGAAGCCAGGAATGTTAAAATCATCTTGTCGCGGCAACTGGACTTGAATGTCTTCACTTGGACGAAGGGAGAAAGGTCTTCAAGTGAAGAAATTCAAGTGCAGAGCCGGTGACAAGAAGATTTCGACAAGGATTGGTCCTGCGGGGGCGTTCCACTACCTGAGAGCAGCTTCCCTCCAATGTTATTTAAGGACATGTCCCCGGGTCGGTGCTTAAAATAAATGTCGTCGCCCAAATTTTGGGGATTGAGGTTCATCCCGGGCCGTGGCGGTCATATGTGTCCTTGGTCTGCTGGAGTACTATCTGTTAGCGCCGCTGTTAAATCCAGGGAAATATACATGATGAGGGTGAGGAAGGTCAGATTTAATAACGTAAGCCTATTGAGATTATTCCACTTTGTTTTTTTTTTTTCCTCTTCTTCTTTGTTAATCTTTGAGGCCGGAGAGCAGAAAAAAAAAAAAACAGGTCCAAGCAATATCCCCTGATAATATGTACAGTGTTTGCCGCGGGCGATAAAAATTGATATATTTCCACCCGAAGGTCACCTGCGGGAGCAGCAATCATCAAATCGGGTTTATTTACATGGAACAACGAGGAGGGGTGGGTAATGGAGACAAAATAGTCGTGGGTGCGTCCGCCTCTTGAGAGACAGAAGCTCAAATTTGAAGTTTCCACCTCCACATCGCTCGGTTTGACTAAACGCCTGCTCCTCTCCGCCCCTCGGCGGTAATCAGTCATGACGCGCGGCGCCTTGCTCTTTACATTAAAATGTAGGACGGGCGCGTATCAAATATTTACGGCCGGCTTTAATTAAATCGCGGGCTATAAAGAAAAGCAGCCTCGCGCTATTGAAGGTAATGATGCGTGCGCAATGGGATCACCATCGCGGCCGTGTACCTGAGGGAAAAGCATAGATAATGGCCGCGATGAGCTCATATACTGCGGCGGCGTGCGCCCGGAGCTGCTAACGGGTCAATTAGGCCATCCTTTATGTGCTTAACATAAGGAACAGCTGCACGCTGGGGGGAAAGGGGGGGGGGGGCGATCAGCTGATCAATGCACGCTGATCAGGATATCTAAGCATATCTGATATTATCTTGGAGGGCACGGATGTGCTGGGAGGCAGAAGAGGGGAGGGGGAGGCATCCGGCTTTGGATAAACACAAGACATTCTTGTTTGTCCGACATGTCTAATCCCAAGCCAGACACGAAATCCATGGCAAACTTCCATGTTCCAGAATAATAAGTTCCTTAGGTAGCCCATATAGGAACGGTTGCATATCCCGAATGCAACGCCTCGATGGTAAATTACATTTTTCATTATTTGGGGGAGGAGGGGGTTGACACGGCGGGCGCATGTTTGCATAATCCAAAACAGATTTCGGGTAATCTGTCAATGAGGCACAAATATGCAAAAAGAATACAAAAGAAAAACAAGCCGGGATAAACATGAATGCTTAAATAGGTTCGACGGTGTTAATCTGTGACCGCGGTTTATGAAATCTGATGGTGACTTGTCACATGACTGCCTCGACCCCTCCCCCCCACCCCGGCGGAGGAATGGTCCAATCCGGGTCCCTCGCTCCCATTTTGTTCTTTTCAAGCCATGAGGAAGGTGTCGGAAAACTTCACATTCTATCTTTTTTAGGGAGACCTGTTAGAATCTCCGCACTAAAACCGAAAATATGGCCCGGCCTTCTCTGAAAGCAACAGAGACTTTCCTTACAGTGAGCTAATAATGCGATTCCACGGCTAATAATACTGATATCGACCCGTGGAATTTTACTTGGCTGAAGTATCGCTTCTTATCCTTTAAGTCAGGTACGAAAAAAACGGTTGTGATCGGGGAATAAAAAATAAACAGCGTTGAAAAGCATAGCCGTCACGAAGCCTTTTCATCCGCCTCGAATAAATATAAATTACACCGTGTTCGGACACGAAACGTACGTTCTGTCCTCAGGCGTTTTTTTTTTTCAAAGCGTGTGTTTTCGCCAAGGCGGTGTCAAATGAGTTTATAATCATTACCAGAGCGAACCAAACGCCCCGTATGTCATATTTCAGGAATTTGACAATTTATTCTTTGGACCGGGAAGAAACTTTGAAAGTTTTTTTTTTTTTAGCATTTCTACCTTAGTAATCAGTGATATGCGGCCAGGGGAGGCAGGTGAGACAGAGCCTCACCTGTCAACATGAAAAATAAAAAGCTGATTATAATGCAGCTAAATTTAATTTTTTTTCCAGTTATAAATTAATTTGTTTATGATTCCAATCATTTTTATCATTTTCTGATCGCTGAATTCATGGTTTTCCTGATCAAATACAGGACAGCAAGCTGAGGTGTCACAAACTGGGCCGCGTGCTCGTTTCTTTTTCTTGCGATGTCGCCAATATAATGTTTATAGAAAGATTTTTTTATATTATTATAAACACAATGACCCCTACAGCCCCTTTTATGTCTTTAACGTAAATATGGGAAATAATCATTCTCCCCGATCGGGCAATAAACTGCAGAGGAAAGTCACAAGGTGAGGCAGGCAGTACCGTGCCTTACCAGAAGGGGTTTTTTTGTGAACTGAGATGTGCTTGTTGCTGCTTTCCTTTTATAAGCAATATAAGATAAAATAAATAAGATAATTGAACAAATAAGGAGGATTTTTACCACAAAGTTTTAATGAAGAAGGATGAGCGTGTGGATTTCGTACACAAATAAAGGCAAGGCTCCGAATGGTTTTCAGCTTTATTGAAAAAAATAAGACAAGACGTGAGAAGAATTAAAGTAAATCATCCTGTTTTTTTTTTTCTTCTTATCCTCCTGACAAGTAACCTGAATTAAAGTTGACCGACGCTCGAGAATCTAAAAGTTTAACGGAGGATCAAAATTCAGATTGTGTCGTACACCACTAGATACTTTTATTATTTCAGAAAGAGTCTGAATTATTCAGAATTTAGAAGCATAGCACATTTGCTTTATCTGTTATCTTTTGCCTTTATAAAAGAAACATTCTTTCTGGGCCAAATATGTTCCTACGTATGTGTGTGTGTGTGTGTGTGTGTGTGTGTGTGTGTGTGTGTGTGTGAGAGAGGCATGCTAATGAAAATATCAAACATTACCAACAGTCAATATTCATGCTGCCAAATGAGCCGGGAATAAGATGCTCTTTTGAGTTTTTACAATTATAAATGTGACTCCAAAGGAGAGGGTGCGTGACCGGCCACGAACCTCGCCGCACGCCAACGCTGTCAAAGCACGGCGAGCGTGAACCCCGAAACCGCTCGCACGAATATCACCTTTGAACGGTCCCCTTTAGCTCATCACATAGATCGTACGTTGCATCCTTCGCCAAACGCAAAAAGCGATTTGACCTGTACCGAAACACGCAAACATGTTCCCGTTTCCCCCCCCTCCGACTCGATTGTTTAAAATCCGTGACATAATCCGCCGGGCGGTCGGGGGTGGAAGCGTCCCATGTACGCTTTAGATCCAGGCCTCCACTTAATGAGCATGTGTTTGCAATGCGAAAGAATCCGAGTCCCTCTGACACGGCAGCGGAGGCCTCCTCGTATAAATAGGAGGCATAAAACAACAACAACAACAACAACAACAACATCCGCGGACAATAATTTGCCCTCTAGCCTGACAAAAGCGCCGGCGTGGAGGTGCCATTTGATGTGTCCCACGCTGGGCAGCGAGGGCTCATAAAACAAAGTCTTTGTACCGACGGCTGAGGGTTCAGATGAGGGAGACAATAAACACACTTCATTACATTTTGTCAAAAGGCGCAATGAAATGTGTGCGGGACATTGTTTCTGTGCATGTCTCCCTCCATGGAATTTCTGATTGCCGATGTTGCTACAAGGTCTCCGCTAATGAGTTTTGTCAAAGACAATTACGGACTCGGCGGAATGGCCGGCCGGGGGGAATGAAAAGCTGGCTTTGTGTGTTTTTTCGGGTGGACGTCGCATCGCTCCTTTCTATACCCCGTGTTTGACCTGCTCCCCCATGTCAGAAAACATCCGGGCCCCTGTTCCGAAACGAGGAAGACTGATCTACTCCAACACCTTTGTCCTCGTCGTATGTGCGCCGCGCTGATCCTGATTGCGCGCGACACAAATTGATGCCGGAACCGGCGCCCCCCGCGTTCCGAGGGTCCCCCGGCTTTCTTCGGCGGCCCCTTACGTTTGACGCGCGAAAAAAAAAAAAAGCCTTTCGGGCCTCTCGGGCGGTGTCGATCGGGCTGCTAAAACCAGATCGTGAGGTCAATTTCACTCCCTGGACCATTTATACTTACTGGAATGAGTGCGAATGTTAGTCGGTGGAGTGTTTGAGTGCGCGTATGTGTGTGTAACGGCTGCCATGTTTACTCTGAAAACAGATAGAGAAACTAGAACGGCAGTTGGAGAGCACAAACCGCCGCCAAGACCAACAGAACCCCCCCCTTTTCCCCCCTGCTGGAAATCTAATTTTTCTTCCACTTTCATCAACATCCAGACTCCATCACGCACATTATTCTATATTATCACTATAAATACACTCCACCATAACGGTGCCGATAGAATTACAAATTACAGAACGGAAACTGGCAACCGGGGTTGAAATCATAGCTTCGGCGTCAAGGGGAATAAACAGGTCAAGAAGCCTCGGCCGCCCCCCCTCCCTCTTCAGCCAAAGGGCAAACCCTCCAGGAAACAATGAATTAAAATGCGCTGGTCGCCGGCCGGAAAAGGAGCTTTCATTGTGCTCCACCGCTCGCTTGTTATCTTGTTTGTTCTTTTTATGTTTGTCTGACGGGGCGGTCGGCTCTCCGCCGGCGTCACCGACATCAGAATAATCTTCTGTGTCATTTTAATGCCCTTTTATAATCCGCTGCATCTCATTTTTTAATCTGGCCCGCTCCTTCTGTTTTTCTTCCCCCTTTTTTTTTTTTTTTTTTTTTTTCACCGGGCATCTGCCGGCCTTCGGCACCCGATGTTGAATTTGTGTCTTTGACATTTTTTTTAAATGCGCGTCGTGGCCCTGAGAGTCTGCAGAATCCCACATTCCTCTGCGTCCGACTCCCTGGAAAAAAAAAAAAAATTCAAGTTGTGAAACTCCAAATGTGACTTCATGTCCATGAATCACGCGAGAGCGGAGGCAGATTATGGGACCGAGTGAGGCGGTGAATTGGCACCAGAATAAAATGGAAAGTTGGATTTTTGGGGGGGTTCGGTGTTGAAAGGGACGATAAATTTTACCTTTCACGTTTGACTGATGGACGTTTTATGAACTCGAGGACCTGCGGCCCAATTCTTTTTTTTTTTTGTTACTTGTTTTAGCTTCCAAGCAGGTTGAATAAAATTGCACGGGAGCCGATTTCTACCGAACGAGTTGAACAGCAGCGCAGCGAGTCGCGCCTCCACTTCACTGCAAGAAGATCCCTGGTTTAATTCTGACAGCAAGGCCTCTTCATATGAATTATGAATTGATGAAAGAATTAATGGATTAATTCATGAATCAATGATCCACGGATCATTTGGTTATTATTGACATGTACCAACAAGTTTAGGTTAAAGATGGGATTATTAAATGTCCAGTTGTTACGATACCACATGTAGGATGGATGACCATTCACTTATTCATTCATGTGATATAGAGACAAAACCATTCATTCTCTCATTGAAACATTATATAGAAACACACAACCATTCACTCACTCATTCATTCATGTCATTGAGAAATAAAAAAAACATTTACTTTCTCACTGACACATCATATAGAGACAAACAACCATTCACTCACTCATTCACGTGCGCTAAAGAGACATACAAACATCCTCTCATTCATTCACACATCATATAGAGATAAAATAATTCACTCTTTCATTCACATGCCCGACAGAGACATACAACCGTTCAATCATTCATTTACGTCATCGAGAAATAAATTATTCACTCTCTCATTGACACGTCATATAGAGACTTACAACTCATTCATCCACATGCCCTAAGGAGTCATGCAACAATATAATCATACATTCACGCATAAAATAGAGACATAAAATAATTCACTCTTCCATTCACATGCCATATAAAGACTACAACTTATATAAAAACAAACATTCACTCACTCATTCGCATCTCCTGTAGAGACTACAACCATTCACTCATTCATTCACACATTATATAGAAACAACCATTCATTCATTCATTCATTCATTCATTCATTCATCCATTCACATATTATTTAGAAACAACCATTCATTCATTGATCCATGTGTCCTATACAGGCCACAACCATTCATTCTCTCATTCAAACATCATATCGAGACAAAACTATTCAGTCATTATTCACATGCCATTTAGAGACATTCAACCATTCACTCATTCATTTATCATAAACAATAACCATCTACTCAGTGACATTTCCTATAGAGACCATTCATATACAACCATTTATTCTGTCATTCAAATATCATAAAGAGACACACAACCATTCATCCATTCATTCACCAGTAATATATAGACATAACCATCCCTGACATGTAATATAGACATTAACCATCCACAGAGACATACATATATTTCGTCTTTCAGGTCAAACCCAGCGTCCCGGACATCCCAGATTATTTTCCCCTCTTCCTGAATGAGCGTCAGTTTGAGAAACATCTCCACCCCCCCCACCCCCCCGCCTCCCGCGCCTGAACGCATCCCCTTTCCACCGCATTGGTTTGGTTGGGATCGGTCTGGGAGGGGAAGTACGGCGTCAACAGGCCTCTCCTCTGCCAGAAAGCGACAAAAGCAAACGACAAAAGTCGTCTTTAAATACACAGCGGAAAATGCGGGAAATGTTCACGACGGGTTGAACGGGCCTCTCATCGAGCCACGTTGATACGCGACCGTCTTCCTGCGCAATCCATAATAAAGGAGGATCCCTTGCTAGCATCATCTGATAATAATAACCGACGGGTTTCTTGAGAATCACTCATGATCCAGAACCCGGAGGAGGCAAATGCAGATCCTTGAAGTCAAAGTGACAGAAATAAATCAATGACCTCCCTCTGCTGGTCATAAGCCAAACTGCAGCGCGGTGTACGACGAACCCCCTCCCCCCCTTCACTCCTCCTCGACAAACAAATTGATATAAGATAGCTTGGCACGGAAAATCCCATTTGTGTTCTTCGAATCATTTCCTCCGTTGAGATAAGTCCACGTTTAAGATATCAGACTCGCATCTTTCTAAATGGCACGTGACACCGAAGGGAGCGGGGAATGAAAACCGATATATTGCACTGGAAGGAGAAATTATCCTTCTAATCCCCCCCCTTTACTAAAACTTATATATTACCTAAGCGAGTCTTATAAGTTGAAAATGTGCTGTAAATCTTCTTAATATCGCCGTGGGTAGCCGGCGGAGGCGGAGGGGCTGATGGATGGCGGGGGAAGCCAAAAAGAGATCTGTTGATGTTACGCTATTAATAGAAATGGCTTCCAAACTTCCAGACTTCGTATCCGAGACGCACCGAAAGACGTCGCCACGGTTTCGACCCCCCCTGTCCGTAATCCAGCGCCGTCTCGTTCCGAGGGGAAGATTTATGGCGCCAATATGTTCTTTAGTCCGGCCTATGAGGGCTCCTTCTGGTGGAAACAGATATTTTACTCCAAAAAAGGGAGTTACAGGGCGCGCTTAAGATATATTCAAAAAAAGAAAAAAAGTCGTGAATCATTTCCCCTCCATGATGATCATTAGCAGGAGATTTTGCCGTTCGGGTCACGCTACTAGCTCGGGCTCGCGTCGGAGCCGGAGTTTGCCTTTTGATTTCCTTTTTTTTTTTTTTTTCGCCCGATCTTTCTGCGGACTTTACCCGCATCTGCTCTGGATTTCGGCGAGTCTGGAGTTTCTATAACCCCCACCCCCCCACCCCCCCCTTCTCCGGAGAGACCCCGCGACAAACCGTCGGAGTGTTTTGCACTCCGCGAAAGGCACCGGATGCCAGCGGAGTACATATTAAATTTGTTACTAATTTTAAACTTGGCATGGCGGACCGCGACGCTGCCACTAGCTGGCTGGAAGCGGGGCGGGCTCGGCCCCACTGCGACCACAACCACAACACAAACAAAGCATATGGAACAGCAGCTCGCAGTTGTACGGCTGACAGTAAATGTTTAGAAAAGGAACTTTTAAAAATAACCCGGCGTAATAGAATTAGTGGCAGAAAGGCGCCTCCTTGCATGTTTTCGAGTCCTGCGCCGTATTAGGAGAACGGTCTGAGGAGCGCCTAACCGAGACTGTCGAACACATGAGTCTGTTTTTGTGTGTTTTTCAAGGTCATCCCTGCGCGCCGCCTGCAGCTCGGAGAAAAATCCTCTGCTCCGTTTCAACCTTTTTGTTTTTCGGTATTCCGAAAAAATACCTCGATTCAGTTGAAACCGGAATGAGACCCGAGACGCGTTTCATTTGCTCCGTCCGCAACGCCGTCGCTGTGAAATCGCCTTTATTAGCGGATTTTAATCTGCGGGGCTTTGTTTCAGAGATCTGTTCCCCACACGTGTGTGTGTGTGTGTGTGTGTGTGTGTGTGTGTATGCGTGTTTTGAATCACACACTCTTGCCACTCTCCGCTCAACAGGGTGCTGTTGCCG
Source organism: Fistularia commersonii (assembly GCF_037954325.1). Taxonomy (NCBI): domain Eukaryota; kingdom Metazoa; phylum Chordata; class Actinopteri; order Syngnathiformes; family Fistulariidae; genus Fistularia; species Fistularia commersonii. The sequence goes on along the minus strand of NC_141310.1, from coordinate 10,956,194 downwards.
GCACTCGGCTGCGGCTGTCACCCGTGGAACTGCAGTGACCTCTAGAGACAGTTCTCTCCACGTACAGTGCTCCGGGGGGGAGAAACTTGGGGTGTTCTCACAAAAAGAAGGTAATAGAGAGCGTGTGAGTGTGTTTACGGGGCTTGTGTCGCCAAACGCGTGCGTCGATCTACACAAAAAAAACACGTAGTCATTCCATTAACGCTTGAAAGTGTATCTCCTTCGCAGGGAGAAAGCGTCGGGCCCTCGGATCGGCGCAGGAGGAGCCGGGGCCGCGACTCCGGCCGATCCGATATGTTAAGCAAACATTCATCCATTCCCCTCGATCAATAACACAGAGCGGCGTGTGTTTACGGCCGCCTCGACACGCTCGGTTCATCTGTAGTTCATCTGCGCTGAAACAGAAACATGGCTTTTCGCTCTGGCCTTTTGTCTTTTTTTTTTTTTCCCCTTCTCTCAGCCTCTTTTTTTCTCGTCTCCCTTCCCTCCATGCCACCATCCAGCGATCGTAAACGTCCGTCAAGGACTTTTAAATCTACGACGGTATTATACGGTTCGTTTTGGGCAGGAATAAAAACATCACAAGACGGACGGGACGGGCGTAAACATCGCCGGCGTCCGCCGAGCAAGAACGTTACCTTGGGTTGCACTGTGAAAGTCCCCCCCAAAAATAAAGATTTTTATTTTTTCACACATGCCGGGTGATTCGCCACGGCGTCTTTACACCCCGGAATTCCCGGCGGCTCAAAAATTATCCTGAATAAAAATGCTCCAAAACACGTCCGCGGATCAATATCAGATGCCGGCCGGGTTTCATTTGAAGGCGAAACACACACACACACATGCATGCATGCACCAAAGAGCCACAGAAAGTATAATGTGTTGGCGGTTGTTATTGTTATCGTAATTATCATTCTGCGTGTGCCGTAAAGCCGAATGTTGGAGGATATATGAATAGCCGAGGTTGTAAATAAGTTTCGGCGGAGGGTTGTAAAGCTGTCCCCGCACCCTCCCTCCGGTTTTCTGCGGCGTGGATGACGCGCGCGGAAAAACGCCTCTGAAGCGCGCTTTGTTTCGTGAGGTCAGCCGGCGCCGCGTTTATGATTGATGTCGCTGCGGAAAACCTCTTTACGTGGTGGGAGAAGCCGAAACACGGGACGCACATGCGTATCTGAAGTGCGACTGTCTTTCGGTGTATTTACAGCGGAGTGTGTGTAGCGTGTGTGTGTCTCCCATTAGCTATGTACAGTACAAGGGTCGATGCACAGATGCCCTGAGTGGTGCCATACGGCTGATGGCTCATTAGAGCTCAGATGGAAGACATGAATCAAAGGAGGAGAGGAGAGGAAACAATCAATCTGCCTAATGGGAATCCCCTGTGTGGAGCGTGGGCCGGCCGCCCCCCCCCCCCGCCCCGCCGCCCCGCCCCCGCGGCGCAGCTGTAGCAGTTTTTATTTGTGACCTCCCCGCTTTAAACGACCCGCCGAAACGCCTCCGCCGCAGAGGAGACCCACCAGAAGACGCCAAAAGGCCCCGCGGCAAGCTGTTGGCCCGAGAGGCTCCCCCACGGGGTTGAGCGGTCGCCATGTGGCGGCGATATGGCATCTGAGGAACTCGTGGGAGTCTCGCGAGTCCACATGTGTCGTCCATACCCCCCCCCCCCCCCCCGCCGCGCCGGGGAAACGACACCCACCTTGATGTGGGGCGTTATCAAAGAAGAGATGGGAGGGGAATTTATAGCGTGCATGGGGAGCATGTGTGCAAGGAGGCGTGCAGAAATAGTATGTTTACTGTCGGCGTGTGAGGTTGCGGCCAAGGTTGGGACGCTAATGTCCCGGCCGAGGGTAAATAGCACTCGGCGGGGTCAAGGTTGGGTTTCGTCCTGTAGTTTAGCTGAACTTTCTCCCTCCTCGGGGCAGCTTTGATCCGCTAGGCTTCATGCTTTCTGCCCCGGCGAAGACTACTTATCTATTCAGCGTGGGGTTGCCAGCGGCGCTTAAAGAATTGAGTTATGCTAAACAGAGGTTGATTTAAACCAGAGTTTGACCTCTGAACTGGGCTTAGAGGATAATGTCTCAGGCAAGGAGAGCAAAGTCTTGTTACCGTCCATGAATCAGGCCCCCACCGACATTATTTCAAAATTGCTTAGTTGCATGGAACTCCCTTTAGTGCTGAACGGACTTTCATAAAATTGATTTTCTGAGTACACCCTTTTAGCAGCTATAAGCTTGAAATATGAACCCTTCATTGCTGAAAGCATTTCATTTTTTTTGGCCCCGTGACTAATGATCCAGGGAAGAAGTAGTGTTTGAAATTCTCCTCGGCAGCCATTTCCATAATTAAACACTGCTAATTATAGAGCTTTGGCTGACTTTAAACAAACAGGCGCAGTCGCCGAGCACTCTTTCACGCCCCGCAGTTTGGAAATTTTATGCAAATGGCGCCCGTGTCGTGTGATTTCTTGGACGGAAACTGACAACATCGAAAAAGATCCGACGGTAACGCGAAGGGAGGAAAAAAAAAAAAACCTCGGCGGCGGCGGCGGCGGCACAGGTACGCGATCCCGGACAATGAGGACCGGCGCTCCCCATTGCGAGAATATCAGATGATTGAGTGTGTCGGGCGTGGACGCGTGCGCGTGTGTGTTCGTGCATACATGAATATGCATTCGTTCATTACCATGAGTGCCCTATGGAGGGGCGGGAAAAAAAAAAAACAAAAAAGCAAAGCCGTCTCGGCCAACAAACATTCCCGCATTGTCGATTTTAGTGCCACGATACCGCCTGTCGATTTATCAACCTTTGACAGCAAGCCACTAGAAGCCATTATATCAGACAAATGAAAATTATATATGAAGATTAACATCAAGTCATTTGTTAGGGAGAAAATAATACCGCCGGGGAAATAAACACAGCGGCGCGGACCGAGAGCAATGCTGCCAGTAATTCACACATCAACAGCATTTAAATTATTAAAAAGATTGGAAATCATAATTGGCCATATATTTTTCCCATTCTTCTCCGCACAAATGGCTCGCCCGGGGTTCTTGACATTCACCGGTGGTTTGTAATGTAAATGACAGAGCGTATTTTTTTTTTTTCCCCACATCTTAAACAGCGGACGGAGTGATTGACTACTGAATATAAGCCAGCTACAGGTGGGGGTCAATTATCATTTGAATAATCGAGCATCAGCGCTCGCCCGCCTCCACTGTGAAGTGTGACACATTTTTATCTCTATGCATTTCAATGAAGTCAGACCGGTACATAAAAGGTTATCACCTAGGAAACATATTTGCCTAGGCGCAAGTTAAACAGGCAAGTGAGATCAGCATAGATATTCAATTTAACCAGTCAACCCTGACCTATAAATATTTCAACAAAACCCAATGAGGACCCCCCCCTTCCCTCCCTCTCTCCACCCCCACCTCTTCTTTTCCCCCCTTTGATCCAATTCCATTTCAGCAGCAGGAGATACGAGGGGAAGAGAGGGGCGGAAGGACGTGCGGGAGAAAAGGGGAGGGTTGCGAGAGCGAGGGGAAGAGAGGGGAGGAGGCGGGGGTGAGGAGGCAAAAAAAGGAAAAAAAAAGTCAAACATATTGTAGCTTATCTTTTAAGTGAATTGTTTAATGCATCTTGCATCTTCTCGCCCGAGGGACACGCGTGGATGGGGGGCAGATTTACACCGCGGGGCAACGGCGGTTGCAAAAGTTGAAGAGAAGGAGAAGGAGGAGGTGGAGACGTAGACTAATCTATAGATGTGAGCTGACAAATCTAGCCTGACACGATGCTCTGTGAGCGGGTGGACTCACGAGACGGGCATTAATCACAGCGTATGCTCTGCCGAGAGCGCAGGCACGCCGGGGACACCTCAAAGTGAGCTGGAGGTTATTTATACGGGCGAGGGGATTAATCAATATGGCCCCCACCCTGCTTACCGCCAACACCCTCCCCGTAATAACAGCGGACTGCCAGCACTTAAAGCCCCCGCCGGTGCCGAATCGCAAAACGCGCAAAACGCTCACGCGCTTCGGCGCCCCGTTGCCCGTTTTGAGGTCTGAGCTAAAAAAAAAAATTGCCGTTCTGCAGGAAAAAAAAAAGTGTAGACACCTCGGGCGAAACAGGGGCGGATCCGAGAAGGACGCGTTCACTTCCTGATATTTTTTTCTCAGAAAGCGGAGAGCTGAACCGACCGGGGCTAATTGCGGGGGATGTGACCTCCATATCTACGTGATTATAATAACCAGTCGGGTAAGGGGAGGGGATTTATGGATTATAAAAGCAATTATTTATTTGTAAACGGTATTGGGGTCAAATTCAATTACCTCAACCGCGCGCGGAGGATTACAATTGGATAGTTTGTAAACAAAAAAGAAGATTTCAGTGACAATCGCGAGACGGTGCGGGTGGGACGGGTGTGTGCGACCCCACCCCGAAAAAAAAACAACAAAAAAAAAATGGCAGGAGTGTTTCTGGAGTGTTTTGACAAAGGCCAGCGCCACCTGCCCCTCCCTCTTTGCGGGAGCCCGCCACCCACAGAGGCCTCCATCAGCAGCCCCTCGGCCTGACAGCAGATCTGTCAGACCCCCCCTCCTCTTCATACAGTGGGCGAGGGCCGCGCTAGCAGGAAGCAGACAGTGTAGCAGGAGGTGAAAAACTCCAGCTATTTGTCAACGTGGCGCCCCGTGTCAAGATGTCAGGCCCGGGGACATTCCCCCCGTGCAGCTGGGCTGTTAGCGGAGGAGACAGGCCGTATGGTCGGGGCAGGAGCGCGCTGTCACCCGGCGCTCAAACCGCCCGCCGCTGGCAATCAAGAAGCTTTTTTTTTTTTTTTTTTTTTTCCAAACCCTCCCTCGCTCTCCCTCTTTATCTATCTATCACGACTCTCTCATCCCGTCGCTCTCCATCACGCCGATTCCCACCTGAACCTCCCCTGTTTATAATTCATCGACCGATCAATCTGTTATTCTTTATCGCCCCTCCTTTCCCTGAAATAGAAATGATTCCCTCCCTCCTCGACAGACTTGTTGAGCCGTGCCCAGGTTTTGGAAATGTATTTACGTGGAAAACAAGAGGAGGATTTTTGAATAAACGCAAGCACGGTATTAGGATTCGGCCAATCGCTGACGAAGGAGCGTTTATGTTTTTTTTGCGGGGTGATCCTTATTTTGATTCCGCTGTTTGTTTCAGATTTGTTTACGCCGCCGCTCTCGGCGGAAAGAGTAAACATCTCAGCGTGGGCCTCCGACACGCCGGGTCCGGCTGTGACGTCGCTCGGGATTAAAGAGCCGAAATAACAAAAACAGCAAATCAAATCAAGTAGCATATGAAACATGAAAAAACAACATTAACCGTGTTCACGAGCGGGGGAAAAAAATTCATCGCTCCGTCTTTTCTTAAGCTCCTTTGACTCGGCGTTTACGGCGAAAGGAGCGGGGAGGGAGGATTTGCTGAGGCCTAAAAAAAAAAAAAAAATGCAAACAGGGTATTTATGGGTCAAACAGGCTTTATAGCAGATTATGACCTTTTTTTTTTTTTTTTTTTCAAACACAAATTCCGTTTGATAGCATTTAACATTTCATGGATCTGGATCTCATCTGGATTTTTGAATTTTTTTTTTTTTAACACAACAAATTTGACAGTGTCTGGGGGGGCTTTCTCTCCCCCACTCCGTCCATTCTTTTTTTATTTATTTTTTTTATTTTTTCTATCTCCGCTCCCCACCCAGAGTCCATCTGGTACCTTTGCTCCACCCTACCCCGACCCCCCCCCCCCCTTCAGAACGCGGGCCGGACGAATTCCCCGGCCTAATTAATGAGCAGCCTCTCACAGACGGCCCGTGTCTGTCTCCGTGCGCCACCTTGCCTCGGGAGGCCCTTTATTGAAAAGGGGGGAAATAAATGAGATCACCTGGCCAGAATGTGCCAGACAGCAGCGTGAGACGTCAGCCGCTCGGTGACATGTGTTTCTGAGAGCTGATTAGACGCCTCCGAGGTTGAAGGGCGAGGATTTCCACGCGTGAAAAAATGCTTGATACTCCTGCACCCCAAAAAGTACATGTTAATCACTTGGTACCTGCAGGAAAATATATGTATTTCTAAATGTTTTTGGAGGAAATTGCAGAATATACAGAGATGAAGATGCTGAGATGCAGATGATTGGTTGCGGATGAACTTCTTAGAGTTTGGATAAAATCCACACACCAAAAATATGCTCCAAAAAGAAAAGATGATTTATTTTACATATAACAGGAAACAGTCATTCTCGCATGCATGGCACTATTTTTTAAGAGAAAAGAATGATCATGTGATTGATTCCCTCCTTCTTTTTTTTTTTTTTTTTTTTTTGCACCTCTTGTTGGATATATGATGTCTTTTTATTATTTTAACATTAGAACATTCTCACGGATGCGCGTGTGTTTTTCTTTTTTAACTCTTTGAAGAGGAACTTCTCACAACTCAAAACACAACTGCCTATTCCGTCTGACGTCAAATGCTTTATCCTATTTATTTTTAATAATAACAATTATTATTAAAAAAATCAATCAATAATCATTGTATCATGTTTTTTTTATTTCATTATTTATTCTTATTTACTTTGTCGATTTATTGCTTGTATTTTTATTGAAGCTTTAAAATCAGTATTTTGTGTGTATATGTTTAGGACTTATTATTATATTAGAAAAAGAAGTTTAAGGAGTACATAAGTAATGACACAACATCAATAGCAGCAAAACACAGAATGGATGTAAATGTGGCACGGCAATAAATACCTATTAATCTTATGTAACGGTAAAAGACAAGCTACAAGCTGACATTCCTTACTTTTTGGTGCTCGTACTCGCTAACGTTTTGATTGCTTAGTTTACTGTAACGGTTTGGTGTGAATTAAACTTTTCCAGCCCTTCTCACATTCCCAGGAGGAAGGCAATTCAGAGTATAAAAGTCTAAGTAAAGGCGTGCTATTGCTATTTCCGTTGTAGCGAGAAGCTAAAAATACGATTTTTTAATTTTTTTTTAAAGGCAGAGCGAGTGTGTGAACAATGTCAGGCCACCAGGAGAGCCACGTTGAGATTACATCAATTTATTTTATCACACGCTTCAACATCCCGGGGGCTAACAAGACAAGGCTGAGAAAAGATGCCGAGAGGAGCCTCTCTTGTAGTTTCTCTCCGGCGCCATCGGGGTGATCAAGAAATGACGCGTTTGAAAACATTCGCCTCTTTCTCATCTGCTTTTTGAGTCGTGACATCAATATTCACGCGGGACGTCAATCACGCGGCGAGATAATGACACATCCGGTCCGCGGATCTTTCAGCTCGGCGCTCCCCGGGCTCGAGCGAGGCTCGCCAGGGCCGCTCTTGCTCGGCAGATGCCGCGGCGAGGGCCGGGACGCTTTGCCAGCACCGACACTTTGATCTCAGCTTGCGGAAGGGATCGCCGCGAGGCCGGGCCTGGATCTGGCCGGGCCTGGATCTGGCCGGGATGCTTGTCTGGATGCTGCGCCGCCGCCGCCCCCCCGCCTCCATCCATGCATGTAAACAAAAAGCCCTAACATAACATACAGTCTTTTGTTGCAGTCACACGTTCATCCACACACTCACTCGTGTTGCTGCTGTAAGCATCTGTTTTAATATTTCCCTTTTTGTTTTTTTTTTTGTACATGTTTATATTTTTCATTTTTTTCATTTTAATTTATTTATTTATCTTTTTTATGAAGTTAGTTGGTGTGAGAGAGGAGGATACAGAGAATAGGATCAGATGGTGAAGGTTGATTCGCTGTGGCGACCCCTGAAGGGAAAAGCCGAAAGAAGATATTTTTCCGATACTTCGCATGCAACTGTTTTTCACTTGCAATACTTACAGCCAAAAAACTTTTTTTTTTCTTCTTTTGCTTTTCATTCAGCTTTTCCCTTAGCGAATCAACATTCTCCATCTAACCCTATTCTCTGTATCCTCCTCTCTCACACCAACTAACTTCCCATACAAATACTGCACTGTGTACTGTGCAATTGAAAGCCGTATTCAATGCGATGCTATGCTTTCAATCCTGATGACTAAACCATCAACCCACCAGTTAAACCATCTGCCTCACAGCAAGAAGGTCCCATGTTGGATTTTGTCGGGGGGGGGGGGCTTTCTGTGAGCATGTTCTGCCCGTGTCTGCGTGGGTTTCCTCCCACAGTCCAAAAGCAAGCGAGCCTGAATTATCCAGACACGGCCGGATGTGGCCCTGTGACCCCCCGCCTCTCGGCGCAATGACAGCTGGGATTGGTTCCAGAACCCCCCCCCCAACGCGACCCCGACTGCAAGATAAGCGGTATAGACAATGAATGAATGATGGATTTAACATACAGCATAAGGAGGTCACTCTTGCTCGAACCTGAAAAGCCAGGAGCGGTGATGAAACTGGTCGTCCGTCACCTCACGTTAAGGTATATGGTTTATTGCGGGAGTTTGGCCCCAGAACCACCCGCGATAAACAAAAATCAGTGACCATATTGTTATTTTCTTATTATTATACGCTGTTTACATTGCATCCTGTAATGTCAAAATGAGTCAGTGTTGCTTCCTAAGTGGATAGTTGGATTTAACAGAAGTGTGATTGACTTGGAGTTACATTGTGTTGTTTAAGTGTTCTCTATATTTTTTTGAGCAGTAAGTTTCAAAGCTTTACGACCCTCCACGCTCTTATAAACACTTCCGATACTCTTTCAGCAGCGAAGCCTCTCCCGACTTTCAACATGTCTAGAAGTTGCACTTTTTCTGCGATGGTTAGCATTTTGCTTGTCATAGTAGGGACTGAAATAGGGATAATTGGCACAAACACAACACGAGTAGCGATCTTACAATGTGAAATGGAGGCAGAGAATGATGCTACAGTCACACAGCCAATCAGAGCCCAGGATACAGAACGCCAAGCTCTGATTGGTTACCACCCTGGAAAAGGCTTATTTTACCATAAAGATGATTGAAATATTATATACATAAAGATACATTTATGCCACAAAATCAGTTATATAAAATTAGATTTAAAAAAGGCAAAATTGGATTTTGAAATGATGTGGCAAAACTAGCAACCGGTGCAGGGTCAACCCCGCCTCGTGACCTTGAGCAGGATAAATAGCATCATTGCCGGAGTATAAGCCGCTACTTTTTTCACACACTTTGAATACTGTGGCTTAAACAATGAAGTGGCTAATTTATGGATTTTCTGGGGCCGCCAAAACATTTAGTCTCATTACATCGGACCAATGAATTTGAGGCTGCCAAAGAAGATCAACTGGAGTAGGACAAAGCGGGAATAGAAAATGGATGGATACATGGAATTTTCCTTGGGTTATTCATTATTAATCTTTTTCATCAGCCGTGTTACAGGCACTATTTGGAAAAAAAAGCATTTCTAGTATGTATTTGTTGATATTACTGGTATGGATTTAAATTAAAAGTAAAAAAAAGGGTAAATATCTCATGTTGCATCGTGGACACCTGCAGCTTATCGATGAGTGCTGCCTATATATATACACATATATTTATTAAGTTATTTCTAGTCGCTGCTGCTTATATTCAGGTGCGCTCAATGATCCGTAAAATACGGTAATGAACAAATGAATGAATATCTTGGCGAGTTGAGGATTTTCTGCAGCAACACTGCAAAATCAAACACACACAAACACGCTGCATGTTGTTTCTGCTAAATGCATCCTTGCACAGTCCTCGTATTCAGTCATTCACGCTGGAAACCCGTCAACAAACAAGGTTCAGGCCTGCAGCAAAACCCACTTGGAACTTAAACCATGTATTTTACCAAATTTGGGTTAATTTAAGTGTCACTAATTCTTATTTATATATTTTTCATAGCCAAGCGGCGGAGACAACCGAACCAAACTTTTTGTTTCCTCGGCCCGCATTCTTCCCCCTCCGATTGGTCGCTTCACGAACATGTGATCGGCAACGAGGAAGTGGAGAAGTCGCTGTGAAACTGTGGAAGTGCCGCCGCATTAAAAGTAAACCGAAGGGATAAAAGTGCGTTTGCGAGGTTGATTCCAACTGGGTGGAGGTTTTCTCGGAGTGGACGGGAGGCGGTTTGCACCAAATACCAAAAAAGGTCAGTGCATTTTACATTTACACTTACATTCTAAGTGTGTGCCTGCCTATATATTTCCAGGGTGATGACTTGAGAAAAGTGCCTCCTTATTTTCTGCTGGCTTGCAAACGCTCAGGTTGTCCGGGTTTTTTTTTTTTTTTTTTTTGGAGGGGGGGGGCGCAGGCGTGTTGACATTCGAAACCGCAGCAATGCTCATTTCTGCATTTTTGCAATTAAGCGTACAGCCCTCTTCCTCCTCGTTTCATTCCTGAAGAGCCAGGATTCGGGGAACAGCCTGCTCCATTCACACTCTCCGGGCAGCTCCACTGACATACTTTGCCTGTTAATGGGGCCACCTGCAGGTCCGCGCAGGGCCCCGTCCGGACAGTGTCAGAGGGGAATGCAGACAGAGCAGGCTGGGATGTGAGCGGGTGGCGGTGCTGGGCATCTGTGATTGGCACCGGCATAAGAGCTCTTTCATTCCCCCAACCCCCTACCCCTCAGTTCTGCCGAGTGCCACGGGCACGCACACACACACACAGTCGGGCGCTGGTACAAGCCAGGGCACCAACACATGTCAGGAAATACTTTCTCTGTGATCTGAGCGAGCGGGGCCTGAGTCAGTGCTCCCCTGACATTTGGACCCAGAGCTGGAAGCTGCAGAGAATGCAAAAGAGAAAAAGGATGATTCAGAAATTCCTGAAGGAGGCCAGCGTTGACTAAATTTACACCTAAAAATGTACTGATTTGTTGTTGATTTGTTGGCTGTTGCACAGTTGGCAGAGCGGAAGGTCGTCGGTTCGATCCCCGGCTCCACCTGTCTGCAGGTCCCGATGGCCTGGATAGCTGCCATGCATGGCAGCTCTGCACATGTGTGTGTGTGTGTGTGTGTGTGTGTGTGTGTGTGTGTGACTGGTGAATGCTTTCTAGTCCTTTAAAAAGCAATATAAGTTGAGACCATTCCGTGCAAACGCAGATAAAACCCCTATTCCTCTAAATTCTCTGGCATAGTTTACAAATAGTGCATCGAAACCCAACATGATAACATGATCTGATGGGATACAATGCGATGACGTGCAGAGCGTCGCCGCGGGATACAGAGCTAAGACGCAACACGCTTTAAAACAACATGGCCTGACCCGTCTCGATGGATCGTAAAGCTGGTGAGGATACACGATCGCAGAATTTGATCTAACCGGTCGGTATTGTACCCGAGCCGTAAAATTGGAAGATGTCAGAAACCCCCTAAAACGGTGACTTTATATCATGAAAATTGAAAGCAAGTAAATCTACATATGTATTTCAATGAATATCCAATTATATCAAATTGACAATAGGGAGCGGTGATTAAAAAGGTCATTTACTGAATAAAAGCCGGGGGTGGCGGCGAGCTGAGGTATAATTTCCTTGAACACCGTTCCCAGCGTCAGAAGTGTTAGAAGGAGGGCCGACAAGACACCCGGCCTTCGCTTGGGGGCGGCAGCGGAGGGGTGTCGTTTTACTAATTACGGCAATAAAAATGGTCATTTTTCTGGGTCTCCAAAAGCAAAGTATTCAAGTTTTGAACGGCACATGGCTTTTTCTATTTGCAGTGGCTCTTTGGAGGATGGCTCCAGGCCTGCGTGGCATTATGATGTGAACTTTCCTGAGTCAGCACGTCATATTGTAATACTTGTTTTTACTTGAACAATCAAGCAAAGTATCCGTCTCCTTGAATTCTTCATTGCGACATATATTCATCATTTTACTTATATAATTTAGGAATAGTTGAAAAAATGTAGCACACTTAATAGATTCAAAAAACAATTTAGATATAATATTAATAATAAAACCGAAAAAATGAATCATACACACCCTTTTTTGTGAACTTTTTGTGAACTAATATACACACTTTTTTTTCTTTTCTTAATTTCTAAAATGGGTTGAGGTATGAAAAGGTAGGGAAAGTGACCAAAGCCTTAGCCCAAACGTTTTCGGTTAAGGAGAACTTATTTTTGGATTTTACATTAACTACTGTTTCTTTGTTTCTGGTTTACTTATGTTTATATAATTGTTGTTTATCTATATTTAAAAGAACAAAAAAAAATCACCAAGCCAAATCAAACCCTGCTATCAGACACACTAACATAATACTGTGAATATTACCGCCGCAGCTGATGTGATATTATCACGGCGATTACGCTGAAAGGCCTCATCGATTGGCCATGACGCTTGCAACCCGTCAACGTGCACACACACCCACACACACACACACACACACACTATTCACAGTTCACCAAACACTCCATCACTGAGTGGAAACCTGAGCCTCCATTCAGAACAAAGTGCAGAAAACGCAGGCTGAGTTAAAGAAAAAAAAAAGAAGGAATCATAAGGGGAACGATTGAGAAATTCAAGGGGATCAAATGGTGGCTTTATTAGGGGTGGAAGTCGGCGGGGCGGGGCCCGATGAAAGCGCCGTCTGTGCTGGGTTGGAGCGGGCCGGGGTCAGGGGAGCCGGAGCGCCCGGGCCTGGAGGAGCCTTCACACTGTTAGCCATCCCTCCATGTATCGCCTCAGCAAACCTGCTCACTTGTGTCTTTCTCATCAGGTACAGTGAGCAGAGCAGGGCGGGACGTTGGGGTGGTCGGGTAACCTAAAGCTCTCTGCAGACAGGGTGGCCAATCGTCACACAAGTGTGTAAGCTAATGATGTTTTAACATTTACCAACCCACTCTACGACGCGGCGGTCAGCTAGAGGAGTTCTTTCAGCTCCAGACTGATCCCGCCGACGATGTCCCGACGAGCGCCACGGGAAAACATATCTGCCGGCACACCGTATAGTGTCAGTCGGCTGTCGGTTGTGTCATCATGTGCACTAATTCTCTATATGTGCAATAGATAGTTCTTATTGTCTTCTGTGCAATAAATGTTTTACCGCTCAACAATCGCTACTTATACAAAAAAAATTACTACATGTAAACATTCACATGTACCTGCAAATGCACATGTATATACTTTACATATATTTTTTATACATTTTTACGTACCTTTAACTTTTTTTTTTATTTTTTTATTTTCTTTCGATCTTTTTTTTATTTCATTTTTATTATTCGCTATTTTATTCTTTATAGAGAGTTCGATTTTGATTTTTCCCCGCTTGACTTGACATTCAATGAAAAGCAATTTTCCCCAGGGGGATCAATAATTCTGATTCTGATTTAAAGTGCATAGAGCGAGTGGGCGGGAACGCAGGTGACGACAATCCGGTTCCAAAGATTATCTCGTGTCTTGCAGGGGTGTCTGGAACAAATGTTTTTTTTTTTTTTTTTTTTGTATGTTTTGTTTTTTTTTTGCAGGGGGAGCTGAAAGTGAAGCAGTCCAAATAGGATATCATTCATAATTACCAGGCTTAGCCAAAGTGAATGCTACCCCACGGAGAATGGCAACAATGGCCTTAATTACATCCCCTACACACACACACACACACACACACACACACACACACACACACAGCCCCACCTCAAAGTAAAAACACGGATGACAAATTTGGCATTGGGAACGCCGCTCATGGCTACCCCCTGTGCCAATTTCACTTTTTTTTTTTTTTTTTGCACGTTGCCAAGACAAATCATATTAACATGTGACTAAAGAATACTAAAAACCTTTTGGATGCACACCAGCCCACCGTTGCCAGTAAACTTCATTAAAGAGAAAAACGCTTATAGGAAACCTCTCCTTAGTTGTAATTATAAATACGTTCCTTCATGGATTCCCCCACCCACCCCGTCATGGGTGGGCTTTCGGCTCAGGGGCCACTGGCGTGCAGACAACTGATCGCTAGCCTGAATGGAAAGCGAGCCCGGGGAGCCGGCTCAAATAACTGCTTTGTTGCTGAATGAATGTCGCCAGCAACAAAGTTTACAAAGGACCATTTGTCAACATGTTTATGCAATAAAGATCTATAACTGCGGTGGCGACAGCCAAGAAAGTGTCTGGTCCATCAGAGAAAGGAAAATACCCCGCTCTGACACGACACAAAACAACCTTACTGGGGACCGGCTAATAGCGCTCGGATTGAAAAACTAAAAGCGCCCAAGCACTTGATCCGGTGTGAAAACGAAAGGCGAGCTGACCGCAGTTTCTGAGTGCCACAATGCAGCGGACTCATATTTTCCCCACAGAGGGCTGCTGCCACAAACACCGCTCTCACTGAGACGCTTCTTAAATGCAGATGCGGGCGATGAAGACGTGCGCGTCTCACGGAATCTGGCAAAGCTGGCAGTTTTTACCCCCCCCCCTCCTCCCTGGGTTCCTTTTTTTTTTTTTTTTTTAGGCCCCAGAGCGACGGGCAGGTACGTGGTAATACGTCGAATTAGCCTTAAACTGTATCGTTCATAAATCATTTATTAGATTAAAAGCAGCCTCAAATCTGAAATGGCTATGAGGGATTTTTCTCCGCTTGCAAATGAGCGGCTGACGAGTTTCACTCATAAACATTTCAGTCACCGATGTAGAAATAAGGTCTTTTAATTTCCTCCCGGAGGGGCAATTTCTTCTTATTTTTGCAGGGAATTTCATTAAATGCAGCAACATGCAGGCGAGAGGAGCTAGAGCTACTTAACACAAACAATCCTGGCGCTATTTTATCTTGCATTAACAATATTTAACACTGGTTTGAACTATACAGAGTGATTTAATGTTTTTTTTTTTTTTTTTAAGCTTAGAACTTGACTCTTTTTGAGTATAGATGTTAAAATGGAGCATTTAGCTATATTTAAACTAAATCATTATATCACAAATCATTTTTTGACACTGAAGATAATAGCCCATGTGAGAACTTTTTGCAGTTCCTGGGTCTTTTTAGGGGTCAGTTGGTGCTTGGCGATTGGTAGAACCCCTAAGCCATGCCGAATAGCATATATTTCTTGCAGAAGAATCAATCGTATTCAATAGTCAGCTGTTTTCTTCGGACAAAATGGGTAAAAGTGGTGAGAAATGGACCGGCGAAGAGGTCTGAGCTCTTCTAGCTACCTTCTGCTACGCCACAGAAGAGTTTCCCTAACCCTGCAGCAGAATATAAACATTTTGGCTAAAATGAGTCCTGGATTAGCTAAAGATGGGTGCATTCCCACCATGCACAGCTTGGATGCTGCGTCTTCTTCGCAGTGGTTTGTTTTTGAGTGCAGCACTTAAGCTGCACGTGACAGTCGCTAGCACTAGCATAACACCGGTCCCTACCTATCCTATATGAGAACACAAAGCTTAAAACTTCCTGGAGGAGGGTAGTTCCTGGAACCAAATTCAAGCTGGATACTTCTTAGAACTGCAGTCTTGACACTTTTGCGTCTGAAAGTGACGAATATCAACAAGCTATGATTTAAGGGGGTATAGTATGCTATAGTTGTAGTGGATGTATGTTGATCGGATTGGTCTTAGTTTGCCCAGTGTATGCTTCGATCTGTTGATGTTTCGATAAAATGAGAATAGGTGACAGATGCATTGGATTTAAGGCCATTCATGTACACTTTTACATCAGACAATAACAAATTAGGCAAATCTGGGTCGGCATTGGCTCAATAAGTCAAGGCCAAAGCGTCCTCGGGCAAGACACTGAACCCAAAGTTTCTCCCGATGGTCTTAGCATGGCTAGCTCTGCCGCCCGATACCTCTGAAAATGCATGTAATGATGCATCCGTAGTTTTGCAACCGACCAAATATAAGGTAAAATAAATTAGAAAATAAACCTGTGTAAATCCACATTATCTGCACAACACGTCATGTAACTATTTTGTGAACGATTATAAATTGTGCTCTATCATGACTCAATGCAGCATCAAAACTCCAAGTTAAGTCAGGATCCGCTTTCTTGTCTGAAATGTGGGCACTGTTCACAACTGCAAAGCATGTATAAATATAAATATACGCACTGTTCATGTTCACCAACCAAAAATGCATTTGGACGTATCGCGGCTGTTACAATTCCGCTGTTAAACGGACAGAGGAACGACTTGTACTCTTGCTTTTTATTCACAACTTTTATTTCCTACTGTATATGAGATGGATAATACTCTATACTTTTTTTATACCCTCAGACTTTAATTTATTTGTTTCATTTTATTATTATTTTCATCACTGTCTGTGTTGCTGCTGCCGCAAAATAATTTCGCAATCCTGGGCTCAATAAAGCACATCTCATCTGACAAAAAGACAAGCCGTGGGGCGACGATGTCTTTTTTTAAGCCCATATTGAGAAGACCCTCGCTGGGTCCAGCTTTACGGGAGGAAATTCATATTGGAGTCCTGCCATGTCCTGTTGTTGTCTGTCACTTCCACTCAAGCAGGAGCGCCGATGCTTTTCTTCACCCGCCGTTCATTTGACCGGATCAGCCGCGTTGACGGATTACGAAAAAAAAAAAAAAATCTTTTTTTTTTTTTTTTATTATTTCTTTTCATGGTATGCTGATGTGTGACCTACGCCGCTCCGACCTCGTGCAGTTGACCGACTTTCCCGGAAGTCGACCGGTTCCCCAAAACAACTGAGATCCCCTTTCATTTCCAGCGAACCTCTCATTAGTCGACGGAGTGCCGCTGAGCACTGGGACCCACTGACAACCTATTAGGACCTTTTCATCTGCTGCTGGCCTCCCGAGACTCTCCGGAGATGGGGTTATGAATGAAGGGGGCTTTTCAAAAAAGGGGCCGGCTGAAGGAAGGCTCCCGTCTCCTTGCCACTCCATCACTCGGTGACACCCCCCGAGCCCCCCGGGAGGACATGCCAAAACAATCAGCGGAGAGGCCTTAAGAAATCACCCTACCTGTCCGAGGCAATCCCGGCTCGGTTAGCGAAGCCCTCCCTGATAGGCGGCGCCCGGCAACCGGAGGAGAGCCTTCCTTCCAGAAAGACCATTAATCTTTCTTCCCTTCCCCTCTCTGACACCTTAACCAGATCCACCCTGGGGCTTCACGCCGGCCTCCGCTTTTGGGCTCCAAGAGATCTGATCAGAGCGACGCGGCAGGATGCCCGCGGAGCGCCGGCACGACTCCTGCGCCTGCGAAGACGTGAAAAAACAAAAAAAAAACAAAACGAAAAACACGATCACACGCGTGTCATTCAAATTGCCCGATGTGCTAACATCTAACTTTTTTTTTTTTTTTTTTCCCTTCGTTCCCATCTCAAAAACAGGAATCATCTGAGACTCCCTCGGCAAGTTGATCCCTTCCTCTCGCCTCTCTTGCGAGACAGACACCTCCGCCTGACAAGTCCTCCCACTGTAGTCAGACGCCAAACTAAGGGGTTTTGACTTTTGTCGAGTTCCTCTTGCGGCGCTTGTTTGTTTGCAGGTGCGCTCGCGCCCCGTGTTGTTTCCCCGCGAACACAGCGCCCGCGACAGCGAGCGTTTCGGGCGGAAAGCGCCGTTGATGCGGCGGTGATACGACAGCTAACAGCTGTGATACCTGTTTAGACAAACCCCTCTGACAACAAGATATGTCACTAAGCGAAGCTTTAGCGCATCCCTCCACCGCCGAACCGTCCCCCACCCGTGACAAGACGCAGGATTGCTCGACTTAGAAGCGCGGAGACCGGTCTCGAAGCCTCTCCTGTGTCAGTTAGCGCTAAGCCACAATGTTTACACAGCCCCTCTGGGCTATTTCACTTCCCGGCACCAAAATAGCAGTCATCTCCCAAATCGTCTTGCGAGTAGAGAAAGTCTCATTGATGGGGATAAGAGGAGAAAGGGACAAGACAAGCTCGGGGATTAGCGGCCCTAAACTCCCGCGCAGCACACCCCTCCGTCTGGTACTGCGCACTGAGCCGTCTTGACAGGAGGGGGGCCGCGTGGCATTTGAGGAGGTTAGGTGGGGCCACGGAGTGTTGCTCAGCAGGGATTAGGAGGCGCGTGGCCCCTTTTTTTTTTTTTCACTTTTAATCAAACCCTTCCAATCAGGTCAGATTACAATGGGATAAGCAGCTTCGCCACATTGTGCGGATGAATATTCCTCCGTCTCCAAAAGTCCTCGTCCTCGCTCCCGGTAACCAGCGGAGGACTCTATTATGTCAAGAACATGCAAATTATTTGCATAATTCCCATTTGTAAAGTAGGCTAAGCGATGTAGCGTCACTTTTAAATTTATTAAAGTGACTTTTTTGTGTGCGCTGTTTTGCTACTTGCCGTTGTCTTTTATTCCGTTCTGAGCGACTTATGTTCAGCCTTGCTCTTTTTTTTTTTTTCACGCCGGGGCAAACGCTGTCATTTCAAGCTGCCGTTTTATTTGTTTTTGTTTTTCTCTACTACTTTATTTATGATAGACAATTATAACTCATTCATATTTAGTGTACATTCGCTGCAATGATCTAGAAAATGAAAATAGTTATCATCTTAATGCTCGGGTTACAGGTACGTCCCTTTCAAACGCGCGTGATTTACGGCGCCATGGTTGTTAAGCAGTTCATCCACTAGAGGGCAG
Source organism: Fistularia commersonii (assembly GCF_037954325.1). Taxonomy (NCBI): domain Eukaryota; kingdom Metazoa; phylum Chordata; class Actinopteri; order Syngnathiformes; family Fistulariidae; genus Fistularia; species Fistularia commersonii. The sequence continues at coordinate 10,937,661 of NC_141310.1, read as the reverse complement.
TGCAGAGGTCAGAGTTAACTTCCAAATTACGAGTACTGTTTCAAACAACAGAAATAGACGCAAAAGTCGCTTTTTGCTGTTTTGCGTTTCTTTGAACCTTCTAAGGAACTAAGCTTTTTCTTCATGCAACTGGACAGCAGAGGAAGCAACCGTTCTCGCAACCGTTCTCGCTCCGACTCCGAGGCAGGGTCTTTTTTCCAGGTCCGTAGGAACCCTTAGGCACGCAGTAATGTGCTTGGTGATTGGTGGAACTCATAAGCCCCGCCCCCTTTCATTTCAGCGAGATGTATTTGCGGGAACTGGTCAGCTGTTTTCTTGCAACAGAAACATAAGAAATGGACCGACGAAGAGGTCCGAGCTCTTCTGGCCGCCTCGCGACCAGGAATCGCAACATTTTGGACAAATTAATTACAGTTTCTGCGGGGAGAAGATAAAAACACTTCGACTCATACGATCGTCCATGAATTATTCCCTCCATGCAGAACATTAACGCTGACACATGTTGTCCGTGTCTCCTTCTTCTTCCTCATGACGGTTTGTTTTTGAGTGCGGTACTTAAGGCGACATAGTGCAAAGCTAAAAAGATGATGCTAGTTCCTGGAAACAAATTCAAGATGGATAATTCTTGGAACGAAGACAACAAATTCTCCTGATTGGTAAAACCGATGTCGTATTATCTCCCTATGACTTCTGGCGGTACAGCTCCGCTTGCTACATCACGGAAATAAAGGTAAAGCGATCGTCCTCGGACCCGAACGTTCCTGGTTCCCTATCGAAGCGCTAACTGCTCCCGTGGCACCGCTAGTTGGCAGCCAACTGCTCGTGGTTCATCCATGACGGGTAAAAATAAGATAAAAAAAAAAACATCTCTCGCTGGTTGTTCCAACTTCGCCGAGCCTTTCCAGAAGAGTTGGGTAAACAGTGTTAACAAGACGCTCCGACCGAAGGAAAAGCCCCAGACGAGGAATTTTGCTTACGGCGCGCCGTACGGCACGATCGCCGCACGCAGGGATGAATCGCACATCTTTGGATTTTTCTCGTTTTTTTTTTTTTTTTTTTTTCAAAAAACGTGGAAAAACGAGAGCGGTCGGCGCAACTTCAAAGGGGCAGGAAGACGCGAACGGCTGCTAATTTTCCAGACCGGGCATTTGTGGCGGGGAGAGGCTCGTATTTGAGGCTCCCCATCGCACTTCAAAGCTGGGGGGGCCTTAAAAGGTCTGGCTGTGTTTTGACGTGGATCTGCAGAGGTGAATGAGAATCAAGCAGCCGCTGCAGGCCCTTCAGAAGTCGGGCTCACTCTGTTTAACGCCCCCTCCTCCAGCGCCCAACACCACCCGCCGTCTTCCCAATTCTCCCTCTGCACACATGCGCTCCCTCCCCGGCCTGCGCTTGACAAAGAGAAGAAGAAAAACAAGAAAATTCAATAATGCCTTTGAGAGGAAGGATTACCTGAGGAGACGCCTGCGCCGCTATGCCGCGAGTGAAATCTCATGTGCCCTCCTCTCCTTCTGCTCTCACCGCATCCCTCCCTCTTTTCACTCCGTCTCTCCCATCCACTCCCCAAGCTTGGCTAAAGACAGCCCTCGAAAAAGAAAAGAAAAAAAAAAAAAGGCACATCAAAACTCTTCTTTGATGCCGTGGCAGGCAATTAACCCCCGGAGTCCAAAATTACAGATTGCCTGGGATGTGACACATTTTGGATGGGTGGGGTGGCCGGCTCCGAGGGGGGGAGACTGGAAAGGGTGTGTGTGTGTGTGTGTTGCCGGTGTGTTTGTTTATTTGTTTGTTTGTTTGTTTTAAAGCCGGGCTACTTCTTTAATGAAGCGATGCCGTGGCAGATTCGAGACAACCCATTTCTGTCAGTCTGAAAAAGTAAAGTAGGGTAAATCTCCAGAGGAAGGGCTAACTTCACCGGAGGAAGTGTTTGCACTCGATTATTTGTACTTCTGCTACACTTCTGATGAACAATGCTGCAATACGGCGCGAACAAAGGAGCCGGGGGCTCCTTGCAAAATTTTAATTAAGCTGTCGGCGCAGCCAAACAATGACAAGGCCTAACCTATCCCCGATTTTTTGTTTTATTTCTTATTTTTTTTCGTCCCCCTCCTCCCTGAATCGGACATCAGGTTGGCGAGCTTTGGGGTGTGACGAGGGTCGAGACGCAAAAGCGGTAAAAAAGAAGCCGGCGACCGGTCACGCCACGCGCCGTGATCGCTGACCCCCGGCGACGGGGGCGCCATCCATGCGGTTGACGCGGAAACACCTGAGAGCGTTCGTGCACGGCAGGTGGAGACGGAGCCGCGGTGAAAATAATGCCGTCAAAGATGGAAAGAAGCGACGGAGTAAGACGTGAACGTCTTTATGTTTATTTTCCCCTGCCTTTTATTATTCACGCGAGCAAGTAATGACAACAGCTTGGCTCCTGTGTGTGTGTGTGTGTGTGTGTGTGTGTGTGTGTGTGTGTGTTGGCTCGAACCCATGGGTGTTTCACCTGCTAGTCTGAGAGTTAAAGCTACTGTCAGTCAAAAAGCGGTCGAGCATCTTTGAGTGTGTGTCTCCCTGCGATGCCAGGCGCGCACACACACACACACACACACACACAAGCATGCACACACACACATACAATTACCCAAATTCAAGAAAACATACAGCACTCTGATCTCGACAATTAGCACATATCAAAGAGGTCGGGTACACAGCATAAATCTGCTGTTTTCTCTGCTTCGAACCAATGAGGTTTTTTTTTTCTCGTCTTTTCTTTTCCCGCCTCGCCGCCGTCTCCTCGCTGTTTTTTTTTTTTTTCTTTTTTCCCCAGCTCTCCTCTAGACATTGTTTCACGGAGGGTTTTCTCGCCCCCCCTCCCCCCCCTCGGCAGGCGGCGAGACCGGGAGTTGATCTTAAACGACTCAATATCGGCGGCGTGAGGGACGCGCCATCGTGTTTCATTGATTCGGCCCGAATGAAGCCTCGCCTCAAAGCGCGGAGGCGGGGCGAGCTTAAGATTTATGTGAAATTAATAACGTCACAGATGTCTCCAGAATTCTGTATCTGCGGTATAAATAAAGGAAAAATCAGGGTGTTTCAAACGTGACATCAATAAACCCGACTGACGAAAGCTTCAAGAGCGGATGATGGATTCGAAAGCGCCGAAACGAGAGGGCGCGAGGATGTCAAATGACAGATTTGTAGCAAACGGCCTTATCTAACACCTCCTAACAACGCGCCGGGTCGGGTATTTCCATCGGCTTCCGCTTTGTCGAATTTTTAACGAGTCGCCGTCGGGTCTCGCTCGTCATTTTTTTTTCTCTAACAAAATGCACGTGTTTTCAAAAAACGCGCGCTTTGTTCCATCTCGGGGTCAGGGGAGATTTCCCGCGCAAGCTAGCCTCGGGGCCGAAACGGCTGTACCCGGCGTCTCTCTCGTCGTAGGCGAAATCCGGGGACACGAGCTTCAGAGAGCCGCGCCGTCTTGCGCGGTGCTGCCCTCCCCAGGTACTCCGCCAGGCGAAGCTCAAACAGAGGCGGCGGGGAGACAGCAGCTTCTCTGCTTCAAAGAGGAAGGAGGCGGCGGGGGGAGATAAATCATTCAGGTCGGGCTTTTGTTCCAATATACCACGGAGCCTGCGATCACAATCCCTTTTTCCACTCCCTTTGTTTCCCAAAGTAAAGCGTCTGGATGTGACAGCGTATCTGACTTCCTCTGCAGGTTGTTTACGCAGCTCAATCACTTTAAGTTCTTCAAATGGGAAATGACACCGGCGGAGCGCTCCCGTTTAGGGAAAGTTTAGCCGCCAGAGCTCGGCATCCCCGCCCCCGCCCCGCGTCGATTAAAAGAACTGTACGTTCCTCGGAAATACATATAGATAAAGGCAAACCCTATTTGCGAATTCAAACTGCGAGATGGAGATAACGGCGAGCGGCGGCGGGGGGGGGGGGGGGGGGGGGGGGGGGAGACGGGAAAAGGAAATGTGATTAAACTACGAGTGATGGAAAAATTACCCGAGAAGGTGACGGAGATCATTGTTGCTGTAAAGCCGGGGCGAGAAGAAAGCGATGGCGATTTAGCCCGTAATTAATTTAATCTCATCGATTCCGCTCGGCTAACTCAGTTCAACTTTTTTCATTTTTTTTTTATTTTTTTTTTTTTATTATTTTCCTTTTTTTTTGTCATTTTTATTGAAAAGAGCCCTGTATTTATTCACGCCCTCCCCCTCCCCCCGTCATTGATACAAGGCCTTGTGTACTCCTTTGTCGGGCTAGGAGCCGCAAAACCCCCTCGCCCGTCACCGTCCGGCCACCGGTTGAGTCGTTTAAATGGAAACAATGTAAAACAGAAAAAGAAAAAAAAAATACAATAAAGGAAAAAAAAAATCAGTTATTAAATCGCATATCACGGTAAGACATAATCTAACCTCATCTCAGCTGAAAAAAAAATCATTGTTTAGCCGGAGAGGGAGCGAGCCGAGGCGCTCGAATAATTGAAAAACCAATTCAATGAGCGCCGTGCAAAAAGTGGGTAGATGGAAGGATGAGGTGTAGAGATGCATTAATCTTTATAACATTATTATTTTTTTTTCTTCCCCTCTTCATTTCTAGGATAACAATTGTCTGCGGCATAATGAGATCAAAGTGAGTTGGCTAATAATGTGTGAAGAAGAAGAAGAAGAAGAAGAAGAAGAAGAAGGAGCTTACAGTGCGTCAGTCAAACACTTTTCTAATGGCTTCTAATTCCCCCTGAACTTCATACGTCGGCCCAGTGAAAAAAAGAGAATAAAATACAAAACCAATCTTTAAACCGCTTGCTTTTTTTTGTCTATCTCTATAATTAGCTCGTGCAAAACAGTCGCCTCACGTCCATCGCTACGCCGACGGCCTCGTGAGGTCACGGAGGTGCCAAATACGAACCCCTTCGATGTGGTGTTGATTTACTAATAAAAACAGGGAGGAGATGTCGAAGGGGCTGCAGCGGAGGTAAAGTACTCCCTCTCCCCCCCCCCAGATGGAGGGAGGGGTGGGTTTGCGTGGAGCACAGAAGCTCTGGCCACTCGCCAGCGCTAACTGCGCTCCTCCCGCTCCACCCCGCTGAGAGAACATCCATCTCCCTCCTCGGCCTGACACGCCGTTTATTCCCACATTCATTTGTTATGTCTCCAATCAGCTGGATGAATAGAGGTGCCATGACCGTGATGGATGATGTCACTAATTAAGACAAAAAAAAAACAAAAAAAAAAAAAAAAAACGGCACTCTACTTGAGTTTTTTTTTTTTTTTCAATATTCCGCCCTCTCTGTTTATCTAATAAGACAGTACACACACACACACACACACACACTCCCTCCTCCCTCTCCGCATGATGCTGTAGTTGTGCTCCCTGCAGTCACTGTCAGTCAGCTGTAGGTCAGCAAAGAGGTGTGTGTGTGTGTGTGTGTGTGTGTGTACGTGGGGGGGGTTAACTCCGGACTGTGCGGGGCGCTTTTGTTTGTTTGTTGTATTTAAAACAAAGAGTGCATGGCATTGAGAATTCCATCTGAAGGAACTCCCCTCAGAGATTAGTTATTCAAAGGCATGCAAATGACATCGCCATGTGCTGGTTTTACAAGGGGGTTGTGTTCATTTTGGATCTGTTTAATTGCTTCATTTCTAAAATAACTTCTCTGTTGTTTACCGGCACGATACGGATAAAGGCTGCGAACGGGAGAACCGTAGCGTATTTGATGCAGCCTCTGTAATTTTTTTTTTTTTTCCCCCTTTTTTGCCATTGTTTTTTGGCACTATTCCGCCGGTTTGCACGCGGCACGGCAATCAAAATGAATAGCGTGCCATGGAAACGTGACACGCCGCCGGTAAAAACAATAAAACAGATGCAACTTTGAGAAGATGTCTTTATTTTTCTGAATTTGAATATTACTTTTTGCAAATCAGAGAGAAGGTTTGAAGTAAAAAAAAAAAAAAACATCCAGGCAAACGCGTGAGGGTGGAGAGGAGAGGTCCTGCAAAACCTGCAAGAGTTAATCACCCCGGCGAGATGCACAAAGGCCAGATTGAATTACACGAAAGCTGCGTATCCGCGGAGGTGAGCCATGCGTGACGTGCCTGTACTTCGCTTAAACATGCAGCGCCAGCAGGCCCCTTCCGCCTTAAAAAAAAAAAAAAAAAAAAAAAATCACTGAAAAGAATCAATTATTGTCGATGCAACAGGGGCAGCCAAGCGTGTAACACGCCACGTATCTTCGCATTTTCAGTTTAGGGCAGCCTCTCGGGCCTTTTTTTTTTTTTTTTTTGTGAGATTCACAGAGCAACCGGCGTTATTCTAAACTAATACGCTGCTCCTGTGCCCCCCTCCCGACCCCCGACTCCCGATAACGGCGGATAATTTTAATGCATCTTTTGTAAAAGAATAATATCACCCTCTGAAGTGTGTCACAGTTTCTTGTGTCAGATGGCGAATAATGCGCCGTTGCGTGTACTCTGTATTTTAATTCTGTATTTCCGCTCTCGATATTTTCAAGTACGCTAAGAGTAGTACAAAAACCAATACTTTTTTTCCGCCGTAGACTTAAACTAAGCCTTTCAAAATAACCCCAATATTGCCTAAATATTCTCATTATGTACATCACATAACCTGCTTTGCTTCCAATCATCCCAGAAGCCTTGCTCTGGCTTGGTATCGCCGGCGACATGGATAATCCGTTGTTAAACGGAATAACACGAAATAAAAATAGACGGGGGGGCGGAGGGAGAAAAAAAAACAACATCTCATGTCAAAATCCTAAATCTCTTTTCCATGTTCGTCCTGAGTGGACAAGCAATGTTATTTATTTGGGAACAGGGCGAGTACAAGGATCACGGCTCCTCCTCGGGCGCCGGCTGAGGGCCGAACCACTGTTTTGGCGTCATATCCCGCTGTATACACGCTGTAAACCCGCGTCGGTACGGCCCGGGTCCTTTGTTAACACTTGTACGCCGGTCCCTCACCCGTGATCAAACATTCTCGCGAATATTGATCGCTACACATTGCCGACATTGTCCCCACCGCCGAAACAGCGACACGGCGGAGGGGACACACACACACACAAAAAGCGGTTATGCATAATTTCAAAGCTTGGACTTTGCAGTCTGACGATAAACCTCCTCTTCTTTCTTGGCAAATGTGTGTGCTTATGCTAGCTGTTCTTGTCGGCGGGGGAGGGGGGGGGGGGGCGCGCATTGCTTGATCATTCATTATTAGCTCATGTCTGTCAAACCAAACAATGAATAGACTGCTCAGAATTGATGACTATATAAAAGTGCATATGAGCAAAAAGGCTTTCATTTAGTGCCCTACTCTCCATGTAGGAGGTGACAGTCATGATGGATATGACACCGTGCACCAGATTTATCTTGGAAATGGAATAATTATGCATTTAATGCATGACTGGTGGTCTGCATTTATACTGATAGCCAACGGGGCGGGCAGGAGGATAAGCAAAAGGGGGGGGATGGACGGTGACACCCCGAGGTCGGATCCCCTCGGTTGGAAATCCTCCACGATTTGAACATACGTTTTCCGCGGTCAAGGTTAAGATACGGGAGGGGAGGGAGGGGGGTCGCGTACGCCGAGCGACAGTCCGACGGTGTCACCTCCGTGGGGATCGAGCAGCTCATCGCAAGGTGACCTCGGAACAGCTAATGGTGACTAATACCCCTGTAGAGAGACGCCGGGGGTCAAACACATCGTGCCGCTTATGGACAAATGCTACGGAGATCAATATCCGGCATCATTCCATCTTTCCCCGCCGCTCGCGCCGAACTCACGCATCGCAGACTCTTAATGCAGAAATAATATAGATTTCCATCCGATCCGTTGCAGAAGCAGAATATAAACACCTGGCATGTAAATGTTCACCGCTTCAGGAGAACAGCTTCCATTACAGGCTCCCCCGTTTGGCCGCTCTCTTCAGGGAACTGAGCGAAACGGCTTTTTGGTGTCGCACAGGCTTTACAATTGAATGTGCATTTCCCAGACATCGAAATGATCCGAATGTTGCGGTGGATGCCTCTGCCTTGGTTTTACCTCAGCCCAACTTCAGATTGGTGTTTTTATAAATAACCCCCACCCCCTCCCGGAGTCCTTTTTTTTTTTTTTTTTTTTACAGGTATCCATCATCCAAGTGCCAAACCCTTCACGCATTGCGCCCGCTCACTTCCCAGCCGCGACGTGACACAGCGGACCGCGTCCAATTCCGTGCCGGTGAAGACATCTTGGGCTAGTCATGAGCGAGGGAAGATATATTAATCCAAAAACACTGAGTCTCTACAGATCAGCTTTTTTTTTTTTTTAACAGCTTTTTTTGTTTTTTTGTTTTTTTTTTTCAAAAACACACGACTGATGAAATTAAATTCCCGATGCCGGGGGAATTTTTTAATTGGAGCACTTGTTAGCGCGTTTAAGCTTATATCAAGTTAAGTCAGACTTTATTTACACGGTGCCGAATCATAACACCATCATCTGATGACACTCCATGCAGAGCAGGTTTGGACCACAACCGTCTGCAAAACGTCTAAAAAACATCTACAGAAACCCAATATTCCCCCGTGAGCGGGCGTTTCCGATCCAGGCTCGATGTAGGCGGCCTTCTGTCTCAACCCCTCTGGTTGGAAAGAGAGAATGGTGGAGGCAAAGGAGGTACAAGGGTCGGGAGTGGCAAGGCCAAAGGAGCTCATGTAAATAATAACAGCGCTAACTGCTACATGCTAATAGATGACAAGATACATCGACAACTTGAAGATTCATAAAAGAAATCCCGGAAGCGGGTGACTGACAGGACAGATGCCGTAGATCAATGGTGTCGAACACATTCTCACCGAGGAAATATCAGCATAATTGTTGCCCTCAGAGGGCCACATGTTACGGTGACAGTAGAAATGTAATTGTAACCAAATGTAATGTAAAATAAATGTAACTTGTCCTTAATTACTCATTCAAATCCAAAACGTTACAGATGCATATCCATCTTTCTTGAAACAGCCTTCCATCCGCATCAACTTTTCGTTTCCTGGACATTTACGGATCATTTGTATTTATCAATTCCACATGTTGAAAGTCGCATCGATGTGGATACACTGCGATTTAATGCCGTCACTTTGCGGGTCACATGATCAGCATGAACGGTGTGAAACATCTTAAAAGGTCTGATTGCCTTAAAAATGTTAAACACGTGCATTGACCATAAACTACATTTCCCAGAATCCATGCCGATCATGTCACCCGCAATCCACATCAATGATATTATCAACAGGCAGAACAGAGAAATACAAATAATCCTTAAATGTCCTACAAGAGAAAAGTTTTGAACAAAACTAAAGTCATCCAACTAGTGTTGGATGAATTTTTTGTTTCTTCACTTGGATGGTTTGATCATTGATTGATGAAGTAATGTGGGTTTCTTATTTATATTGTAACAGAGCAACTAGCAAAGATATGTTTTTTTTACATCTATGCAAATGCATATGTAACATTTTGGATTTGAATGGGTAATAAATTTAGAGTTATCTGACATGAAGGCGTAGTTACAATTATTTTACATTTCATTTGGTTACATTTGGTTACATTTATACTGTTACCTTAACATGTGACCCTTTGAGGGCAACCGTGATGGTGATGTTTCCCTCGATTAAATGAGTTTGACGCCCCCTGATTTAAAGTGAGACAGCCGAGGACTCAGCAGAAGACGCGAGGTTTGTACCGCGCGTCCATGAAGGGACATGGTTGCAGACAGGAGAGGTAAAGCGGGAAGTATCAGGAGGTGGATTATGGGATATCCCCCATGCAGAGTCAGCCTATGGCACCAAAGCTAGCAGCGAGCCTGGCGCGAATTATAAGCTTTCTCAAAAAGGAAGGTTTTAAGCCTAATCGCACTTCAACGCCGCCGCCGTTCTGTTTCAAGTAATTGTGCTCTTTAGCCTTGGATTATTTTAAAAAGTCAGCTTTATTGTCAATTTCTCCACATGTGCAAGACATACAGAGGAATCCAGAAGATGTTTCTCACCTTCCCACTGTGACATGAGATTAACAAAATAATACTAGAGTGCACATTAACATCAGTTAAGTGCAGTTAACATCATAAAAAATGAAACGTGGATTGTATAAATATCTGTAATTTGAATTTGAGAAAAGAGAGAAGCAGCAGAGTTATCTGCACAGTTTAGTGCAAAAAACAGTCATTAATTCATCATTAATTCATATCACACAACAGCAGGGGAGAAATGAAGTGGATTTAAAGTCATGTAAAAAAAATGAATAAAATCAGTAATTTTTGAGCATAACTGAATATAAGCCGCACCGGCTAAAAAAACAAAACAAAATAAATATTTGCGTACACATATAGGCTGTACTTGTCAATAAGCCGCAGGTGATGTCATTTTGTAACATGATATATTTACATGGAAAGATGTTACACAGAAACATTTTTTTTCAACTTTTGATAAAATCCATACCTGTATCATCCACAAATAGCTACTGGAAATGCTTTTTTCCAAACAGTGGCTGATGAAAAAGATTAATAATAAATAACACAAGGAAAAGTCCATCCGACCATCCTTTTTCTACCCCCACTTTGTGCTACTCCAGCTGATTGCTAAAACCGTTAAAGTCGTCTTCCTCGGTGTCAGAAGTGAACGGCCTCAGAGTTTCACGGTAATTTCATTGGTCTGACGAGGCTAAATGTTTTGGTGACTCCTTAAGAAAAACCCACATCATTGTTTCAACCGCAGTATTCAAAGCTTGTGAAAAAAATTGTGGCCTTTAGTCTTTAAATGACGGTATTTATCCTGCTTAAGGTGACGAGGCGGAGTCGACCTTGCACCAGTTGCTAGTTTCAGTCAAATAATTTAAGAATCCAACTTTGACTTTTTTAATCTAATTTTATATCATGGATTTTGCGATACGAATGTATTTTTTTGAATTCAATATTTCTCTCATCTCTATGGTAAAATACCCCTTTCCGGGGTATCGACCAACCAGAGCTTGGTGTCCTGTATCCTGAGTTCTGATTGGCTGAACGACCGTAGCATCGTTCTCTCAGCATCTCTCCTCCATTTCACATCGACGTACGATCGCTACTCCGTGCTGTTGTGTTTGTGCAAATTATCCGTGAATGTTTTGAATCTATTTCAACCCCCACTATGTTGCTAACCATCGCACAAAGCTATATACCGTAATTACGGTATATAGCAGACCTGGGCATCTTATTGCCTGTGGGCCGCATCTGGCCCGTTTTGCTTTTTTATCCGACCCGCCAAACCATTTATCTATTAAATGCCTGAAGAAGTATTTTCAATCAATATTGAATATAGGAACTCCTTATTTTTTCCTTTTGTTTAATTTTGTGTGAATGATTCCATACAAAATAATGTCAGAGCATTTATATGATCATTCATGATTTTAAAGTCGAAATAAAATGGCAAAAAATATAAATATTTAAATTGCAATTTTCATTTGGTTCAATTTATATGATACCTAGTTGGCCGTTGCGTAAAAATTAAATAAGACATGTGGCTCGCCAGCCAAAATGCCCACCCCTGCTATATAGTATATCATACAAGAGCAAGTCAAGAAATAGGGACATTGACAAAAAGACAGGAGGCGGAGCTGGAGGTCGCAGGGATGAAGATGTCGAGGTTCTCTTTGGAAGTGACGAGGACGGATAGGATCAGGAATGAGTCCATCAGCGGGACGACACATGTTAGATGTTTTGGAGAGAAGGTCAGAGAAGCCAGGTTGAGATGGTTGGGTCAGAGGAGGGAGAATATTTTGGTAGACGGGCGCTGGAATTGGAGGTCTAGAGGAAGTCCAGAGAGAGGATATGATGAAGGTAGTTGTTGTGAGAGAGGAGGATACAGAGGACAGGGTTGGATGGAGAAGGTTGATTCACTGTCGCGACCCCTGAAGGGAAAAGCCGAACGGAAGGGAAGAAAAAGAGTATATAATATAAGAGCAGCATGATGGATTTTACTGTAACCGTCCAAAAATGGCAATCGTGCAAAGTGTAAAATAGTGCAATGTGATATCAGTTTTTCCCCCCGATACACAAAAAAGTCCATTCTGACTGGAAGCGACAAACGTCACGACGCCACGAGTCGCAGGTACAGGAAGACGAGCACGGCTGAATAGCAACGGGCTTCAAACCCATCCGGCGGATTGCTATTCATTGAGGTTCCTGCGGTTCTAGATGGCGGCGGCGACGGCGGCGACGGCGGCGACGGCGGTGACGGCGGCGGCGGCGATGGCGCCGAGCCTTTGATCAGCTGATGGAGACAATTGAGCTCCTCTCAGCCCTCGTGGCACCGGGGTTTTACCTGCTGCTAAGTCAGGTATCACAGCCGGGGACCAAACACCTGAAAGAGGCTTTAACCCTCCTCTGTATCAGGCTGACATGATTCACGCCGGCTGGGTGTGGATTTGAGTCCCCGCTGTGGCGCCGCGTCTTTCATGTCAGGCTGTTTATGAGAATATGGAGATGGGTTTTGCGTGCTCGCGGGTGTTCCCCCCCAAAGCGGCAATACGACCTCAGGCTGGGCTTGATCCCCGACGAGTCAGAATCTACCTCTCGATGAATCTCTTGTAGCGCACTTAATACCCATAAGAACATGGTGCACGAGGCTCCTCATCTTGGTAACAGAAAGGAATTTGAGAGCAGATTAATATTATGAACAGTAATATTCCCCCAGCGGTATCTGCATGTGCCGGGGATTACAGGGCTCTGGGGTGATTACCGGCGGGGGAAGAGGGGTTACAAGTCCAAAAAAACTTTTCATCTTCAGCCGGGGCCACAAGTGCACACACACACACACACACACACATACACAACGACAGACGTATAAACACGTAATAATAGCCTACGCGTACGCGCCTCTGATTTAAAGTCGCGGCTGTTATTTTTTTTTCCCCGCACCCGTCGCGCTGCGGGTGTTTTTCACCTTTCGTCGCGCGCCTTCATTTGATCTTTTATCCGTCGCTTCCGAAAAGGCCGAGGTTTCGAAAAAGCGCGACGTCGGATTTCGCTACCGGGCCTGCCGTCGTCGCTTCTCGCTCTCGCCCGTCCCCCACCCGCCCTGTACGATTCACTCGCTTCCTCGAGTTTTCTGCGTGCGCTTTTATGTGGTTTTCTGCATTTTTCTGACCTTTACGGGTGAATTAAGAAAGGAAGTATACAAGGCTAATCTCCCATAGGATGGCATTAGAGGGCCCTCAGGGCTCCGCGTCCGGCCCACTGAAGATATTAGTTTTCAACGAGGCATCGGGACCTGCCAGACTTAAAGCCCCCGCTCACTCTGAGCCTCATTATACGACTTGCCACCGGGCTGACGCCAAGCCACGCGTGCAAAGCAAGTTGAGGAAATCCCCCTGGGACTTGTCTTATGACAGAAGACTCAGCAATTTCCTCAGCACCTTTCGTGTGAGGCTAACACACGGTCCACTATGGCCATGTGTAACCAATAAGTTAGCCTAATGAATGCCAGGCCGCGCGAGCGAACGGGGCAGGAGAGGGCTGAAACGGGCCTCTCATGTCTGAAATTATCCGGGGGGTGGGGGGGGTCTGACACGCTGTTCTGCTGCTAGGTGGTGGCGTGAAAGAAAAGAAACAACACTGTTTCCATTTAGACTTAAGTCAGAATCACAGAGCGCTAGAGATTGAACACATTTGTGACTGATAAGCAGCAGGATATTTCCCCTCTTCAGAACCCGATGTTGACTTTGTAGATTCCGCGCAGTCTCGGGGATCGGGCGGAGGAAGGAAAGGCGAGCGGCGTCGCGGCGCGCTGCCAGGCCCGATCCAGCTCTGTCTGCAGCTCATAAGCCCAAAGTTCAAAGAGCAATCTGATAGTAAAGCTACCTTGACAGTGGTTTCCTCCCATCTGTTCGCCAGGGGGCCTCTTCCATCGCGCTCCGTCCAGTAGTCGCCGGGCGCCATCCGTGCGCGGACGCACGGCGGTGGAACGCGTCGCTTGAAAACGATCGCGGATAATCCAATATGTGAACAGGTTTGAAAATAAATACGGCCCGTTGTAAAACTATCCGGACTCGGATTAAAACCCAGAACAGGCGTTTGAAGTGGCAAACTTTTATTCAAGTATAATTGGAAAGGAGAAACGTACACGCTTCTCTTTGAACGGCATTTTTTTTTTTTTTTTTTTGAAAGGCCAGTCATCAGTAGCTTTGAGAACATTTCTAAAAAGGTGAGATTAAACCAGATTTTTCTTTTTTTTTGGTATTTATTTAGCTCACTGAAATGATAAGATGACTCATCAGGACAAATGACGAATCATCAGCACTACCACCCTGCACACGCACACACACACACACACACACACACACACACACACACACACACACATACACACACACACAGATCGATACCTGATGTGATGTCTTTCTCTTATTATTACTATCATTTATTATTAATAAAATAAGTAATTTAATTTTTGTTGTTGCTAAAAATAATAATGGTGATTATTGCAAAAAATAATAATTTTATTATTAATTATACAATAACAATAATAATAATGCTTTATGATAATAAACTATAATTATATAATAATATATGATAACAATTATTGTTATTATTGCTATTGTTATTATTGATGCTATTATTATCTATGTATTCATTCATACAGCCATGAATTCATTCATTCATGAATGCATTCATAAATTTATTGTCTACAGCACTTGCAATCCTGACTCAGGTGCGAGGGGCTGCCTGAGTCCATCCCAGCGGGGAGGCGTCTCACGTAGAGCAAATAAGAATTTTCTTATTCACATGTTATGTAGACAGACGTTATGCAGAGACATTCACCCGCTGGCGTTGCTGCAACCCTTTACTTGTACGTTTGCTTTTTTTTCCAATTTCTCCCTTTCATCGCGATGTTTGCTCTGTTTTCCACACTCAACAAATAATATCTATTTAAACTTTAAATTTAAATTTTTGCAGGCCATTCACTTTTCTGCGGCGCCGCGGTTTGTCCCGTCACCTGACCTCACAGCGGGAGGGCTCCGTCAGGGTTTGGAAAGGGTTAAAACCACAGACCAGAATCATGTAGTTTTGGTTAATCAGATAGATCGCTGAAGGGACATGTGTGTGTGTGTGTGTGTGACCAGTGTGGGATGTACCCCATGTCTGGCCTGACTCCCCCTGAGTACCCCTTAAAGTATCAGTCATGAAATATGAATGTCAGGGCTAAACTAGCAGACAAAAACACGAATTATCCAGTGACAGCAACTGGTTGCTTCAGAAGGTGGAGAGCAACACATCCCTCTGGGGACCAGCGGAAACTGAAATATATATTTTCTAAAATAAAACCGCGTTTATTGGACTCGTATTTGAAGAGGTACCAAAAGTGAATTCCAAATGAGTGACGGTGGCGGCTTCTCATTCGCCTGCCTGTTATACAAACCAGCTTTTCTATCTGAAACCATGTGACACGAGTCTTGTGTTCACTGCTTTTTTTCTGCTGCCCTCAAGTGGTCAAAATAGCGAGTTATTGTCTTTTTACTATATTTTTTTAAAGGCACAGGTATGTTTTAATTTTATCATTTTGATTGAGAAAAATACGGAGACAAAAGCGGTCATGTTTTTTTTTTTTTTTTTTGAGAAAGATGCATGTGTGTGTGTGTCAGATTTACTCCTCAAGATTATATGCAACATGGTTCTTCTAGGTAAAGATCATTCATATCCGCACATTTTAAAATGCATAAAATTTAGCATAATTGGAGGCTAAACGCAACTTGGGCGCACATGGCTCCCTCGCCGCCGTCCGGCGACATCCTCCAGAAGGGACGATTTCTTGATCAAAACAACCATCGACCGCGACTCAACCCCTGACATTTGTTGTTCTGTGAGGATTTTGAGATGATGTATCTCGATGATGACGATGACGTGGCGCCCCCCCCCCCAAAAAAAAACAAGAACAAGAGAGAAAGAGAGAGAGAGAGGACAATGGACATCACATATAGTGTAATATTTACAATATGTTATGAAGCATCAATCACCGTCGGCTTTAGCGTTGACAGGATTAGCATTTAGGACACATGATAGAAAACCATCTGTTACAGCTCCGCGTCTCTTTTGATCCCCCCTCCCGATCCACGATTGACAAGCTATACGCAACGAGATACGGCGCATTTAAAAGAAAACACTCCATTCAAACAAAGGATATTTGCATATTACAGACGCCGTCCGCTGTGATCTCGCACTCGCCGAAAAGTCGACGTTAACTGAGAGCGACCCGCGTTGGAGACCCGGCTCGGGCGTTTTTTTTTTTTTCTTTCATCGTGCTTTTCGTAACAATAATCGTGGGATGGGGAGGATTGCGGATGGAAAGCGTGAGCGGCGGCGGCGTCGTAGAAATCAATACGGCATCGCATTTGCATTGCTTTGATCAGGCAGAGCGGGAAGGGAGATTAAGATTATGCCTGACAGGCCGATCATTAACACTAGTTTGCAATCTGGCTGTGCATTCACTCGCCCCGACTAACGCCTTAGGAGAGACAAGTGTTCTACATAAGTGAATTTAAGGGGGGGGCATGTGTAACAGTGTCGATAACAGGCCGAATAACACGCAAGGTGTTGTCTGACCTGATTTCGGTCACGCCCGAGCTGCAGCCAATCACGAACGTGTTTGAAATTAAATATACCGTCATCCGAAGACGGGGAAAAAAATCCCAGGTGTGATAGGTGGGAATCCGGTCAGGAGTT
Organism: Fistularia commersonii; assembly: GCF_037954325.1. NCBI lineage: Eukaryota > Metazoa > Chordata > Actinopteri > Syngnathiformes > Fistulariidae > Fistularia > Fistularia commersonii. Next base: position 10,920,929 of record NC_141310.1, on the reverse strand, counting down.
TTCGTGTTTCGGAAGGTGACCTTTGACCTTTACCCCCCCCCACACACACACACACACATACACGGTTCAAAGGTCAACCCGGGAACACGACGCAATTTTTCGCATGACATCGTCGTACGCGCACGCCCGCGCACACAGCATGGAATAAAATCAAGTCCTTGTTTCTGGCAAATATCAAAAAACATAATGTGGGCGGATTACGGCTCGATATCGGCTCTTGCTGGCTCGACGACGGCGGCGGCGGCGGGGAGAAAAAAAGACCCGCCCTGCGCGCCAATGGGATCAGTGGATTAATCTTGATAAGACGTAACGCGCACAGATGGTCAGACAGGAAAAATTAGAAAAATATGCAATATGAATACATTTGTCTTGCGTAATATCGTTTGCGATTCATCTATCTTGGAGATAATGGCTTGATGCATTGGTGTACTTAGCAAAGAGACAAAGTTAATTTCTTTATAGGCCAGATATTCCTACCGAGATACCCCGTAATAAAAATGATTCTTCGGGGAGGGATATCACAAATGAAACGTGAGCCACCTATCTGGTTTGCATGGTAATGCGGGCGCGCATTAATTCAACACGGGGACACATTTCGATGCAAACACAATTCAATGTGGGAGAAAAAAAAAAAAAAAAAACTACCGCCTGACACATGTTATATGTAATCATATTTCTTTCAGGGGCAAATACGCCCGAGTGGAAACTTCCAACACAGACCTGATTCTTCAGCGTCTTTTTAGGGGCCTCCTGTGTCGAGCGTCACCGATCGCGTTTTGTCGTTTACCGGGATGAAAAGAGGAAAGGCGATACGAGGGGGGAAGGGGGGGGGCCTCCGTTTCCTGACAGAGGTCTTTTTCAATATCCTGCAAACACGCAGGGGAGGCGGCGCTCGTGCGATCCGGTGCTCCGGACACTGGGGGGGCCTGCGGGGAACGGACGCGGCCCGACAACGGCGCTCAGATCACAGGTAGCGGCAATGGGAGGAGGCAGAGCCGCGGTCGGCGTCGGAACACTGCGCTCATACATCCGCACGCCTCGCACAACAGGCCTGGTTTCATGCAACTTTGCGGAATACAAGCATGTACTGTGTTGCGGTGGAGGGTAACTGAGTACTTTTACTTGATTACTCTTCTCAATGTCTTCATATCACATTATCGCTTGTCTCTATTGGACATGTAAACAAGAGTAAGTCCATGTCAGGCGCGTGGATGAAAGAGTGAAGGGTTATTTGTCGCCACGTGATTTATGAATAAGAGGGTGAATAGTTGTATGTCCCCATCTGACACTCTTTATAAGAAAGTGAATGTTTTATAATGATAATGATAATAATAATAATGCATTTTATGTGTCTCTGTATTACGCATGAATGAGGAGTGAATAACTGTATATCTCTATATGACTCATGAATGATAGATTGAATACTTCTATGCCTCTATATGACATGGGAATGAGAGAGTGAATTTTTGTAATAATAATAAAAACAATAATCCTTTTTATTTGTCTCTACATGACATGTGAATGAAAGGGTGAATGTTTCGTGTCTATATGGCATATGAATGAAAGGGTTATTATAAAACATTCACCCCTTTATTCATTTGCCATAAAGAGACAAATAAAATGCATGATTATTATTATTATTATGGCGTCTGAATGGGTGAGTGAAAGATGCTGAATGTTTTATAACAATAATAATAATAATAATAATAATAATAATAATAATAATAATAATAATAATAATAATATAATGCATTTTATTGGTCTCTATGTGACACATGAACGAGGGAATGACTGGTTATATGTCCCTATATGACACGGGAACGAGAGAGTGAATGTTTTATTATAATAATAGTCGTGCATTTTAATTGTCTCTATATGACACCAATGAAAGAGTGAATGGTTGTATTTCTCGATTTGACATGTGAATGAGAGAGTGAGTGTTTTTTTTCTCTATACGGCATGCTAATGAAAGAGTGAATGTTTATATGTGTCTGTACGTGGCCCTGTGGTTGCCTAGCAACCAAGCCTTTGTGAGCGCCGCCTCTGGCCAATGACAGCTTTGATAGGCTCCAGTTTAGCTGCAAACCTGCCTGCAGGATAAACAGTATAGAGAATGCATGAATGAATGAATGAATGAGTGACTAAATGAATGAATTTGATTTCCTTGTGGGCTGTTTTATGAAATGAAAGCATTTCAGATCAGCCGTCACTAATCAACTCCTATTTTATTTCTCAAATCAGCTAACACTGATGTGCGTTAGCGAGTGAATGGCTGCATTCCTCTATAAGACATGTGAATGAGAGGGTGAATATAAATCACCATGAAAAGTGAATGAGAGAGTGAATGGTGGTATATCTCTGCATGTGGATCTTTGTTTGAACCAGGGCGAACCCCGCCTCTGGCCCAGTGACAGCTGAGACGCCTCCAGCACCCCTGACTGCAGGATAGGTGGTATAGACGATGAATGAATGAATGAATGAATGAATGAATGAATGAATATAAACATCAGTGCACCAGTAGCCATGATCCACAAACCTCTCTTATCATCCGTCAAGTAATTCTACTCCAGGAAAGTTTCAAATTGACATCTTTTGTGATCCCACGATGCAGTGTGAACCGTTTTGGGTCCACTGTTACTACGGCGATAGGAATACGGCAACATTTTATTACTCCCTTCTTAGCATTTGTTCTTCACTGTCGGGGCTGTGTGTTGCCTGGGGGGCCGAGGGCCTCGCCGGGGCTCTCCGACTAAAAAAGGTGAAATGAGGTAAGCCTGCGAAAAATAAAAAATAAAAAACTTTATTAAATCAGGCTCCCTCGCCGTCTGAGGTGATGGCAGGCTTGTTATTGACGGGGAATGGGAAATTCACTTTTGTCTGGAATCTGTGACGGCGAGAGCCCAGACCAAAACATTGACATATTGAGCTTTTAAAGGCGGCGCTTTTATCTTCCAGGAAAGCGGGATCAGAACGGTAACGGCAGGGATTTGTTTGAGGTGCTTCAAATGAGTCAAGGAAGAATAAAAAAAAGAAATAAAACAGGAAGCCCAGCTGTCTGGTAAACAAGGACGCCGGCCGTGGAGGAGCACGAAAAAAAAAAGGGGGTTATTTTTCAGAGCCGGAGAGGGAGCCGCGAAACATGTTGCAGGCCCCCCCGGGCGCGACCTGTGTTTAATGACCGACAGGAAACGCGGAGGGCAGCGGTGGTTAGCGATTCTGCATCACAGCAAGAAGGTCCCTGGTTCAATTCTGACAGGGGAGAGTTTTCTGGGTGGCGTCTCCATGTCCTTGCATGGGGTTTCTGCTCCTCAGACTGTGAATGACACTCAATTTTTATGCGTCTATACGAAATGCATGAAAGGGTTGTATGTCTATATGACACATAATATGTTATTATTATTATTATTATTATTTTATTATGAGGGGGTGAATAATTGTTTGTCTTCATATGACTCATGAATGAGAGAGTGAATGTTTTGTAATAATAATAATAACAATAATCATACATTTTATTTGTCTCTATATGACATGTGAATAAAAGGGTGAATGTTTCATGTCTGTATGACATATAAATGAAAGGGTTATTAACATTCACCCTTTTATTCATGAGCCATACAGGGACAAATAAAATTCTAATAAAATGCATGATTATTATTATTATTATGATGCTGACTGTTTCTTGATAATATTAATTCTCAAATGCATTATTTGCCTCTGTATGACTCCTATATGGCAGGGGGATGGTTCTACGCTTCTAGATGACATGGGAATGAGACTGAATGTTTTGTAAAAATAATAACAATAATCATGCATTTTATTTCCATTTTATTTATTTCTATGACATGTGAGTGAACAAGATGTGCAAATGAGAGTGAATGGTTGTTTGTCTCCTGAGAGATGCTACTGTATGTAACTATATATGTGAAAGAGAGAGTGAATGTTTTATAATAGTAATAATAATAATAATATCAATGATAATAATAATACTGATAATGCATCTTATTGGTCTATATGTGACACTAGAATTGGGGGGTTGAATGGTTGTATCGTGCTATATGACACGGGAATGAGAGAGTGAATGTTTTATAATAATGATAATAGTGCATTTTTATTTGTCTCTATGCGAGATATGAATGAAAGGGTGAGTGTTAATATGTGTCTATATGTGGCCCTGTGGTTGCCTGGCAACCAATCCTTTGTGAACACCGCCTCTCGCCAATGACAGCTTCCATAGGCTCCAGCTTAGTTGCAGCCCCGCCTGCAGGATAAGCGGTATAGAGAATAAATGAACGAATGAATGAATGAAATGTTGAATTTGTTTTTCGTGTGGGGATCTTTTACGAAATAAAAACATTTTGAATCAGCCGTCTCTTTTAAACTCCCCTTTTTATTTCTCAAATCCTGCAACTGAATCATTTATGTGACTCTTAAAAACAACTGGCAGACAAATATAAGCTCCTCAAGGACGACCCGTTCCAAGCATAATGGCAAATCCTGCAGAGGGAGAACTATCAGGAGCGCCAGACAGACGGCAACGTGCAAACACTCCTTTCACTTCCTTGCATCATGCAATATTTCACATTCTAGCCAAAATCCAGGTAGGACCGTTCCTGACGCGTCGAGGCTCATCCGTTCACTCCGACCGCATCAAATCAAATTCACTGCTGAAAAATTAATCCCAGAGTGTCGGCGTGCAACGTGTAAGAGCCTCGGCGCTGGGGGAGAAAAAAAAAATCCACCCTGAATATTTTAGAATTACTAAAAGCAATCCTAGGTAGCCATTCATATTTAATCCACGTGTCCTCGCACCTTGAGATATTTCTGAGAGTCATTTGTCTCTGACGTGAGAAAGACATCGCCGTTTGAATTCCTTAAACGAAAACACACAAACAGCCCGATGACGCCTCCGCCAGGAATCACCGGGTGAACCCAAGGAGTCGTCGGGAGAGTTGGAAGGGAGGGAGTGCGACAATTCCCCAAACTCTAACGGAGCATCGCTTGGATCATTCATTCATTCATTCATTCATTCATTCATTCCTATTCTATGACGCTTTTCATGCACTCGAGGTGGCCGGTGCACTGGAGCCTGTCCCAGCTATCACTGGGTCCATTCATCCTCTAATAATTCATAAATAGACATACGTGTATCCTGAAATAGACATTCACCCATTCATTCCCACATCATGCAGACATACAACTGTTCACCCTCCAACCCAAACGTTATATAAAGACACGAAACAAATACACTCTCTCCATACAGACATAAAACCACTCACTGTCTCATTCGTGTGCGATGTAGAGACGTACAACTATTCATTCATTCCTTCACATGTCATATATAAACATATAACATGTATCCTATCATTCGTGTGCAATGCAGAGATGCACAACCATTCATCCACATGTCACAGAGACATGTAAGCATTCGGTCATTCATTCACAAATCATAAGCAGACATTATTTATCTTATCGTTCACGTGTCATATAGAGACATAAAACCATTCATTCATTCACGTGTCATATATAAACGTGTAATTTACCCTGATTCATGTGCAATGTAGAGATATACCACCATTCACTCTCTCACTCACTCATGCATCATATAGAGACCTACAAATATTCACCCTTTCTCATAAATAGACACACATTTATCCTGTCATTCATATTCACGTGTCATACAGAGACATACAACTGTTCACCCTCTCACCTGCACGTCATATAAAGACATACAACCATTCGCTGTCTCATTCATGTAGAAATGTACAACAATTCACCCATTCATTTTCATGTCACATAGAGACAAAGAACATTTATCCTATCATTCGTGTGCAATGTAGAGATGTACAACCGTTCACTCATTCATTCACAACTCATAAATAAACATACCTTTATCCCATCGTTCCTGTGTCATATAGACACACAACCATTCACTCATTCATTCACTTCATACAGGACTGTCTCAGAAAATTAGAATATTGTGCTAAAAGTTCTTCATCTTCTGTAATTCAATTACAAAAACAAAATCATTACAAATCAACTGAAATATTGCAAGCCTTTTATTATTTTAATATTGCTGATTATGGCTTACATCTTAAGACAACTCAAAAATGCTATCTCAAAATATTAGAATATAGAAAAAAAGGATTTTTTTTTTTTTAATTGCATTACAGAAGATAAAGAATTTTAACACAATATTCTAATTTTCTGAGACAGTCATATAACATAGACATATAACATGTATCCTTTCGCTCATGTGCATGGTAGAGATGGTAGAGACATGGTAGACACACACATCACATAGAGACGTACAACCATTCACTGTCTTGTTCATATTTCTGGACAGTTTAGGTTGCTATCATTGAACCTCCTGCGTGTTTTTGGATAGAACACGCAAACTCCGAATAGAAAGTCCCTCCCTGTCGGAACTGAACAGGGGGACCTTCTCGCAGAAGCGAAACGCCGCTCGAATCCCCAAACCGAAGAAAAGGGCGAAAAGCATCCGTCGGATGGCAAAACAAAAGCAAAGGAAGCGAAAGAGGGGATAAACACCGGAGCGCTCCGAGCCGGGTCATCCCTCCCCTTTCCCCCCCCGCCGCTCCTCTCCATCTGCTGTCACCCGCCGCAGAGCGGCGCCGGCGCCGGCGCCTCGGAGCGAGGCAGGGCCCAGCCCCGTGTCCTATAAACACACACAAATCATTTACACGCTGTACTCATCAAAGGCAAGGCTGCGCATCCCCGCCGAGATTTCCCCGCCGATCCGAGCCTCCGACGTTGCATCTCGGAGCGCCGTGACTAACCTTTGCAACTGCCAAGAATGTGATTAATTTTTTAAATACAGCTGTTGACCTATTATTGAGATGGAGGGGAGCCACGGGAGACGCTCATCTCCTCTCCTCTGTATAATGGAATGCATTATTGCATCAGTGTTTACAAGGCGGGCTAAAAGAGAAACAGAATGAGGGAGAATGCGTTAAATAAAGCAATTCGGCTAATGTCGCTTTGGGCCCCGCGCACGCTCAACCCGTCAATCAAACGTCGCCGTTCTTTGATTCATCGCGGTTTGCTCCGGCAATTGTGTCTGAGGGACGAGCGGTGACACAATGTGGAACAATAATTACCCCGCGGTGTTAAAGTCCTCCGGTGTCTCGGCGCGTTCATAAATAAAATATGCTCAAGATAATGGATTTACGCTCAATAATTCATCGTCAGATGTTGCAAACCCGGTGATATAATGTGTGTCACAGGATTCTGTAACACAGTGCTTAGCCAAATTAAGTTATCATGAAACAGATTTATTGACAGGGCTCTCGCTGCATTCATTTACTCAGCAGCCATTGCTTAATTAATCCCGCAAACGCATAAACAAACAATGCCGATAGACTGATTCCGAACCGCTCAGTGTCAGTATTAGCCGTACGCGCCGCCCGAGCGTGGAGGGGAAGTAGCCGCGATGTTTGTCGACAGCGACCCGGCTAGCCAGACGCGTGGGCGGTTTGGTTTGATGGCCCATCAGAGGATCCGCCAGGGTCCTCGCAGGAGCCAGAGGAGCCTCGCCGGGGGCCGACAGGCGGTCTGTTCAGCTGGACCGGGGTCAATCGGTGGGGCCGCGAAGATCCCGAGCCAGCTGGAGAGCCATGATACGTCCGCAGTGTCCCGTTCCCGGTCACAGGAGGAGGAGGAGGAGGTGCTGGATGAGAATCTCATGCTCATAATTAATGACCTGGTGTGTGACCGCTACAAGTGTTCTACGGCGAGAGCAAATCGCAGAGTCGCTCAAAACGTCGCGAGAATCGCTCCGTAATGACGACGGCATGTATTGTTGATACGCCGCGACGTAAATGTTTCAGTACAAAGCGATTCCGTCAAAACTTGATTGCGTTTTAAACCAGACGCCGGCGCGGCAAACAAATACAAATGGATGAAGAGCCGCATGCGATCGGCGACGACGGGACACACTTTTCATCCACGCGCGCGCACAAATCGTGAGATGCTTCAATCTAGGGAAACCTTAAGCATTCTACACACACACCCCCCCCCACCACCACCACCACCACCAAAAAAAAAAAAAAAAAGGAAAACAATTTACATGCAAATCAAACCTTATCATCTCAATCTCTTTATGCCAGTTTCTGCAGCAAAATTGCATTCATATGCACAGAGGCGTTCAATTACCGTAGCCGAGGCTCAACTTTTCACATCTCGGCGTTTTCTATTTGGAGAGGCAGCCCCATGTACATTTAATGGGTAGCCGTTCTGTTCCCCGGCTCTGCAAGAGATCACTGCGAGTGTGTCAGTTAGAGGAGATGGCAGCATGTATCAGTGCATGAAATAAAGCTCCTGCTCCAAAGTGACAGGCCCTGGATATTGTTGGCAAATGGATGTTAAATTCACTCTGCAACCTCCAGCAGCAGCAGCAGCAGCAGCAGCAGCAACAGCAGCAGCAGCCGCCCCGGCTATGAAAAATTAACTGTACTCTGGCTAAGGGGAAGGGAAATTGCTTTGCAAGATATACCACAAAATCCTGTTTGTGAGCTATCCGTCTGTCAGATCTCTTTGTGAAAAAAGTCCGTCAGCTTTCTCTATTAAAGGGCCCCCTCGCTCTCTCGCTCTCTTTCTCTCTCGGATGGTGTTCAGGGTAATCTGGTATGAAAGCGGAAACAAAGGGATGTCAAAGAGAGCTGGAGTTAATCCGAAATCTATGCCATGGATCGCAGCTCAGCGAGGAACTGACTGAGGCCTCTGAGAACAAGCCTGGGTGCAATACCTCGTTTGACCACTAGAGGGCAGCAACCAGCTTTCTAATTCATGAAATTCTTTTAACTTAAAGTTGGTGTTTGATATAAAGTTGATATTTTGATCCAACTTACACAGAAAGATAATAAAACTTTGAACTTTGATATAATTCCCTGCGGTTCATAACAATTAATGTCACAAATTTACATGACAGGGGAGGAAAAGGTCAGATACTGATGTTACCCTCAATGTGTCGTTAATCTTTTTTTTTTTTAAGCGTCAAATTAATTTTAGTTTGGACACATTAGTTGGGAGAGAAATAAGCTGTTATGCTGCTGATGGCGCCAATAGGTGAGTATTGTTTCTAGACTGTACATATGATGCTTGGATCTTCAATCTTATAAGATAAATGTTTACCATGGTTTGTTTGCCGTTTGAAAGAAATCACTCTATCGATTAATCACTCAATAAATATCACGATTGTTGCGTCAAAAAACAGCATAAAAGTACAGGTGAGTGGACATAGAATCAGAAAACAAGCAAAACAAACACAAATAAAAGGTTAGCATGGAAACTTACATATAAGGAAAAGGTAGTAATGAGAAATGGAAAATATAATAAAACATTCACTTTTAAGGTATTTGCTTGTTTAATTTACACATCCATTTTTCTATCCTTTTAACTCATGTTTGTATAATTTTACACGTTATTTTGTGCTATCAGATGGTCAGAAGAGTCACTTCCCATGTTTCACCACTAGATGGCAGCAAAATGCTTGAAACATCTTTTTCCCAGGAGGTGAAGAAACACAAACTTTAACTTTGGCCATATCAGTGACACATAAATTATGATTTAATTCCTCTCGGTTTTACACCGTAAACATTTGGTTTTTAATGTCGGTTCGATAATTTAAAGGTTTGCTAAAAAATAAAAAAAACAAGTCTTTCACCGTCTTTGCAGTTTATGAGAATCTTGTGGCGAAAAGTTGAAAAAATAAGATAGTATTTATGAAAACTGGGGACAGAACACGATACAATAACCCTTAAAATGTAATTTATTCATGTGTGTGAGTAGGTAGCAGTGCTTGACGTGGAGGAACTGTGAAGCTGTTTGTTTGGAAGTACACAAGGCCACAAATGCTTGAAAATCCACCTTACTAAACAGCAGCTCTGTTTGCATCAAACAAAACTTTCTACTTTGCAAATCAGATCCTTTGGCACAAGAAAGTAGCTTAGCATCTGCAAACAGGCTGGAGGGGAAAAGGAGCAGATCGGTGTGTTTCCCCTGCAGCGGGATAGGACTTAAAAAAAAAACACATGGGAGTAACTCTAAATAAAATAAATAGTGACCAGGATACTTAAATTTGTCGTCCGCAGGAGAATCTTCCATCTGAGTCGAAGCTAATGGGGGCTGGGAGTGCAGGGAAGTACCAGGAAGTACTTGCTGTGGAAAACAGATGGGTGGAAATGGAAAATGCATTGGGTGACGTCATTAAAATAATTAAAAAAATGTCTTCTTTTTTTTTCAAATCATTTTCTTAAAAACCAACTCCCCTTACCAGGTTTCACCGTTTTGGCATTGAGCTATCCCTTGCATGCACACTACACACACACACAAACACACACACACAAACACACACACATACACATGCTTACACATTCCCGGCTCTAATTTCTGCTGCCTGAGACTGCGCAGAAAGAGGCAAGAGGGGGGAAAAAGAGAGAGAGAGAGAGAGGGAGGGAGAAAAAAAAAGTGCATGGGTAGGCAAAACTGAGAAAGTTCGGTGAGCCAGAGTTGCAGGATGTCCCGTTAAGGAGAGAGAAAAGATAATTTCTCCAGAATCGAGGGAGGAAAAGGACGCTGCAGGACCGCGGCTCGGTGTGCACCACACGGGGTGCCTTAGAAAAACCAGTTTTTACGCATAAGTTTAAAGAAAAAAAAAAAACAAGAACAATGGGCTTTCAGACGGAGTTCGGTCCTCGGAGGATTGTCCTCAGCCTGCTTGTGGTCCACTTGGTCGCCTTTCGTGCAACGTCCGCGGCCCCCTCGCCCATTATCAGGTTCCCCGGAGACGACACCCCTCCCCGGACAGACAAAGAGGTCGCCCTGGTAAGTTTTTTTTTTTTTTTCTTCCACTAAATAAACACGATGTTGTCAGCTGTTTCCTCCGTGCCACTGCAAAAAAAAAAAAAAAAAAAAAAAGTTGATCTATTTCATTTTGATTTATTTTAAATATTATAATTTAATTTAATTTTATGTTACTTTATTTTTTTATAATTTTATTTTATTCAACTGCTTTTATTTTATGGAACTTATTTAATTTAAATTTGCATTAAATAAGACAGAAAAAAGTTTTTGTAGGCTGACGTGCGTCTTGTCCCCACCTACCCTGCAGCACTATCTGAACAAGTTCTACGGATGCCCGCAAGACAGATGCAACCTCATGATGCTCAAGGACACGTTGAAGAAAATGCAAAAGTTCTTCTCGCTGCAAGAGACCGGCGAGATCGACGCCAAGACGGTTGAGATCATGAAGAAGCCCCGCTGTGGCGTGCCGGACGTGGCCAACTATAACTTCTTCCACAGGAAACCCATGTGGCAGAAGAAGGACATCACCTACAGGTCAGATGCTCAGGGGGAATAAGAGTAAGATAAAGGCAATAAGAAAAAATAGTTTTGCAAGATTATGACACCACAAATGTCTCCATTCCTATCATGTCCCAGTCATGCAACAACATCAGCCCAGAACTCACTTCACAAACTGCCAAATAAGCGAACCAAAGTTTATTTGCCTTGTGCACCGGGCTGCCAGTTGGCCCTGTTTGACCCCCCCTTACCTCCCTCCCCACTTTGTCCTCCCTCTCCCTCCCTGACTTTTCCCTCTAAACCCCCCAATCCGCCCCTCCTGAGCCCCCCAATCCACACAGTTTGGAAGCAGCGCTTTTGTGTTTGTTCCGTTTCAACAAAAGCGAAGTCGCTTTGTCTATATCAGCAGTCTGGGCCGTTTCGGCCTTTGTTTGTGTGTGTGTGTGTGTGTGTGTGTGACTGCGAGACACCGACGATAACATGTAAGAGATCATAGGAAAGGACACGCAACTGCGGCTCCTGTGGTTGGTTGATCCCTGTTTCTGGGAGCATTCTTGTCCGATGATGCACTGGATTGGGTTGTTTTTTTGTTTTTTTTTTCACCAAATTTTGTCCTCAACTTCCCGAGGAGGAAAAACAGCTCCTGAGACGTCTCTGCATGGCAAAAAAAAACAAAAAAAAAAACAATCCCTCCCTCCTCCCCCCAGGGGGTGGTTATGTAATTGTTGTTGTTGTTGTTGTTTCCCCTTTTTTGACCCTTTCTTCCTGTCCACACTGCAGAATCCTGGGCTGGACCCCAGATCTGGATGAGGAAGTCATAAATGACGCGTTCTTCAGGGCCTTCAAAGTCTGGAGTGATGTCACACCCCTGACGTTCACGCGCATCATGGACGGCGAGGCCGACATTATGATCAACTTTGGTCGTAACGGTATGGGATGTGTATTTCACGGTGCAGTACCAGTACAGTTGGTTCATTCACTAATTTAGGTTCCTCACAGTGTAAAACAAGGTGTTGAAAGCCCAGACCTGGAACGGATCGCTTGACTCAACTCTACTTCATAAGTTTTAAGATGTCTTTTTATCAGTTTATTTCATAATAAAATACAGGGAGGGCAGTATTTGATCTCAAGAATTGGCAAAATATAATATTGCATTGAAGTGAAATTTTCCATTTTTATAGATGTCTCATGTCCGGTGAAGAATTTTTAGAATTTTCGAACTGGATTTCAATTATTTGTATTTTAACACTGAACTGGTCGAATTGAACCCTGCAATTCACTTTCTGCAAAGTACTAACATATATACGTGTTTGTGTGCGTGTGCGTGTGTGCGTGTGTGTGTGTGTGCGTGTGTGTGCGTGTGTGGATGTGTTTAACCCCAATGTGTGGGTTGGATGTGTTGTGGTTAGACTATTAAGTTGGGGAGACGGCGGCACTAAACTTTTATGCCAGGGCTTCCACAGCTTGACAACAACCTCACTTCCTGGTTACTGACCATGTGATCATGAACTGTCCAATCAGAAGTAAAGGAACTCACTGAAGGATCCAGCTGTGAAAGTCATACATACAGATTCACCACATTATTTCCACTGAAAATATTTAGCATGGCAATGTAAAAGTAGGAATGAAGGAAGTGAATGTGCAAATAGTAATCAGTATAAACATTTTAAATTGCTTTAAAACAAAATAAAACAAAATATATGATTTTACTTCACTTGTAAATTTACCATATATACATAGACACAAATATACTTACATGTTTGTTTACAAATATGTACATAAGCTGTATATGCAAGATTGACAAATGAAGTTAATCACTTTAAAGCGTTGGGGAAAGAAATTAAAATGTTTTATACTGTTTACTATACTGCATATACAACAAAATACAGAGCGTGTATTTATACATGTGTATGTAGGACCTCCCAAGAAAAGTACAGTAATTATATTTGGACACCAGCCTGCAACTGCGTGAAGACGGGTTGCAGCTTTCTTTCTTTTCCTTCAGGCAACAACAAATGAGACAAAATGTATTTTTGGCACACACACATGCATACTCGTGTGAGTGTGTGTATGTGATAGCTGTTGACAGGCTGAGTTGTAAAATTTCCTCAAGTAACTTCTCATGTTTGACGTGACAGATTCAGATTTGTTAGTATAGAGAGAAAAAATGGTAGTCAAGATATGAAAGGTGGTTAGGAAGATGTTTGATTATGGGATGTTGATGTCGGATTTAAAAGAGAGCCAGGAGATTGCAAAATGTAACATAATGTTAAAATACATTAGGGAAAAGTGGGTTTTTGGTAGAAATTTCTAAACAAAACCAGAACCATTTATTCATTCATCATCATTCATCAACATAAATATTCACTCATTTGTACAACTATTCACTCTTTCATTCTCATGTCACAAAACCATTCACTCTCCCATTTAGACTCCCGCTAAGCTAACAATAAAAAAAAACACTGGAACCCAATCCGATTTTTACCTACATGGGACTGTTTTCATTCCTTCAGCTGTTATAATTTAATGTTGTCGTTATATAATGTTTATAACGATGTCGGTCCTCAACAGAGCACGGGGACGGCTACCCGTTCGACGGCAAAGACGGACTCCTGGCTCACGCCTTTGCACCCGGACCAGGGATCGGAGGCGACTCCCACTTCGACGATGACGAGCAGTGGACGTTAGGGGAGGGACAAGGTAAGGCAGAGAGAACATTTCCTCCCCCTGTAAAATCATCTCCAGTTTTAGATGTTTGTGCCGGTAGAATTTTTTTTTTTGTCTTTTATGTCTTCTCAAATGCACATTTTGTGTCAAATCTGGATATATAAAGTGCGCTGGATTCCAAAGAAAATGACAGTATTACACCTTTCAGCGCAGATGACACGCTCCGAAATTATATTGGACGGCGTTGTGACAGCACAGATCTGGGCTGAAGTTAACGCCGCATCCATTTGACTTTCAAATGCCGTCTTCCATTCTCCCTTTAACTTTGTTTGAACTTCCTGCCGTTTCGCGCGAAGACGCCCAGCCATCTGGAAGATGAATAAAAAAAAAAAATAAAAACTCTGTTGCACAATTTGGAATGTGCAGATATTGACCCAGATAGGCTTGTGTGTTTTTCCTGCTGTGCAGATCCTGTTGTCTTTGCGGTCTATAAAACCTGTTTTCCCCCACTTCGCCTGCCAAAAGGTCTCAGAAAACAGAAAAAAAAAATAAAATTCTAAGATATTTAAGATATTTAAGATATTTATTTATTTATTTAGTTAGTTAGTTAGTTAGTTATTTAAGTAAATCTTTTTTATGCCTTTATCATAAAATTTTCTAGACACTTGATCTAATTCAATGTGTAGAAGAGGTAAACGTCTCTTTTTATATATATTTTTTTAATTTAATGCGTAAAGCAGATTTAGAAAGCAGTTCACTTCTTCAAAAAAGACAGAAAAGGATATGGAAAAATACAATTTTTTTTTTTTTTTTTTTTTTGATTCATGGTCTCTTCCGCAGTGGTGAAGGTGAAGTTCGGCAACGCCGACGGTGAGTTCTGCAAGTTCCCCTTCCTGTTCATGGGCACGGAGTACAACAGCTGCACGTCCCAAGGACGCGACGACGGCTTCCTGTGGTGCTCGACCACTTACAACTTTGACGAGGAAGGCAAATACGGCTTCTGCCCCCATGAGTGTGAGTCCCTGATAGTTTCGCACATCGAAGTAGCGTCTGTGTGTTTGTGTGTGTGTGTGTATCTGTGTGTGTCGTCCTGGGCCAGACACACATCATATCAAATGGTGATTCAAATTTGTCGTGCTGTTTTTGGAGAGAGAGAAAGTAGGCTGGAGGACATGCCAGGAAAGTGATGCTCAGAATGTTTCTTTTCCAAGTCGCTGCTCCACTTTAGAACGCCGGGCTTTGTCAAACACTTTGTTTATCCGCGTTGTTATGTTTGCACCGCTGTGTTGTCCGCTGTGCTAGCGTGATCACAACCGCGAACAACTGCCAAAGTACACGTGTACTGAGTTGTTTCATGTGTTGTGAACATAAGCGGGGGCCCCTCGTACCAGCGGCGCTCTCTGCTGTGTTTTAAAGGCTTGTGTTTGGGTATGGCTTCCTCTCAGAGGGTTCTGACCCAGATACTGGCTTATTATAAATTCACAAAACAAATATATATGTATATGTATGTATATATATATTTGTGTATGTATATATATATATATACATATATAGTGGCCCCTTCAGATACAAATCACTTAAAATATGAATTTTTCAAGATGCGAAGTGCGATTCGAGCAAATTTTATCCTTGAAAAAGATTACAATACGAATACGAAAGCGAGAAATACTAAATTCCAAAATTCACAAAACATCGAATACGCTTCATGACGCTGCCGCATCTTCTGAATTGGCGCTGCTCGCTGCTTTCACCTTGAAGAACGCTTGGAAGCCTCCAGCATCCTTCGGCCACTTCCTCGGGTAGTTCGAACAGTATGCATATCTCGTCTTGTGTTCCTATCTCTTGAGTGGCATCATTTTATATCTTTGTGTTTATTTTGTGTATCTTTTTTAATAATCATCATGGGCCCTAGGAAAGAAAGTGGTGAACTTTGAAAGAAGTTGCTTTCTATTTCTATATCTGGAATTTAAGCACAAAATATAGACAAAGCACGAACGTGGTGTACGTGTGACCGTTATCGCACGCGAATATAATCGCTTTTCATCCACGAGTTTTGTGGGGAGGTTGGAACGCATTAATTTGTCAAAATTAATTTAAGATTTGAAAGAAAATCATCATACGAACCCACTTCTGGAAAAAATTAAATCCACATCTAAAGGGACCACTGTATATATATAAATATATATATATATATATATATATATATATATATATATATATATATATATATATTTGTCATAAACATGATAATTTTCTTTTTAAATTAGTAGTAGTTTATGATGTTATATTTTAGCTGTAATGGAAAGTCATTCTAAATCACATGTTTGTAAATTAGATCAGAGATGTTAAAATTTTATAGATGCCAAAGTGTCAAGAGATGGTAACGTATCAGGGATTCTAAAACACCAGGAATGCTAAATTGACAGAAATGGTAGTTTGTATCAGAGATGCTAAAAAGCCAGACATGCTAAAATGTCAGAGATCCTAAAGTGCGGGAGATGCTAAACTGTGAGAAATGCTAACGTGTCAGAGACTGTAAAATGCCATGGATGCTAAAATGCCACGTTGCGTCAGTAGTGAACATGTGACATGCGATTAAAATGTTTGGGTTTCAAGGTCAAAACAACACCTTGAACTGCTGGGATTGAAGAAATGACCAACTAATGACTCGCTCGGTTAGAATTTATAGTGTTTGAATGGCATATGGGTCGGCAGTCCTCGGGATATTCGCACACATATTTTCTCTTTACAACTCAAGCCCTGCTAAAGAGTCATATTGAGTGACTCCTCTTTGTGCCTTTTTGCAGTACTGTTTACCCTGGGTGGAAACGGCGATGGAGCTCCATGCAAATTCCCCTTCACGTTCCAGGGGGAAAAGTACGATGGCTGCACCACCCAGGGCCGAGACGACGGCTACCGCTGGTGCGCCACCACCGAGGACTACGACCGGGACAAGACCTACGGTTTTTGCCCCGAAACCGGTACGTCATCTTTTGTTTGCTAGGCCCCCTGCATAGAACGGTAGCAATTAACTGGGAAAGAAAATAAAGAAACAAAAAACAAATGGGTTTTTCTGTTGTGCAGACAGTTTACACTCAGGGTGATCCTTGCAAAGGTGTCTTTTATTGGCTGTTATTTTCCTGCGCAGTGCCTGCCAGGCTGTTGTGGAGCTCTACAGGAATGCTCCAGCTGAGGTTTTTTGGGTCTTGCTCGTGGTCTGCTGAATGGCTGTAAAAGTATTTTAATGTGCAGCGGCGGGGGCTTATTTTCCATTCTGTCAGTGGGTCTGGCTTTTTTAGGTTTGAGGTAGAGTCAAAGAGAGGGGGGGGACGGGACGGCGAGATGTGGCCGCTGGGGATTTTCATCTGGTTCTAATTGATCAGGAATCCACCTTTGTTGTCGGACTGGTGTTATGGCGCGTGCTGAATATAGTATGATTTCCACACAGAGACAGAAATATAGCACAAAACCGTCCTTGCCAAAATTGAGAAATCGTCCCCCTTTGAAAGAAGATCAATTTAGGCAGGTGCGTCTTGGTTTTGCGCCCAGCGGATTAGTTATTGATGTCTTGTGCATCGCGCCGGCACCTGCGCTCCTTTCACAACATCGTCCAAATCCAATTATACACTTTGGCACCTAAACGATTTCGTAAGAAGTTCACTTCGCGCTTTCACTTTTCCGTGCTCCCGCTCCCGCAGCCATGTCGACAGTGGGCGGGAACGCAGACGGAAGCCCCTGCGTCTTCCCCTTCACCTTCCTGGGGAACAGCTACGACTCTTGTACCTCCTCCGGGCGTAGCGACGGCAAGATGTGGTGCGCGACATCCAGGAGCTATGACGACGACCGCAAGTGGGGATTCTGTCCCGACCAAGGTGTGAAACCACGGCAACGCTCAACAAAACGGAAGTCGCCATGAGTCACCGCCGTACGCCGCTCGTTTCATCCGCGGTATGTTTCCAGGTTACAGTTTGTTCCTGGTTGCGGCGCATGAGTTTGGCCACGCCCTCGGCCTGGAGCACTCTCAGGACCCCGGAGCGCTGATGGCCCCCATCTACACTTTTACCAAAGACTTCAGACTCTCTCAGGATGACATCAACGGCATCCAGGAGCTCTACGGTGAGAGTCGCTTTCGCTAGCCGTGACGTGAGTGTTAGCCCAACTTGGGCGCCCTCGCGTCGTTACGTATTTATCGCACATTGCTGGATTAGATGTAACATCGGCTGGACCAAGCGAGCCCGATAATCCGATGCTACGCTACGAGTTTACAATTACTGCTTTGCTAACAGGTGCGGGATCAGGCAAACCTCATACTCCAACCCAAGGACCCGTCACGCCCATGGACCTCTGCAAAGAGACGGTGATCTTTGACGCCGTGGCGCAAGTCAGAGGCGAGACCTTCTTCTTCAAGGACAGGTAATGGCACCCGGGAGGTCGTTGCGACGCTATTCGATCGTCTCAGAAAGTTGCTTCCGCTCAACCGTCCGTTCGGACAAACCCGTGTGTTCCCGGTTGCCTCGAGGTGTCACCTTATTTGTTTTTTTTTAATATCATCTTGGAATGGTCAGTGGCTGATAATTGTGATTTACACGCTCGTCTCCTGATGTGACGATTAGTCCGAGACATAAACAAGCTATACGCGTGTAGTAAAATAGTTATTATCCATAAACACTGTCTACACTCCTCCGCAGGCGCCAGGGAGTCTTGTAAGCGTTGTGTATTTCTACTGGCTGACCCCGTGCAGAACAGTCACCGTGCTGTGTGGTTTGTTATTTTGTGAGTCAGTGCATTTCCCGTCGGAGGGCGATCTGGCGCATCGCCGAATCTTCACTTTCTTTTCTTTCATTTCCTGGAAAATGATAAAAGCGGTAGCAAATGGCATTGTTAGCTTGGACACCACAGTTTCCTTTTTTTTTTTTTGGAAAGAGCGTCCAACGCAAACAGAGGCACAGAACCAATGGCTCCAGTGTTTTCCACCTCCAGGAGCTTCAGTTTGAAATGCGGGAGAAACTGAATCGCCGCCTAGCGCACAAATCCCTGCTTTATAAGGTAGCCGCTTCTCACCTCGCTGCAAGGTGAGCGATTGGAAACTCAGTGGATGCTCTGTGGAGTTGCCAAGGGGCCAGGCTGAAACTCAATATCTGTAGCTCCTTGGTTTAAAAAAATATTTTGAGCTCGACGGGAATGGACGACCGGATGCGCTCAATTAGCATTTAAAATGTCTGTGCAAACCCATAACCAGGAAACACAGGACATGCTACATCCTAGCGTGCTAAGCGTGTCATAGAGGCTCTTTAAGGGGGTCTGGAAGGTGTTTCTTATTGTTGTTGTACTTAAAATGTGACTTTTTGAAAATAACAGTGTTTGAACAAAGATGTTTGTGGGACAAAAAGCTGAGCCATGCTGGAAATCACAGTCAACAAATTGCAATTTGGCGACCACCTTGAGCTCCATCCGTCCGTCCGATCCACCAATGCGCGGCCCAGGCCGGAATGGAGAAAACACTCCGGCCCCTTGACACAGGCGTGGCACCACTGCGCTTCATTTGTATCTCCCAGCTCTGGAAGATTTCGAACCCGATTAGACGGGGATGAAAGCGAACCGGAGACAAAATCCTCTCAGGAATTTAAAAGGAGGCGGGGTGGGGTTGTACTTTCGGAGTATCTCCCTCTAGAACCCGAGATTAGTCAAAGATCCAGTGTGGGCTTGTTGTGTTTGGCTTGTAAAGGAAGATTTAGTGGTTCGCCCGAAGGACCGCGTCAGCCCTCGCGGGTGGAGACACATCAGTGATCTGACAAAAAAAAAAAAAAAAGTTCTTTATAAGTCTTGTCCTTGGAAGTGGGTTACGCTCCATTTTGCCCGACTCAGCATGTTTATGATAAAGGACAAATATTGACACGACGTGATGAGACAGCCCCCCCCCCCCCCCCCTCTCGACCTACGACTGACTGTCTGGATGTTTTAAAGTAGAAAGTAATTATGAACTCTTTCTCATCCAGACAATCTCCCCAAGCTGCTGATTCAACTCCCACTGTAATCTCATCCAATCTTTGCAACGAATGAGACCGTCAGCATGTTTGATGCATTTGAACGCAGCCCCCGCATTTTGTTGGGATACTTCCGGAGTAAAATCCAATTTCGATTTATCGGGTCCGGTTGCGATTACACAGCTGGAGCAAAGTTAACAAACAGAAGTTGTTGCCGTCGTCGCCGCTGCTTATTTATGCTTGTGGGGCTCGATTTTCGGGGTTGCGTTCAAGAAATTGCAAGCTGCAGAGTAAGACTTATGTTTGAATCTATAAGTCAAATAAGATTTTTTTTATTTATAAAAGACATGGAGAGTTTTGTCCTATATCAAAGATAGATGTTGAGTCATCGGCTTTGTTTGGTATTTTTTTGTATGGAGAACGGGTCATCTAGCTGCGTGGCACATGTTTTCGTACTGGAAATGGCATAACAGTGACTCACCCTCTGCATAATTCCTATGAGAGCCGGCTTGCGAAAGATGCAAGACTTGCTTGTCAAATTCAAAGCAGGATGATATTTCCCGGTTACCCGCTGTCTTCAATTTTGCGCTTCCATTGCTGCAGAGGAGAACTTTTTGGGGAGGGTCTTCTCGAAACGGAGCGTCGCCCAAACACATCATCGATCATGTCGTCAACTGAAGCTGCAGGGTCGCGTGTTTCCATTGACTCCTCGCAATAAGCATATTTCCTTTCACAGATTTCGTCCAAATACTTTCTCATATTGCCATTTATTAAAAAAATATAGTTATAATTGTTATTATTCGAAGTTCTCTTTGTCTGACTTGATGCAGAAGATAAGGTATTCGTGTATGTTTATAGCTTTAGGGTGTTTTTTTTTTTTCTTATAGTTATTGTGTTACGCTTTTATAGCTTTCATTTTATCTCGATCCCTGACTCGTCTTCATAATTGGCAAATCTTTTTTGGGGGGTTTTTAAAAATGGGTCAGTGGAAAAGAGTTTGGGAAGCCGCCGCCGCTGCGCAGCTGTATTGGAAATCCGGGCAAGATGGCTCTTGTTCCACTGGCGTCGGCAGCTTCAGTCTTAACGAGAACCAGATGCTCATGAATCAGGTCATTGTGGCCGAGACGGCCAGCGAGGCACTTGCGCTAGCCCCCGCCCCCCACCTCCGACGCAACCGCACACACACACACACACACACACACACACACACACAGGCTTGAATGCACGCATGTATGTAAACACGGCATCTTTGCCAAAGGCGCCGGTTCATCTTCTATCGTTCTCTCTTTCGCTGTCTTCCAGGTTCCTGTTCAGATCGGTCAACTTCAGAAGCAAGCCCACCGGCCCCATGCTGGTGGCCACCTACTGGCCCGACCTGCCCGCCAAGATAGACGCGGCCTACGAAAACCCGGTGGAAGAGAAAACGGTCTTCTTCGCGGGTACGATGAGAGAAACGTGAACCCCGATGTAAACTCTCACCCCATCCAAGAGGGTACCTTCGACCGGTCAGCCGTTTCTACGAACTGGAAAAGTCGGGAGAAGCCGGAATGTTGGCCGGGTTGGGCGACATCCGATCTACTCTGCAACGCTTATTAGTGGTTTATGATACATTCTTAGTTATTGACCGCCATGATGATCTGACGATAATACGTTTGACGACGTTAACAGCCGTGCTGGAACGGTTGCGGGGGGAAAATTGGCTAATAGATCTGTAGTAATATGTAATAATCCCTGGATCGGGCAGGTCCGGCGATGTTAAAACGCTTTGTTACTCGCAGGCAACGAGATGTGGGTCTTTAAAGCGGACGAGTTGGAGAGAGGCTACCCCAAGCAGATCCACACCCTCGGCCTGCCCGGCGACGTGCAGAAAATCGACGCGGCCTTCAACTTTAGAAAGAACGGCAAGACGTACCTCTTCGCCGGAGATCAGTTCTGGAGGTGAGGGGTTCATCCGACCCGCCCGCCATTTGTTTGTTTGCTTCTTTCCGTAATCGTCGGATTACGTCTCGATTTGATATTTCCTTTTTTCTGCAAGCCCGAACTGCAATTCCACTGTGCATTCTCGAAGTTAGCACGGTTTTGCGCGTTGGAACTGTTCATCTATGGAAAGATAAAACAAATGTAATTTTTCCATGACGTGCACACAGATACGACGAAAACACAAAGACGGTGGATCCCGGCTTCCCCAAACTGATCGCCGAGTCCTGGAACGGCATCCCAGACGGCCTGGACACCGCCTTCAGTCTCAACGGAATCGGTAAACACAAAAATACGGTTGTATTGTGTTGTGAGTGTTTTGATGCTTTTGATAAGATAAACTTTATCGATCCCCATACGGCAAATTCTTTTGTCACAGCAGCGAAACAGTTATAGTGTCAATGAATGTGAATATAAATATAAATACAAAGGCAGTTTGAAGATAGCAAAAAGGCATCCACAAATAAATAGGCAGCAGAGTTAACAACAACAACATCATCAGGGATTAGAATGGACAACAGAATTGGGAAAAAAAATGGGTGAAGTGTGAATTATAAGTAAAATTTTGGTTGAATTTCCTATCATCTGGTTTTCCAAGTGGTGTCGACAATGCGATGCTAACATTTAGAGGTTTACGATGAATATCTCTAATCTATCGCTGTCTATCTGACTTCACTTTGCTCATTATCGATACTGCTTATACTCCATGTTGGGTCCCAGGGGGGCTGGAGCCTATCCTGACTGTCATTGGGCAAGAGGCAAATATGGAGACATACATTTCATTTACGTCATATAAACCGTGCAAACATCCAACCATTCACTCCCTCATTCTGTCATCAGAGACAAATAACCATGACTCTCACGCAAACGTCATATTAGACCATTCATTTTTTGCATAACGACATCGACCATTCGCTCCTTCATCGACATATCGGAGCAGTTTCGAGTATCCAAAAACCCCCTGTATGTTTTTGGACCGCGGGAGGAATCCAATCGGGGTCCTTCTTGCTTTCAGGCTGAAAACGCTCACCGCTGCGCCACCGTACTTGTCATTGTTTCCCCCTTGAGGTGAAACTTGACAAAACTCGACGAAAGTTCCCGTCATTGGTTACCTCGGGCAACGGGAAGGACTAAAAATGAAAATAAGATCCCCGCCGCGGGAGGAGTTTGGTATCTCGTGGGTCGGCATCTCCCGCAGGGCCAATTCAATCAGCTCTATCTGCAAGTCTGGCATTTGGCCTCCATCAATACGGCTCCCAGCGCGCGGAAAACACCAGCCGAGCTGCCGCGACGCCAGCTGGCCAGAAGAAAATTGACTAACATCCCCCACCCAAGTTCGGGGGTTCTACTTCTTCACTCCTCTCCGGTGATCATTCTATCGTCGGAGGTTTGCAACGATAGAATTATGCCGATGGCAAGTAACCAGGGATTTTTCCATCGCTGCTCTCTGAACGTACACGGCAACAAAATCCCTCTCCCTTTGCCGTGGACAAACACGTTCGTATAAAGCGGGTCTGTGCAGCCTCACAGAAGCGCCTCTGTACGATTCCTCGTTCGCATAATTTGAGAGAGAGAGAGCGAGAGAGAGAGAGAGAGAGAGAGAGAGGCTCGGGGTTTATGGGGGTCGATGATATTGCGAATGTTGTGCTAGAAAAAAAAAAAAACGTGAAACGTTAAATCCACGCTTTCTCTCGTCTCTCACCAGATTACAGTTATTTCTTTAAGGGAAACCACTACTTCAAACTGGAGGACAGCAGCCTGAAGATTGTCAAACTGGGCGAGATCACCAAGGACTGGCTGGGCTGTTGAGCGTCCCCCTCCTCCCGGACAGGCGGCTGATTCCTCCCTCCCCCCCCCCCGGCCTCGGCGAGGACCTCGTTGGCAATATAGCGCGGCGCTGTTTGTTTATTTGTTTTTTTTTTTAACTCCGTGCATGTCCACGGGAACAGCTCAAGCCCGTATAACCGGCCTCCAGCTTTGTAGAAAGCCACCTCGAGACCTTCTGCACAGGCTGTAACTTAGGCAACTGGATATTTTGTATTATTACTGTGTGATATTGATTTGTTTTTTTTGTTTTTTTGTTTTTTTTTACGCTGATGCGACTCTATCCGAATATGTAGCCCCAGTTTTATCGTTCTTCGTTTCGGTTTTTACCCAGACATCAGGTATGTCGGCGCTGCGCTGAAAAACAGTGCTCTATTTTGCTGTGAGATGTCGCCATTCTCTGCTAATTTGACGCTGCGGATATTTCTGTCGTTTGTTTGTTTGTTTGTTTTGTTTTTTGTTTTTTTATATCAATTTTTGCCTCTCTCGCCGCCGTGTCGTGCATTTTCGAACGCGGCGCTTTTTCGAAACGTGCGTGCGAGAACAACTGGAGGCGGGGTTTCCAAATCATATCACCTGATGTACCGGCGCCCCCGTTGGGTTTGAGATCCGCCCATTATATCCCCCCCTTCCCTGTCACCTGTCTGTATATAAACAATTCACATTATAATGTCTCGACGGGGATACTTCATGTCTGAAAGTAGTAGTTGCAGGCGCACGTTATACTCCACTTGGTTAGCACTTTTTTTTTCCTTATTTCTTAGGACTATATATGGGAACTGCACAATATGGAGACCATATTATTGTCATGGCAACTCCAACCTAGTGTTTCATTAAGGTACAGGAGGTTTTAAGGCACAGGTTGCCCCCAGAGGCTGTATAGGTTTGCTGCATGATGGAATCATGTGTGTACCACATTAGTATTGTAGTTTTTATATCTTTATGTGTGCGTGTGTGTGTGTGTGTGTGTGTGTGTGTGTGTATGTGTGTTTTCTGCTCTGTCATGGACGTTGACAATACAGTCATTTGTGTTTTGTGTTGTTTTTTAACGCTTGTGCACTTTTGTCACTGTCATCAATAAAGACGGTCAATATGAAACGGCGATAACCAGACAGACGGGTGGGGGGGATATTAAAAAAAATATATATCTTTTTTTTTTTTTTGCAATTGGCCGACAAATCTTTTCCAATTAAGCTCTGTAGTACATCTGCAATGCAAGCCATGTAAATATACGTCCTTGATCATACACTTGTTTTTTATACTCACTTTCATCGCAGTGTACTTGAATCAAAATTAAAAATGTGAACAGTATGACTGTGGCTCAGCTTAAACCCATGTACTTCACCACGTAATAGATATATATAAATAGTCTAATATACTTATGGCATGTATTTTATATGTAGAATCCAAGAGCTGTCTACACTGTGGACTAAAATGCAGTGAAGTAAGGTTATCACAAGAACACAATGGCGTAACATCTTACTTTCTCGAGGGCTACGAACATCTCATACTGTTTTTCTGTGTCACATTTTTAAAACTTTTTTTTTTTCAGAATAAAGAAATAATCGACTTGTTCAAATGCCTGAAAATCCGCATTTCAAACAGGACACGCTCAACGGTTGGATCCGTCCTGACCCGGCGTTTCGTTGACTTAAAATATAGATACGGGCTGATAATCTGCTTTTGCGAAATGGATAGTTTTCTGCAGGTGGTTGTCTAGACAGTCATCTGTGGTCCTAACGTTGCTGTTTTGTTTTGGAGAGAGGCATTGGCATTGGGGAGAAGACAGGAGGCAGCAGAGGTATAGATGTGGAGGTTCTCTCTCTCTCTCTCTGGGAGGCTGGATAGGATCAGGGAAAGATATTCGATGTCCTGGAGATAAAAAGGAGGGACAGTGAGGATCTGGATGCCGAGGTTGGATCTGCCAGGCAGGAGGTCTGGAAGAAGACCAGAGACTTATAGGTAAAGTGGAAGAGGAAAGAAAGTGAGTTGGAGCGAAAGAAGAGGGTTTGATGGAGGAAAATGATTGGCTGTGGTGAAAAAGGAAAAGAGGAAGAAGACTTCAGTTGTTTTGTTTTCTTTGGTCAAAATTAGGAGGGAGACATGGGCTTCATTAGTTTGTGAAGAAACAGCGCCATCGTGTGGTCACCTGTGCATGTTTGTTTACTTAAGCTGTTTTGATAGATATTCAGCCACACTTTGTTCATCCGAATTCTTTTTTTTTATTAATCCACATAGTGAAAACGTGCATGATAACCAATAGAAAAATACATAATGGGGTAAATAATTAAATATATTAATCTTGATGGTAACAATAAAAATAATACAATTTATTTCAGGCGCATTATTCGACAGTCAAGGACACCATAGAGATATATACAAAAAAATGCTGATTTTAAGAAAACAATGAAAGTAAAAACAATAAAAGTGACATAAAAAACATAGAAACATAGAAACACACATACCTACACATGTACATATAACCATATATATGTACATACGCGTAAAAATGAAAATAAATTAATAAAGTGAAAGGTGAAGGAGCAGCTAGCTATAATAGATTATATCTAAATTGCCCTACTCGACCGTCATGGACACCGTGAAGATACATACAAACAATGTTTTTGTATATATTTAAAAGATTTAAAGAGACTGAAATTCCCGAAAATAAAAGTGACAAAGTCTTCAAAAACATGAAAAAAGAAAAAAAAAAATATATATATACACACATATCTACACACGTATGTCTATGTAAACACACACAAAGATAATAAATAAACAAATAAATATATAATGTGACAGAGCAGTTGGCTTTAATAATAATAATAATAACAATAATGATAATAATAATAATGGAACAAATTGGACTTGTGCCCGGAAGCGCTCTAAACCCCGGCCGCCTCAGGCTGCAGCTCCGCCGGCAGGTTGTGGGCGGAGCTTCGGGCGTCCGGCCGCGGCCCTGCGCTTCCGGCTCGCCGAGGAGCCAGCGGACGATCCGGGGGAAGGGGGGCGTTTTGACATGATCTTGTAGCGGCGCCGCTTTGCTCGTCTGTCCGTCTGAACCGGGAGGAAAAAGAAGCGGAGGAGGAGAAGGAGGAGGAGGAGGCGGGGGACGAAGAGGGGGAGGCGGCCGTCCGGCGATGGCGCCCGAACGCGTGTTCACCCTGCCGCGGCAGCGCTCCCTGCTGCTGCCGCCGGTCCTCAACCCCTTCGTCCAGGACACGGCGCTCCCCTGGGCCGCCGTGCTGAAGGTGGGTTCGGCGCCCGCTCCTATTCACCGATTTCCTAGTTTTCTTTTACGTGTAACGGGATTAACTCCGGTGGCGGCGGCGGCGACGCGCACCGGGGCCTGCAATCCGTTGCAATCCGCTTGTCAGATTTGAACCCGCACCTTCTGCAGACACATGGTGGTTCTAATCAGTGTGTGTGTGTGTGTGTGTGTGTGTGTGTGTGTGTGTGTGTGTGTGTGTGTGTGTGTGTGTGCGCACGCAGTGCGTCCTCCTGGGGATCGTCCTGGTCCCGCTCCGCGCCGTCCTGCTGTCCCTGGTTCTCATGGTAACGTGGCCGGTGGCGGTCATCATAACCTTCAAGCATCCCCTGAAGGGAGCCGTGGAGCCGATGACCGGCTGGAGAAGGTAACTGGGAGTCTGGAAAAAAAAAAACAACAAAACATAATACGACACAGAATACACAGACATAATAATCCAATAATCCTGGTTTATTGGATCTTGTGGATGGTGCGTTCAAGGCCTTGTTTTTGCAGTAGAATGGGTATCAGTTGAGATCAATACATGTGTATCATAAATACATCATTAATCGGATCATTTTCTTGCAATCCCCTCTTGAAATCAGTGTTTTTTTTCAGTAAAGGTAATTTCTATCTGTATTACAACCCCATATTATTTTCCATTCCTGTTCATTTTAATGTTCCTGTTTCCCAAAGGGTGGAAGTGAACAGGGTTCAGACAGAAAGTCGCGTACTGTCAGACTTCCGTTATTCGATACAAATCGGTTTCATTTATGTCTTTTTTTCCTGGAATTCCACACCATCTTGACCGAACGGTATGACATTCTGCCCAGAAATCTCGGTATCTGCTTTATTTACATACCGGGGAAGGTAAACTCCCTGCGCAACCCTGTCTGCTTGAGGGATTGTTGGTGTGTTTATTTATGATCAACTCCTAACTTGAGGTCCAGAAACACACCTCTCCGATGATCTACCATCTAAAATGAAATAAAGCAAGATGTCCGACGGCGGTCCGGTGTTGGATTTGGGGCCGAGGACGAGGAAGCGGAGCAGCGTCTTCTCAAAGTAATGACCCCTGACGTGTCATGACAGGAGGCAAAAGCAGCCGCTCGAGCTTCTGCTGACTCACGCTTCCCCCGATCGTATCTGCGACGCAGAGTTCCCCCGTTAATCGGCCTTCCCAGAAGGGACAGCGCGACCCGCTCCCCCCCCCGTTCACGGAAAGAATTCGGATCTGGTCGTCTGTCTGTCCGTACGCCCGCGTTTTCTTATTCTAAGTTGATTTTCTCGGTGGCATTTGGGGTTTGTTTTGATTCACCTGCGAAATGCAAACGGACCACGTGAATCGAAATCCACTTTATTATCAATACTGCCCATTGTTTCGCACACATAGAGGATTGAGATAGCAGTTCTCCAAGTCAGTATATCACAAACAACAAGTTATGTTGCAAACGGACGGACAAAAACAACCACGAAAAACGCGACAACCACCACATCTCTGGGATATAGAGAAGCCGCAGTGTGTGCACACGCCGCCATCTTGGGTTGCAAGACAGGATCCTATTTTTTTTTTTTTTTCAGTAATCGAGAATCAGTTGATTATTTATATAAATGCGTGGAATTCAAAATGACAAATCATCCTAAAATATTCATTTATTCATTATCCATGTGGCTTTTGGTGCTTCTAGGCGGGGTTCGCCTCGGACTGATCTCCGCTGGATCACAGGGAGAGAGAAAACTATTTATTCACCCTCTCGTTCAGATATTATATAAAGAAATGAAATGTAACCACGTGCTGTCTCATTAAAATGCCTGGGAAATTTAGGCTCTGTGCTTAAAAAACAAAAGAGATTATATTTATATACAGTTAAAAAGAGACATGAAAATGACCAGTACTGTTTTTTGTTTTTTTTTGGTTGTTTTTTTATTTATTCTTAATTTTTTTAGAAAATGACGTTTGAAAAAGGAATGTACTTTTTTTTACATTTTTAATAGTCATATCAGCGATTTTGTTTTAGGTTATTCGTATCTACATTTCCCTGAATTCGGCATCCAGCAGAAAAAAAAAGTATTTTCTGTTTTAATCGTTCCCAAAATTAACACTTCTGTACCTTCTATGTAGATATTTAATCATGTTTTTATGTATATATACATATATATACATATATGTATATATTCAGAGATGCTTATTGTCTGTAAATTTCCGCATTTAAAGTAAAAGTTTTCACACGGGGCTTGAGGAAGCGAGAGCCGAGGGTAAAGTTGTGCAATCTCAAAAACAACACTGCTTTTCCAAACGAAAAAAAAAAGGTACATATAGCCTACTGCTATTACGTAGTTATTATCAAGTAATTACTACGTTAAGATATTTTTTTCCCCCACACAATCCTGCGACCCTCTTGTTTGTTCCTAGGGTCATGTGTCAGAAGGTGATGGCGGCCCTGGGGAGGGCCTACTACTTCTGCATGGGCTTCAGAGTGGTGGTGAAGGGGAAGCAGGTGGGCAGCAGCGAGGCCCCCATCCTGGCCGTGGCCCCCCATTCCACCTTCTTCGACGGGATCGTGTGCATCGTGGCGGGGCTGCCCTCCACCGTGTCCCGCGTGGAGAATCTGGCGACGCCCATCTTCGGCAGTGAGTCGTGACGTTCTAGATATGTTGACAAGCTTGACCAAGATGACCCCAAAAAAAAACGCAGATCGAGATCTTCCGCTATTTCACCGCACGTTGTTTCTCGCCCCGCTGCAGGGTTCGTCCGTTGCCTTCAGCCGGTGCTTGTGTCCCGGAAGGACCCGGACTCGAGGAAGAACACCATCCAGGAGATTGATAACCGAGCCAAGTCCGGGGGCCACTGGCCGCAGGTCCGTCCCGTTCAACGCCCCCCGCTTTCGGGAGGAAGCGGCTCGTGAACTCGGACTGTTGGCACGAACCTATTGCGGCGACTATCTGCAACAAACCGTCTCTCAGGATGTTTCTTCACTTCCCTGTCGGGTCTGAGCAAACACTGAACGCCATTCCAACAAATACAGATAGATAGAGATCTGAATGTGCGGCAGAGGCGCCGAGGCGGCACAATAGTTTGCGCTTTCACAGCGAGAAGGTCCCTGATTGGATTTCCGATGGAGGCTTTCTATGTGTCTCCGTGTTCTCACCAGGTCTGCATGGGTTTCCTTCCTCAGTCCAAAAACATTCAGAATGTTCATCGGAGCCCCTAAGCTGCACCAATGTGCCAATGATTTATTGTTTCTACACAAGGTGTGAATGAGAGTGGATGGTTTTATGTCTCTGTATGACGTGTAAATGAGGGAATGAGTGGTCGTTTGTCTTCATATGTGGCCACGTGATCGATCCGGGGTGAACCCCGCTTCTCATCCAATGACAGCAGGGATAGGCGCCAGCCCCCTCGTGACCCTGAGTGCAGGCTGAGCGGTATAGATGATGAATAAATGAATTTCTAGCTGTCACATACCTACTGTGTAGTTATTTTTGAGCGCATTCTTTGAGCGTTTACCACTGATTTGTGTTTCCAGGTTTTGATATTTCCGGAGGGAACGTGCACTAATCGCTCCTGTCTTATCACATTCAAACAAGGTAAGCTTTCAAAATGAATCCATTTATAGCGCCGACTTTACATGTACTTGAATTTTTTTATATTTCACACATATATATATTCACACATACATATTTACATATACATATATATCGCATTTGAAAATGGTGAATGGATTGTCATCAAAGTATATTAGACCGGTGCAGGACATGTATGCTCGCTGTGAGACAGTGATGAGGTGTGATTTAGGGGTAACAGAGAAGTTCAAGGTGGAGGTGGGACTTCATCAGGGATCAGCTCTGAGCCCCTTCTTGTTTGCAGAGGTGATA
Organism: Fistularia commersonii; assembly: GCF_037954325.1. Taxonomy (NCBI): domain Eukaryota; kingdom Metazoa; phylum Chordata; class Actinopteri; order Syngnathiformes; family Fistulariidae; genus Fistularia; species Fistularia commersonii. The sequence goes on along the minus strand of NC_141310.1, from coordinate 10,890,035 downwards.
GACAGGCTGACAGATGAGGTCAGACAGGAATCTCCATGGACCATGATGTTTGCAGATGACATTGTGATCTGCAGTGAGAGCAGGGAACAGGTTAAGGAAAATCTAGAGAGTTGAAAGTACACGCTGGACAGGTAATATGTGTGTGAATAAGAGGAACCTGGGTGGAACGGTGAGGCTACAGGGAGTGGAGATCAAGAAATTTAAGGATTTCAAGTACTTAGGATCAACAGTCCAGAGCAACCAAGAGGTGAAGAGACAGGTTCAAGCAGGTTGGAATGGGTGGAGAAAAGTGTTAGGGCTGTTGTGAGATAGAAGACTATCAGCCAGAATGACAGGAAAGATGGACAAGACACTGGTGAGACCAGCGATGCTGTATGGCCTAGAAATAGTGACAGTGACGAAAAGACAGGAGGCAGAGCTGGAAGTCGCAGAGATGAAGATGATGAGGTTCTCTTTGTGAGTGACAAAGACGGATAGGATCAGGAATGAGTCCATCAGAGGGATGACACATGTTAGATTCTTTAGATAGAAGGTCAGAGAAGCCAGACTGAGGTGGTTGGGTCTCGTACAGAGGAGGTGTAGTGAATATATTGGTGGACGAATGCTGGAATTGGAGCTGCCGGGTCGGAGGTCTAGAGGAAGACCACAGAGAAGATTTATAGAAGTAGTGAGAGAAGATATGAAGGTAGTTGGTATGAGAGAATAGGGTTAGATGGAGAAGGTTGATTTGCTTTGGCGACCCCTGAAGGGAAAAGCTGAAAAAAAAAGAAGAAGAATAGATCATCGTCATCATAAATTCACAGTTTTTGTCAAATCTCCCCGTTTCCCCTTGCAGGTGCCTTCATCCCAGGGGTTCCTGTGCAGCCCGTGCTGTTGAGATATCCCAACAAACTGGTAGGGACGTCTGCTAACAACACATTTGTATATTTCACCCCTTCACCAGATTGAGATATGTCTCCGTTCGAGGAAGTAAAGGTTAAAAAAGAAAAAAATCTGCCTGTCGACGCTGACATGAACGGGAAAAGAGTCGCTCTTTGTCATGGGAAAAACCATCGGCAGCCAGAAGATGCCTGGCGGGACTTCCTGTGTGGATCCCGCCGTTCCACCGCCGCAGAGGGGGGAAAAAAAAATAGATTTCCTCAATAATAATTTTCCGCAATAATCCCAGATAAGGGAGCTAATTGGAAATTAGCCGAGTCCTGTTTTTACGGCGAATAACTGGCGCGGTATCAGATCAGTGCTCATAATTGAATATTCGCTGATACCATCCTTTTAGATTTTAGATTGTGGAAGAGGCGCGTCCGTTGACTCTTTTTTTTTTTTTTTCTTGTGTGTGTTTGCACGCGTCTGTGTGTTTCACCATTTCCTTCTCTTTTTTACCCAGGATACGGTGACGTGGACGTGGCAAGGTTTCAGTTCGTAAGTGTGCATTTTCTGTTCCCGCCCGCGAAAGGGGGGTGAGGGGTGGAGGTCACTTCAAGCAATAAATAGCGTCATCACATTAAAATAAAGAAAAATCATTTGTTTTTCCTGCACATAAATAAAAAATAGAAAGACCCTGCTGCTTCTCACCCTGTGCCAGCTGTACACCACGGTCGAGATTGAGGTAAGGGACCTTCTCCCGACGTGTTAATCCAAACATGTTGCGTGGAAAAAGTCGTACTTTTGTCGCTTTCGCTCTCAAAACCTTATCCATGTGTAATAGATGCATCATAACTAGTCGGTTCTTTCGCCATCCAGTTCCTGCCGCCGCACATCCCGACAGAGGAGGAGAAGAAAACACCAGCTCTGCACGCCAGCCGAGTCCGAGACATCATGGCCAAGTAAGCGGCCATCGTCGTCCTAAATCTGATATGGAGCGCGCGTTATCGAGTATAAGAAACCGCAGACGGTCGTCTTTTTCACATCCGAATCCATGTTGGCAGGGCGCTGGGCATCCCGGTGACGGACCACACGTACGAGGACTGCCGTCTGATGATCTCGGCCGGGGAGCTGACGCTGCCCATGGAGGCGGGCCTGGTGGAATTCACCAAAATTAGCCGCAAGCTCAAGTAAGAACCTCCGCTTGTTTTAGGAATTCCGATACCGACCTCGCTCGGTATCGCCCCGACCTCACGCCGCTACGATTTCCCGCTTGCGTTCGGCCCGCTCTGCCCTCAGCCTGAAATGGGACAATGTGAGGAAGGAGCTGGACGGTTTCGCCGCCATGGCGAGCTCCTGCAAGGGGGGACTCATCACCATCGAGGAGTTCGCCCACTTCCTGAAGCTGCCCGTCAGCCCGGCCCTGGAGGAGCTCTTCGGACTCTTTGACAGGGTGAGGGACTTTTAATCACCTCTGTAGACAAAGTTAATATTTGATAGTAAACACCAACTCGTGGCTCCAGTTTTGTAATTTTCGTTTATCCCTCTTGAGTCAAAGTCAAACAAAGACGAGCCTATCGGAGTGGACCGGAGCGGATTTGAGGCAGGGATGCGACGAAATTGTCGCTCCCGTGGCGGCAGATTAAAAATCCCCGCCGCCGCTCTGGCCTTGTCCCGCGGGCTGCAGACGGGACCCCGCTGTCCCCGTCGATATCGAGCGGCGGGGCAAAGCTCTCCCCTGCTAATCCGAGGCAGCGGCGGCGTCCACCTCTTGATTGGTCGTCGCCGGGTTCGTGGCCGTTTGCTCCGGCGGGGATGTTTATTGAAGTGTTTGAGTCCCCTGGGTTTGACCGGATGTAATTGGAAGAAGGTCAGGCGAAGAACGCGAAGGCGGTCTGAAAACTTTCGCTGTTTGTTGGGACTTTGGGTTCTGTCTCTCAAAGGGGAACCGCCCCTGGAAGCACCTATCCGCTGATTGGCTGGACTCCTGAAGCCTACCTAACACCCAGCTACTTCCAGTAGAAGAACCCGATTCTAACAACAATCCATAGCCGCTTTGGGACAGAGAGGCTCTAAGAACCGTCCGGCTCCGATTTGTTCCAGGAAGTCGTCGCCCTTTTTTGGGACCCTTTTAGTTTTGCATCTCCACAGGTAGCAAGGGTCCATCGTAGGGTATCTGAGGCACTGCTCTCAAAAACAAACCTCCGGGAAGACGACAAGTACAACATGGAAAGAGAAGCAGATCCGGCGTCCATGTTCCAGACTGTCAAACGGGTCGAAAATATTTTTTATTTCCTCCCTGCACTGGATCATCACAGAGTAGAAAACTCTATTGTTAGCTAACTAGCTGAAAATGCTACTAGACCTGGAAAGCCTTCTGCGACGTAGCTATGGCTTCTTCGTCGGTTCATTTCTCGTCGGTTCCGTCCGTTTTCCGCAAGCAAACAGCAGACCGGTGACCAAAATAGTAATTAAAAATCATGCACCGCAGTCGGCAAGAAGCATCTGGTAATGGGCGTAAGAGTTCGACCAATCACCCCGCGTGGTCCTAAAAAAGGTCCCGCCTCGGTCTACTCCCTGGAAAGGTTCTCGGAACTGCGTAAGGTTCCTACGATGGGAAAGCGGCCATCGACGACCTCGGTGTTATGTGTGATTTTGCGAAACACGGTTTCACAAGTCCTATCTTTGATTTATTGTCCCACTGCGCTCAGAACGGAGACGGGACGATCGACTTCAGGGAGTACGTCATCGGGGTGACCATCCTGTGCCGACCGGCCAACACAGAGGATGTCCTTCGGATGGCCTTCAAGGTGAGGCGGCCATCTTTTCAGGGGCTCTGGCCAATACCGATCTTTGTGTGTGTACTCTGAATGAAGATGGAGAAGATATCGGGCCAGCGTCCCAGTCCAGATCACTTCCCTCTTCCTGTAAAAACAATTTCCAATTATTCCAGGCATTAATTTGCCCAGCAGCTCGGCGCTGTGGTTTCCTGCCGCCGTGCTTTTCTCCGATTGGATTTCAAGCGTTAGTGAGAGCGGCGGCGGGGTCGGAGCAGCGGCGCTGCTGTTGTCAGGAAGGGAACAGCGGCGGCATTGAGCGCCGCCTCTGTTAAATTTTAACAATATGCATCTGTTACGCAGAGCATGGGAGTCATGGAGGCTTTTTTTTTCTCGTCTTTTTCCGACCAGAAGGCCAAACGTGGGTTTGGCCGAATACTTCTGGGGTCAACATGTGTTCGCTCAACGGCAACAAGACATTAATATGAATCGCAGTGTGGCGTTGACATCGATGCAAAGCCCGAAATGAATATTTTTAACGTAAACATGAATCAGGAAGTAGATCCCCCTCAGGGGGGGAGCCTGGAACTGAGGGTGGGCAATTATTTTGGCTGGAGGACCATATTTCTTATGTATTTTTTATGTATGGACCAACTAGATAAATTGAACCAAATTAAAATTTCAATTTAAATATTTACATTTTTTTGGCGTTTTATTTCAATTTTAAAATCATGAATGATCATATATATGTACCAGCATTATTTTGTATGTAATCATCCACCCAAAATTCAACCAAAGGAAAAAATTAGGAGTGTCCAAATTCAATATTGATTAAAATATTCAAAGAAAATAGTTTGGCGGGCTGCACGAAAAAGCAAAACAGGTCAGATGCGGCCCGCGGGCCTTAAAATGTCAAGGTTGTGACGGGAACTTGAAGCTAACATGGCTAGCCAGGCTAATGTTCACACCGCACGTGACCAAAATATTTCCTACTGCCACACTAGTTCACTTCCTCTATAATATTTAGATATTTACAAACAATATTTGGAAGGCTCTTTCCTATCAGATGTATAAATTGTATAATGGGCTGTATTTCATTAAATTCATGATCATGTGTAATCTATTCTCTGTCACGCCATGTAATGTCAGGTTCTTATACAATGCAATGTTTTTTTCAACGTGCGTTATCACTATTCACTTTTCAATTTCTTATTTCTTCACAATTAATAAAGTTTCATCTTATCTTTGCAAATATTACCCGCTTACATAGCGCCTTGCGGTTCCATCGTGTTTCACATTGGATCCCGTTCGCGCTTGTCTAGTGTTGATGCTAAGCTAAGTGAAAATGCAAGAGGAAACCCTATCGGAGAGGTGATCGGCTAATATGAGGGTTTCGTGCACGGGGAAATATTAATGTTTAACGTTTAAAAAATTTTAAAGAAAACATCCTCTCCCTCCTCCACCTCCCCCTCCCTCGGCGCAGCTCTTCGACACAGACGAGGATGAGAAAATCACCCGGGAGGAGTTTACGGCCCTGCTGCGCTCGGCTCTGGGCGTGTCCGATCTCAACGTGGCCAAGCTTTTCAAAGAAATCGACGCAGACGGCTCCGGTTTCATCACATTCAGTGAGTACGATGGCGGGCGGTCGGGTCGGGGTCGGGATCGCGGTCGAGGATAAAGGTCCTGGAAATAAGAGCGTGAATTAATCTTTGGGGGATTCTGAACAATATAACCCTCTTCGTGACTGATGGCGGTTTATGGTCTCCTTCTTATCAGAAGGATCCAAATCTTTCCGGGCTGTTTTTTCGCGGGTCGAAAGGGGAACGGCCCGCCAGATATTTCCTCACGAAACCTAAAAAGATAGATGTGCGGCGTCGGTCCGGGTCACTCCCGCCGCTTCCTCGGCCGGCGATTTGAAGACGAGAGGCCATTTTTAATTAAAAAAAAAAACTGTTTTTAACCCGGTGTGATCTCGCGGAGCGACGGTGAGGCCGCGGCGGGTCGCGCGGCAGATGTTTGCGGAGACGGATATTTGAAACACCCCACCACCCGGGGCGTTACAGCAACCAAATATTGATCTGGGCCTCCTTACAATCCACACGTCCTACAGGACCTGTTTGCCGAAGGATATAAAACTCCGGCTGGAATAATAGAACATAACGTGTGTCTGAAGTGACGTAGCAGCCAAAAACAAATAGAATCTTTTTTTTCCCACTGCTTAGATGCAGGAAGATTCATTCATTATCGGCCGTCATCGAGCGCGAGGCGGGGTTCGCCCCGGACCCGTCGCCAGCTGTTCACAGAAACAACTTATTCGTGTCATAATGGGACAAATATTCACCCTCTCATTCACTTCTCATGTAGAGATCGACAGGCGTTCGTAGACGCACGTCATTTAAAGACGTTAAATCACTCATTCACACGTCTGAGAGAGACGTACGGCCGTTCACTGTCTCATTCTGCACACTTTCTTTGGGGGGTTACTGTCATTTCCAGACTATTTAGCGCACCTGAATCTAAGCCACACTGGCTAAAGATAAATAAATATCTTTTTCGCTTCAACCCTCTCCATCTAATCCTATTCTCTATATCTCTCACACCAACTAACTTCATATCCTCTCTGTTCATAGATCTTCTCTTTGGTCTTCCTCTAGATTTCCAATTCCAGCATTCGTCCACCAATATATTCACTACACCTCCTCTGTACGAGACCCAACCATCTCAGCTTGGCTTCTCTGACCTTCTCTCTCCAAAATATCAAACATGTGCTGTTCCTCTGATGAACTCATTCCTCATCCTATCCATCCTGGTCCCTCCCAAAGAGAACCTCAACATCTTCATCTCTGCAACCTCTAGTTCTGCCTCCTGTCTTTTCGTCATTGTCACTATTTCTAGGCCATACAGCATCGCTGGCCTCACCAGTGTCTTGTCCATCTTTCCTTTCATTCTGGCTGATCGTCTTCTAACTCTTCGTACCCCTGACACTTTTCTCCACCCATTCCAACCTGCTTGAACCTGTCTCTTTACCTCTATTCCACACTCTTGGTTGCTCTGGACTGTTGAAATCCTTAAATTTCTTGATCTCCACTCCCTGTAGCCTCACCGTTCCACCCAGGTTCCTCACATATTACCTGTCCAGCGTATACTTCCAACACTCTAGATTTCCCTCGACCTGTTCCCTGCTCTCACTGCAGATCACAATGTCATCTGCAAACATCATGGTCCATGGAGATTCCTGTCTGACCTCATCTGTCAGCTTGTCCATCACCTCTGCAAACAAGAAGGGGCTCAGAGCTGATCCCTGATGAAGTCCCACCTCCACCTTGAACTTCTCTGTTACCCCTACATCACACCTCACCACTGTCTCACAGCGAGCATACATGTCCTGCACCGGTCTAATATACTTCGATGACAATCTAAGTACTTAAAATCCTCCAATTTCTTGATCTCCACTCCCTGTAGCCTCACCGTTCCACCCGAGTTCCTCTCATTCACACACATATATTATGTAAAAAAATAACAAAATAAATATATGTGTACACATATAGGCCATACTTGTCCACGTTGTAACGTGAGAAATTTATGTTACAAAGAAACTTTTTTTTTAACTTAACATACCGTTAACATCCACACATACATCCTAGAAATGCTTTTTTTTCCAAACAGTTGCTGTAACACGGCTGATGAAAAAGATAAATAATAAGTAACACAAGTAAAAGTCCATCTGTCCATCCATTTTCTATCCCCACTTTGTCCTACTCCAGCTAAAACCGGTAAAGTCGTCTTCTTCGGTGTCGGCCTCAGAATTTCACGGTGATTTCATTGGTCCGATGAGATGAGGCCAAATGTTTTGGCGACATGAAGCTCCCAAAAACAACCATAAATTAGCCGCATCGTTGTTTGAGCGTTTAAAGTGTGTGAAATTAAGTAGCCGCTTATCGTCCGAAAATGACGATATTCATTCAGGGCTGTTATTTCTCAGACGAATTCCGAGCTTTCGCCACCACGCACCCGGAGTACGCCAAGCTGTTCACCACCTACCTGGAGCTCCAGAGGTACCAGGCCATCCAGGGCGCCAGGCCGGGGGACCCGGAGTTCACCTGCTCCGACGAAAGCCTGGAGGACAGCGCCTCCGATAAGAAGGACGACTGAGAGGAAAACGGCGGCGAGGCACCAGTCGATTGACAACCACCACCCGATTGACTTTCAGCGAAGTCGTCACATCGCAGCAGCTCCACTCTAGGTCTTGTGCTTGCCTTTTTTTTTTTTTTTTTTTTTTTTTTTAGGTAGACCGTTTTCTTTGTGTTTTTTTTTTTTTTTTTTCAGAGCGCTTCTGTTTTTGGATTTTTAGTGCCTTCATAGAACGCGTTGCTGCCGTACGGGAGCCGTCGCAGAGCGAATAAATTAGCGGCGTCGCTAAGAAAAGCGGGCGAAGGCACCCATCTTTTTAATCGTGTAAAATCCTGCAACTTTCTGATGTCAGCAGCTTCACCCTTATAGTCCCACCCCCCCACTCCCAGATCATAATTAAAACATTTTTACCATGTTTTTGGCTTGAATTACTTTTATTCCCATGGTACTCCTGCTCGGACGAAGATGCGCCCCTTGTGATTATTATTATTATTATTATTTATTTCTTTATTTATTTTTTGTGTTTGTTTCCCCAAAACCTTTTTAAATATAAGTAAAGAGTCTTTGTGCTCCACGCGTTGCAGTATAATTAGTCTACAAGCTTTATTAAGGTCTACCCACCCGATGCTTTGTATCGAGACTGTGTTTTGGGAGAGCAGACATGCTGCGTATCACACTTTTCGTATTTTCCCGACTCTCTCCGGGAAAACGCAAAGCCGGCGTGTAATTAGCCGGGGGTTCGCTTTGCGTGCGTTTGTACGTTATCCATTTGCATTTCCGCCGAAGATTTATTTATCGCCTGCTGCTGAGACAGCAAGAGTGTCTGCGCGGCTTTAAGTTCACTAAAGCAAATCCGAAAAAATAGGGCAATTTGTGAGCAAAAAGGCAACAGCGGTTCTTCGGTGTATTCCAGAGGGGCGCGCTTTCAGATTAACAAGCGGATATTTACTTTACCGGGAGCGGATTACAGCTGTGGTTTATTGTTAACACTGCAGAGTTTGCTTTCCAGAATAGAATTAGAAAACAAGCGGCTCTGTTTTGTATGTAATATGCAAACTGAAGGAAACTTTGTTTATAATGAGGGAGGGGAGAAGGCGATGAATGGGTTTGAGCGGGGTTGTAGTTCTCCAAATGGCCACTAGGTGGCAGCAGTAACCTTTTACAGGAGAAAGCACGGCTTTTCTGACTGACTGCATGATCCAGGTGCAAGTCAATTTTTACTGATACTGATTTTTTTTTAACTTAAATTTAATTTCTAACCAGCAAAATAACATGTTTTTAAATCACACCCTTGTTTCGAAACGGCGAGCAACGCCCGCGCTTTTCCGCCCCGCAATCAACTCGAGACAGAACGCGGGGATTCAAGCCGGACCTCACAGCGGTTCCAAAGCACCGTATCTCAATGGAAATGATCATTTATGAATTATCGGGAGTCCCGAAGCGGTTTCCTCCCTTCCTTTTGCTCGGGCCCCTCTTTGACCCCACCTGCTGTTTCCTGTCAGGTGGATGATAACGAAGCGATTTGGAAGATTTTATCATCAAGGAGTACGATATGGATGAGACGGCTGTGCTGTTGGGGTTATTGAAGACAATGTGAATTATTCCCTTGGAGGACACCCTTAAGGAAGGGCGTTCTTGGGAATCAGCTTTCTCTCGGCGCAGGTGCCGTATTCTGCTGCATTTTTCCCGTGGGTGGCCGCGATACCAAATCCCAGTTCGCCTCGCGCCGATGCGAGCGCTGGACGTTTTGACGGAAACGCTCGCGCGTCGACGCCCACCGAAGACAGACGGGCCGAAATGAATGATGGCGAGCGCGGGCCGCTTCATTAACAACCCCCACCGTCAGACGAAGCGGTGATTACCAGCCTCCCATTTCCCCCCGCTTTCAATTTGTTCTAACCTTTTCAAACGCGGAGAGGCTCATTTCTTTTTAATCGAAATCGATGAGGCGGCGTGGAATCAATCAAGTCACATCGCTGGCGACCGCGCCGGCGACCGCGTGAATCCGGCGCCACCCAGAGCGCCGGCGCTCCTCTCCGGCCCCGCGCTACACGTCTCCCTCCGCACGGCTGTTGTATATTGCTGTATCCATTTCACCGCCGCCCGGGGGTCTCTGCTGTCACACTAGATTGCGGGCGATATGCATCGGTAATCCGATTTTGGCCTCTTGGAGACCCGGGTGAGCGAGCGGCTTCTGTTCGGCGGAGCCAAACCGGACGCAGGCTCCATATGGACTCGCTGCGCCGGGCCGGACGGAAAGGTCAGCGGCGACAGGCCTCGCCGTTAAACTGATCTGACACCGGGACGGGGACGTCTCCATCCGAACGGGGACTTCGTGTTTTTTTTTTTTAACCTGCGGAAAAATCAAAAAACGCCCCAATTTCGCCTCGTGTGAATTACAACGGCTTTCAGAAAGCGTTAATCAAAACGCAGTAAATCCGGGTCTGGATCTGATCCCAAGAACCTGTCGTGACAACAAACGTTGATAAACGGCGATAAAATACAGCCCGGTCTACCTTGCAGGTGTCCCGATGAGTTGCTGCGTTAAGCTAAAACAGCACGGCAGGAATTTTTATTTTAAAAAAACCTCACGTATCTTACTGGACTGGAGCGCCGCCGCACCGTAAATGGAAGCCACCTGAGATGTGTATTTCACAGCTGGGTGGATGTTGAACCCTCCGTGGCAACGCCGCCTCTCTTTTGCGAGGACGCCGCGGAAACGCCATCATCCCGATCCCGAGTGATGCAAGGAGTTCATCTCCAAGCCGGCCGCCGTATTTTTTTTCTTTTTGTCACACCGCCTTTGGCTCCATCGGCCCGTCGGGGGAGATCCTCCAGACCTCATTGTTGGGTCTCCATATCGTGTCGGATGAAACCTTATTGATTCTCTCTTTGTTTTTCTTTGAGGAAAAGTGATTGTTCCTCATTTCCTGTTTGACAGCTTGTAAAAACAGGGGAGGATCCCGGCACAGGCAGGGCCGTCCAGAATCCCCCCGGTGCACCTCCAGACCATATTCTAGATTTTATTTTTGTTTTGTTTTTTTCTAGAGGACGGGTCAGTGCGAGGATGCGTAAAGCAAGACCAAAAAGTGATTTATTCTTTTTTTTTTTTTTTTCTAGTCGTTAGCTAGAGGCCAAATTGGGTGTGGAAATGTTTACGCCGTCTCGAACGCGGTGGGAAAAAAAAAAAAAAAACGTGATAAATCAACGTAGCTGGCGTTCGCCTTATCGCTTCAAGGAAGCAATAGAGGAAATGTATCATGAGTCTCCTGTGTCTCTTCCGGCGATGACAAAACGTGGAAAGAACCGAGCAGGAATACGATATCTGGCCTAGAAATCCCAAGAGTGGTGCTGTATTTTTTTTTTTTTTTTTTTGCCTTCTTTTTTTTTTTTTTTTTGTCAAACGCTCACTCACAGCACAATAAGCACTCACACCAATGCTCCCGCTGTCAAGCTTCCACTTTCTTCTGCGCGCCCCCTAATTACCACCCGCCATTCAAACCCCACTCGCGTTCACGCTCTTTTTTTTTTTTTTGTCTTCCCTTCATCCCAGCGACCGGAGGGGGCGTGACACCCTTCCTCCCCCCGCCGCTCCCCCAACCCTCCAAAAAAAATTAAGGACTCTTTTAATATATAGTCGAAGGAGGGTTTTTCCAGGCGGGGCCATTAAATTTGTTTTTTTCTTTTTTTCCCCCCGAGTGTCACCTTTGATTTGACGTTTTTTGCTTGTGCACCTCTTCCAGATGTGTGTGTGTGTGTGTGTGTGTGTGTGCGCTGCCTTCACCCCCCTCATAAACGGAAATCCCACAATCGGTCCGTTTGTTTATCTCATCCATTGGATGGAGCATGTGTGGTGAGGTGGGGGACTTAACATTACTTCGCTGCTTAAATCCTTACAGATACTAACAAAGCTCAGGGGAAAGAGAAGCTTAAAGACACTTGACCTTTTCTTGAGGCAGCGGCCGGGGGGAGGAGGAGGAGGGAGGGGAGGCTTTTTTTTTTTTTTTTTTTGAATCAGAGGGCTTTAACGGGGGCCCGAACAAAACAAACCCACTTCAATGCTAAATCCATGACCCCATTACCATGTGGTAATGGCACGTTAAGTCCATGGAATGAGCAAACCAACACCAAAAAAAGTATGTATATGTGTATATATATATATATATATATATATATATATATATGTATGTGTGTGTGTATGCGTGTAAATGCTGCTCCAAAAAATAAAGGGAACACTTCAACACAATGTAACTCCCAAGTCAATCGCACTGCTGTGACATCAAACTGTCCTCTTTGGAAGCAGCACTGATTCATTTTGACTTGTTTTAAGGACATTATATCAAAAGTTGGATCAGTGTGTTTTTCCACTTTTATTTTGAGTGCGACTCCAAACCTAGACCTCCATGGGTTCATACATTTGATTTTCATTAAAAAATTTTGTGTGATATTGTTGTCAGCACATTCAACTATGTAAAGAACGAAGTATTTAATATGAATATTTCATTCATTCAGATCAAGGATGTGTTATTTTAGTGTTCCCTTTATTTATTTGCACACTGTATACATATATATATATATACTGCGTGCAAAAAATAAAGGGAACACTTAAACAACACGATGTAACTCCAAGTGTCCCCTTTATTTTTTTGAGCAGTATATATGTATGTGTTATTTTTGTTATGTTTTTGTGTGTGTGTGTGTGTGTTTGTGTGTGTGTGTGCGCGTGTGTGTTGATATGTGTATATTGTCTGCCTGTATAAATGTGTATATACACGTATTTATGTATACATATATATATATATATGTAGATATATGTGTGTGTATATATGTATTTACACACATATGTCTAAGACTAGTCATTTTTCAACAAAGGGCAACCTCACTGTCAAAGCATTCTAGAAGTCAAAGTTAAAAACAACATACATGATGTGCGTTTTTATATTTTTAGATATATATATATATATATATATATACACACACACACACACAAGCGCATCCCCTCATTGGCTGCTGTGGGTTCCTGTTTACATTCAGATCAGGTGAAAAAAGCGGATTTGGGGGGTTGGGGGTGATGGCGGTTTGTAAGTCTGACCCAGAGCAGACGCGCCGGGTTCAACCCAGGGGTTTCGTACTGCGAGCGCAGAGAGGCCGCGTCCCGTCGCATTAGCTTCTCATCCCGGGGTTTGACGCAGGAGCACCTGAACCTTTCCAACGAGAGAGGGAGATCCGGTACAGTGCGGGTCGAAGGAGGCATGTTGGTGATGTTTTAATCGTGTTAGCGATTAGCGCTTCCACCTCACAGCAAAAAACGCAGTTTCACTTCCATGCACGCCGTGTTTTCCCAGTACCTGCGTGGGTTCCCTCAGGTTTTCGGGGTTCCCCCTCCAGCCCGAATCCTGCAGGAGGTTCACTGGCGACGTGCAAATGACTGAGGGAACATTTTTGTCTCCATATGACGTGTGAATTGTTGTACATCTCAATGATATGGGCAGAAATCGTGAACAGTTTATATGACGAATGAATGTCTGACTGAGAGTGAATGGTTTCACCTTTTTATATGATCTGTGAATGAGAGGGTGAATGGTTGTCTAAATATGACGTGAATTAAAGTCTATGTCGCCTTGTAATGGATTGGCGACACGCCTTTCGCCCAATGGCAGCTGGGATCGACTCCAGCATCCCCGCAATGGCTGGATGAATGAATGAATGAATCCAATTGATGCAGTCAGGGTTTGTTTTGTAATCTTACCTGGCTGTTGAACTAACGCCACAGATTTACAAGTGCGCCAAAGTACGACAGGCCGTGCGGTACGCGTCACATCGGGCGTAAAGGCAGCACATCTGGCAACTCAGGGCTCCGGATGCAAATGTACCTGCAACGTGAGGGGTGGGGGCAAACAGAAATATTATCCTTTTCTTGTTACCTGGTCCTTCGGCTTCACCATCGCCGCAGTTATTCAATCTTTGCGGACGAAACGCCCAAAACCAGCCCCATTAGGGTTTTATAAAACAAGCCCAGAAGAGCAAAGAGGACATTCATTGACTTTAATGGGATGAACTGATCAACCATATCTAATAGAAATCATTGCTCCTGGCAAAAGCCGACGCGGAATTGAATTACGCATTGGAACACAATGCTTTTACGGCTTCTTAGAAAAAACCCTAATCCGATCACTTTGCCTCTGAGAAGAAACAGATAAAGTCCGAATCATAACCCCCCCCCAAAAAATAAAATAAAATAAAGTTTGGCTTCACGTGAGAGCCAAGTTCCAATGTGAAGCTTTGCTAATTTTGCGGCGTGCGTGCGAGAAGGTTAAATGTCGGCGATATGGAGGATCTACTCTTCTAGCACAGGTGTCTCCTGTATTTATTTATTTTTAAATTGAGCTTGTGATAGAACAGGTGGACCAGAACCTTCACCCCTCCCCATCAAAAATAAATAAAATAAAATAACATAAAATAAAATAAAATATATTAAAATAAGATAAAATGAAATAAAATAAAATAAAATAAATGATAACACAGCCCTGCTGTTTGGCTGCAAAAAAAAAAGCTGCAACTTTATGGGAACTCCTGAAGTTGCCATCTAACTGTGGAGGGGAGGAAGAGGGGGTTGGATGGGCGGGAGTAGGGGGTGTGCAATTATAAGATATCACGTGGAGGAGAGAGAGGAAGCGGATTTTTAAAAGCTCGCATTTGATATCGTCCCCGCCGGAGGAAGGGAGGCGAGTCTTCAAAGTTTCCCCAGGATGGGCCGCCTGCCCTCAGACGCGTCTGGACACCGGCGGCATCGGGTCATGGAGAGGCGGACCTAGACGCGACCAAGTACGCACGGACGGCTTTTTTTTTTTCCATGTGCATGGTGTTTGTGGGGGGGGCTGGAAGGTTGGGTGGGCGTGGGGGGGTCGTGGGATAGTGCATGAGGGGAGCGAGGGTTGAGGGTTCAATTCCCACAGCCGCCGCGCATCCACATAGGCGTTTATCCCGCCTTGTCGGATCTCCTTCCACCCGTTGTTTTTGTCTTTACGCGCCCGTGCACACGCACACACACACCCACACGCACGCACGCAGACGAGAACCCCCCCCCCCACACACACACACACACCACCACCACCACCACACACACACAACCATAGTAATCCGCGTTCCTCGCCGCGCGTTATTTGCGCTCCTCTCCACTTTACGCACGGACGCCGAGCCTCTCCAAAAACCTGTGTGCGTGTGCGTGCGTGTGTGTGTGTGTGTGTGTGTGTGTGTGTGTGTGTGTGTGTGCATTCTCATCTCTCCCCCTCCAGCCCATGTGCGCGACCGCGTCCGTTGCACGCCCGGCGGAGAACCCTCGCTCGTCCGCTCCTCGCCAGCGAGACAGCCGCCCTCGTCCGAGCGCGCCGATCCCGTCCGCAGCCGCAGCCGCCGCCGTCGCAGCCGCAGCCGCAGCCAGGACCCGCAGGGGGCCGTGAGGAGCACCGCCGAGATGAACATCCAGATCCTGCCCGAGCACAAGCTCTCGTCGGTGGCCCCGCTGAAGCAGTGCAACGTGGAGAAGAAGGAGGTGGAACTGATCCTGGTGAAGGACCAGAATGGCGTGCAGTACACCAGCTCCTCCATCATCCCCGACGCCGGCGGGCCCCGCACCGGGCCCCCCGGGGCCCCTGCCGAGGACGAGCGCGAAACTTGGGGCAAGAAAATAGACTTTCTCCTGTCGGTGATTGGCTTCGCAGTCGACCTGGCCAACGTGTGGAGATTCCCTTACCTGTGCTACAAGAACGGAGGAGGTGAGTGCCAGGATAGATTTAGTCATCTCTATTTTATGGCAGGTGATCCACCTGCAGTCACACGGTTCCTGCAGGTGGATCGACAGTAAAATTAAATAAAATCAAAAATAAAAGCCCTCTCCCGGCTGAGAATCCGCGACGTTAAATCGTCAATTTAAATGAAAAGTCGTCTATGTTTCTACCGGATTGTTTGCTTTGCTTTATCGTCTCACCCGGTCAAGATCTGAATTCATGTTTTTTTTTTTTTTTTTTTTTAATTCATTCAATTGTTTAAAAGTTAAAAAAAAGCAGGGGGCTCTTTTAACTTTCTTTGGCACAGAGGAGAAAGCGGGCACCGTACGCCCGACTCGCTTTTACGTATTCGGCGAAGACGATGCTCGAGAAGTTACCCGGGAAAGGTCACGGCCTCTTGTCGGGAAGAATAAAACAAAACACCTTTCGGTTTAAAATGTAGCGATGGGTCAGAGCCTGGCGACGGCGCCGACGATTTGTTCGGCGACAGCGAAGGCCGTAACGGATGGACTGTTTTCGGGTCGCCGAGGAAAGGGCGTCGCGTGGAGGGATTGTTCGGAAACACAATGTCGCTTTACCTTCGACCCCTCATCACAACAGAGCGCTCGCTAGAAGGTGGTCGCCGTCCTCTTGTTTCGGGCGGCGCCTCCATTCATGCGGCGAGAGTCAACATGTTGTTTCCCCCCGCGAGCCTCAAAGGCTGGAGCCCCGTCGGCCCGGCCCGCGTCAATCATATCGGCCCTCAGCAAAACGTATTCATGGCCGCGGATAATGTGTCACTGGCCGCGGACAATGACCCAAGAACAATTATGAGCGCTCCTTTCCTTGTCGCTAAACGTGTCGCTGCAGAAAAAATAAAATAGCTTTCCTGCCCGTGGGGTCACCGTGGCTGTTTGCCCTCAGATGTCAAGACTCGCTTAAATGTATAGGAATTTTTTTCACCCTTTAAAGGTAAAAAAAATAACATAAAATCCCTTGTTCACCGTAGGTTTACTGAAGTGGTAGACACACAACTCCAGTCGAGAGGAGACAGAACCACCACAACACCCGTGTGTGTGTGTGTGTGTGTGTGTGTGCGTCTGGGCGAGCTAAAACCGAAGTTCAGACAGGACCCGTATGTGATCGGACCACTCAGAATGTGCCCCTCATTCCAAACCCTTTTCTTGTAATAATTGATACTAAAAACAGTAATCACATTAAAATGCATTAGAAATATAGAAATAAAGCACAAGTACTTCTGTGGTGAATTAAATATGAATTCATATTATCTAAATGAAGTCGGACTGTTACATGAATGAACAACCTGTTCATTTGAAATGAGCCGGGATTTTAAAAGTTATGGACGAACCGACCATTCCGGCCACTGATTCGGATCCGCCATGCAGTTCCTTTGGGCAAATCAGAAATATAAATATAAATGCCGTATAAATGCCAACGAGGCCGGGGGAAAAAAACACGACGGCAATTAATGACCTAATCCTATTCCACTGTATTATTTACGATCCAAATTGAGACTACAAGACCGCTTCAGTTTTAAATCCTTTGACTAATGCTAAAGTTTCGACTCAGTTTTGAGGAAAATAAAAAGGCCTTATGTCTCACAGAGAGAGTTTCAAATCCACCTTTCGGGGTCAGACCGACGTCCATCAGTCCTGGCGTCTTTAAGAGCCACTCGGGAGAGAAGTTTTGGAAACAACCATTATAGTATAATTCCGCAGTGTTCGTTCTGGCGCTGATCGCTCTGAGAAGTGTGTGACCTTGACTGATGACTCCTGGCAGCGCGGTTGGTCCGCACACAGAAACAGCCGTCAACGGATCTCTATTTGGACGGGCGGTCGGGGCCGGAGGCGAGGAGGGAGACGCGGCGGAGCGCCGAATGATGAATATATTTGCGTTTCCTACCTGCGCCCATTTTTCCTGTCGGGGAAATATCCCCGCTGTATGATGAAATGCCGAGAAAGACTCGTGCGGAGCCGCGTTTTGGAAAGCATTCCTGAAGCTCGGACGCCAGGCGGGTTCTTTTAATCGACATTAATGAGTTAAGCTGCTGAAAGAGACTCAAGCTTCATCGGAAAAAGGGCACCGAAAAGTACAAAACCTCGACGTCCCGCTCTTTGGTAGTTCTGACACGCTCTCTCTCTTTAATACGTGCGTTGTGATGTTCGTCGCTTCTAGATAAATCCTTATCTTTGTCATGGCTTCTCAGGCGCGACGGCCGGACCCCCCCCACCCTCCCCTCCCCCGCCCGCCTCACTGGCAGGAGAAGACAAATAAATGTGGGAATAAATTTTAAGAAATATATAAGTAGCGTCTACATTAGGCAGGATGGTGACTTAAAATAAGAAATCTGGATTTCTTGCTGTTTTTACTGTGTTTGCCGCCGTGATGCACTCATGTTCCGTAAAAATGAGAGACGGCCGTAAAGGTGTGAATAGCAATTATCGTCGGGATGTGTTTTTCGCTTTTGAGTGTGTTTTTCCTTTTCTCTGCCTCCACGAATGGACCGGCGCAGGGGTCACATGGAGGAAAATCTATTCTCACGTGGGTTGGACGGGTAAAATCATGACGATGAATAGTGATCGCTCTTGGATCCGAACAATCCTGGTTCGATTCCCGGTTCCTGCGATTGTTTCGAAGTGTTGTTGAGCAGAACCCCGAATTGCTCCCCTGGCGCCGCTAGATGGCTGCCAACTGCTCATGGTTCATCCATTATGGGTCAAATGCAGTGAATTTCCCGCAAAGGATGAATAAAAGTACAATAAAATAATAAACATTAACTACTGTTAATGTACCTATCGTTCAATTCACCCCTTAAACCTGGTATCTTTTAGCTTTGCTTGCCAGATTAAACGTGTTTGTTGAGTTTGACACCTCTGGTCCAGACCGAACTGCTCATTTCGACGGCCGAAACTAAACGACGGCTACATTCTTTCGCGCCCGTGGCAACCGGCCTGCCCTCTTTGACCAGGAAGCCGGGAATTCGCCTCGGACTGCAAAATTCTGTCGAAGTGATAATCCGCGTGTGTGAAAACTAATGGCGGGTCGATGCATATTTCCCGCCCGCTCTATCGAGGAAACTCAAAGCTGCCTGCCGGCTAAACATCCAAATATGACATCACTTCCCCGCCGGGAGGCTGGAAAGGTGGTGTGTGTACCTCCCCAGCTTTGACTGGACGCAGCCGGTTGCATGACACCACACACACACACACAATCGCACTGCGCGGAGTTTGTTTCTGCTCACAGGCTTCTTGCGGGGAAGCTCTCGTCCGAATCCCATTTAAACCCGACGCTTCTTTTCCGTAGGACCTGCCAAATCACGTTAGCAGTGGAAAAGGGGAAGGTCGGGTGTTTAGAGAAGCGGAGATGGAGATTCTTGTCGGCGTTGGCTTAAAAAAAAAAAAAAAAAAAAAAGGTGTTTTGTCTGGCGCTGGCGTGTCGTCTCGCCGCCATCCCTCAATCCGAGGATCTCGATCCCGAAAATAATTGAAAAGCCTCCTCGTTGTGCTTTCTTACCAGACCACAGAGTGATGCAGGAGGCGAGAGGAGCGTCATCCAATATCAACAGCTCTCCGAGATTTATTTGTTATTTTCCCTCTCTCTCCTTCCAGGTGCCTTTTTGATCCCCTACATTCTTTTCCTGGTCATCGCCGGGATGCCGCTGTTCTACATGGAACTCGCCTTGGGCCAGTACAACAGGGAGGGGGCAGCGACAGTCTGGAAAATATGCCCCATCTTTAAAGGTGAAGCGCGACCCTCATTCACCCTCATGGCCTCATTCTTGTCTAGTTTTTAAAAATCTTCCATCACTTCTCAGTCCGTTGCCCTTTCGTTTCATCCCTCCGTTCTCGTCCTTTGACCCCCTTGTGTCCTGATGTACAACTTGCAGCTAATCTACCTGTCGCGTCATCGCTCTCTCTCTCCACTCCCTGATGGTTTACATTTCATGTTTTACCCTGTGCTGTGCATCAGCCCCCGCGGCGCCATGGAAACCGCCCCGTGATTTTGATGTAATGACATAATTGGCTGACCGGCATTTGCGCGGACTGTCGTGCAAACTTGCGTTTGGACTCGACGAACTCTTGCTAGGCGGGACAGTTAGCTTTTACCGCCTCACGGCAAGAAGATCCGCCGGTTTGATTCCGACAAGGCGCCGTTCTGTTTGGGGTCTCCGTGTTCTCCATGTTTTCTCCAACCGTCCAAAAACAGGCAGGAGATTCATTGGTGAATCTAACTCGCCCAGGCGCGTGAGAGTGAAAGTTAATTCTCGTCGAAATCTTCTCGTCGTGGCAACTGGACTTGAAATTCTTCACCTGAACGCGTTTCTCATCCGGGAAACGTCTCCTTCAGTTCTTACTGAGACGCCTTCAAGTGAAGAAATTCAAGTCCAGTTGCCACGACGAGAAGGTTTTCGACAAGAATTCACCACAACCCGGACGACTGAGAACCTCCTTTTTGGATGAGAGGGTGAACTGTCTCTATATGATGGGTAAAAAGGCTGTATAATTCTATACATTATATGAATGAGTGAGTGAATCTGTTCATATGAGGCGTGAATGACTACAGCGACCCTTAGAATAGAAAAGAATATGCAAGAAAAAAATATCAAAAATAAAAAACTCAAAATACACAGTGTTAACAGTATATATAAACCGGTAGGACTTGCAACTAAGCAAGTTTTTGACAATATATAAACAGTATATATAGTGTATACACTGCTCAATAAAATTAAGGGAGCACTAAAATAGCACATCCTAGATCTTAATGAATGAAATATTCTTATGAAATACTTTGTTCTTTACATCGTTGAATGTGCTGACAACAAAATCACACCAAAATTATTCATGGAAATAAAACGTATGAACCCGAGGAGGTCTGGATTTGGAGTCACGCTCAAAATGAAAGCGGAAAAACACTCCGGGCCGATCCGACGTTGATGTAATGTCCTTGAAACGCGTCAAAATGAATCCGTGTTGCTTCAAGTGGACACTTTGTTGTTTAAATATTCCCTTTATTTTTTCGAGCAGTGCAGGATAGCGCAGGATACACCGTATAGATCATGAATGAATGATAACTCATACTCTCATGTATTTTTAATTCAAGTCTCCGGTTTTAAGCTGCTTTTTGTTGAATAGCTTCCAGGCTGCGCGTCTCCTCGCACTGCGAGGTGCGTCGCTCCGCCTGCAGTAACGTTGGAAATGAAACAGGAGCGGCAGAAGTATGTAGACCGTCAAAAGGGGGGAATCTGCAGCTTAACATCCGAGTACCATCTATTGCAAGCCTGTGGGAGTGATATATGTACCGAGCGGTGATGAGAACAGGGGGGAAACGGGAGAACCGTCCCGAAGATAAATACCAACGATTGCTCACTACGTTTTCCAGTTTTTCCAGGTTTTGGATTTATACTTTTCTCTGATTTCTGCGCTGATAAAAGGCATTTACCTGCAAGTTTTCGAGGGAAATCAAATGAGTTTTCAGAGAAAGATGGTGACTTATTGATTTTTGTCTCGTATAAATATCTCTATAAATTCACTTTTATAGTTCAATTCGCGTCCCATCACCTAAATCATTCAGAAACTAATTATTCATAAAATTCCAGACCCTAAAATTCCAGAATGTGTTCCAGATCCGATCTGAATAAACATGAACCAAGAGCGATTTGCATGCTCGCAAATTGACAAATGCAAAACAAAGATGTGAATCAATTGAAGGAGTCAAATCCACAGAATAATCAATAGACTTATATATCAATAACACTTGATAAGTTGATTCAAAACCTGATTTAGAAAGGATATCATTTATACATATAAATAACTTGTAAACTGCCTGTTGTAGGTGTAATATCCACACTTTTCCTTTTCTTTTTTTCTTCCAAGGAACAGTAAGAGGGGCAGAGGAAAATAGTTAAAGCTTCAAATTTTCAATTTCCGGTCGAGATAAATTATTTTTTCCATTTTGATATTGTTTTTGATTCATATGAGTATTTAATCCAACAAGTTGAAAAATACCAAAATAAATTGACTGAATCCAAATCAGGCTCAGACTCAGACGCTGAATACGACTCTGAATCAAAATCAGACTCAGAATCAAAATCACTCACAGACTAAGAAACAGAATAAGAATCACCCAGCATCAGATTCAGATTCAGATTCAGATTCAGATTCAGATTCAGATTCAGAATCAGAATCAGAATCTGATTCAGTATCAGAATCAGACTGGAAATCAGAATCTCACTGACTCAGTCTCAGGATCATATACCAACGCAGAATCTAATCTAAGTGTCAGATTCAGAATCAGAATTAGAATCAGATTCAGATTCAGATTCAGATTCAGATTCAGAATCAGATTCAGAATCAGGATCAGGATCAGATTCAGAATCAGAATCAGAATCAGATTCAGAATCAGATTCAGAATCAGATTCAGAATCAGAATCAGATTCAGAATCAGATTCAGAATCAGATTCAGAATCAGGATCAGATTCAGAATCAGTATCAGAGTCAAAGTCAGAGTCAGAGTCAGATTTAGACAAAGACCAAGACTGACTCAGACCCAGAATCAGAATCCATTAAATCACTCAGAATGGAATCATACTCAGGTGCTGAATCAGATTCTGAATTAGAATCAGATTCAGAATCAAAATTCACTCACAGACTAATACACAGAATAAGAATCACTCAGAATCAGATTCAGATTTAGACTCAGACTTAGACTTAGACTCCGAAGCAGACTCGAAATCAGAATCACACTGACTGAGTCTCAGGATCATACTCCGACGTAGAATCTGATGCTGATTCAGCATCAGATTCAAGCTCAAAGTCAGTATCAGAATCAGATTAAGAATCACTCAGAATCAGACTCAGACTCTGACACAGATCGCTCAGACAAAGACATTGAACCAGTGAATCAGAATCTGTGTCAGAATCAGAACCACTCAGACTCAGAATCAGAAAAAGAATCACTCAGAATCAGAATCCTAATCAGAAAACCCCTGTTGTGGCAAAAACTTGAGATGTTTTTATTAAGAGTACGCAGATGCTGGATTTGTACCGAGCAGTAAATGTCCCTACATTACGCCGTGATGGAAAAGAACTCCTATTCAAAAAAGCACTTGCGTTCTATCTGTGCTATCCAGGCGTGGGATACACAGTGATCCTCATCGCCCTGTATGTCGGCTTCTACTACAACGTCATCATCGCCTGGTCTCTCCACTACCTGTTCTCCTCCATGACCACGGAGCTGCCGTGGCTGCGATGCGACAACAGCTGGAACAGCCCGAACTGCACCGACCCCAAGGCCATCAACGGCTCCGTGCTGGGCAACGGGACCTCCTACGCCAAGTACAAGATCACCCCTGCAGCGGAGTACTACGAGTGAGTCTTTTTTTTCCCCAATCACACAATTATTTTGTGTATTAGACACTCACGCAAACCGTGTTTGAGGCGAGAAGTGACTGTCGAAGTCCCGTCCCTTGAAAAACCCTCATCCACGCGAGGAACGCAGCGGCGACACAGCGGGACTCGGTCATTATCGATGCCGTGTATAAATAGAAAATGTAAAATGAGGTCAGATGTCATGTTTGAAGAGCACCGAAAAAGGAAACTTCTTCTGTTTCCACTTGAAAAAAGGTCAGAGTTCCTCCGGCCTCTTGCGAAGAATAACTCCGCGGCGCACAGGAAGTCTGAAACGGACACGTGCTAAGCGGCAGGCAAGGGATAAATCCGAAGTCATTTACATCCACGACGACGGCGGCGGCGTCCCCTTCAGTTAGCGTCCCCCCCCTGCGAAGTGCGATGACGTTTTACTCAAACGAGCCTTTCCCTTCGAAGGCGCTCGCGTTGTGAAATAGGACTCAAGGAAAAGACTAAAAGACTCGGATTGTGAGTTACACGGTGGATGTGCGAAGAGACGGATCCCGTTGGGGACCGTAAATCCTCCCGCTCACGCCTCGCTCCGACCACGGGACGGGTGCCAGGGCTCAGCATGGGAACCCCAGGCCAACTGGGTAAACAATTCTCTTGCTTCACCTCTTACAGTCCACTTCATCCTCAAAAAACCTCGCTATTTTCAGACGGGCAGGAACACTAGCGAGGAATCACGGTATAGAATAGCAAACGGCGCGGTTCAATCGGGTTGAAAATGTTATGAAATGTTATGAAAATATCCGGTGTTCTACTTTACTGAAACGGGGCGCCGCATGCTGCTGCTTGTTTCGACAGCGCTTCGATTCCCGCCGAGCGGAAATGTATTAACATAGCAACCGCGGCGGACCTCGGCGACGACTTAAGAGTTGCGGCGTGCGGAGCGGCGTTCGACACCAAAACCGATATTTGCTTTTCTTGGCACTCTATTTTGGTCTCCGCCATTTTTTTTTCTTCATTCATCAGCAGCTCCGTGGCCTGTCGTGAAAGTCCTCAACTGTTAATCCACTATTATATACAGGACTGTCTCAGAAAATTAGAATGTTGTGATAAAGTTCTTTATCTTCTGTAATGTAATTACAAAAACAAAAATGTCACACATTGTAGATTCATTACAAATCAACTGAAATATTGCAAGCCAGTTATTATTTTAATATTGCTGATTATGGCTTACATCTTAAGAATGTCAAAAATCTTATCTCAAAATATAAGAATATCATGAAAAAGTAATTTTTGTGTTTTTAATTGCATTACAGAAGATAAAGAACTTTATCACAATATTCGAATTTTCTGAGACAGTCCTGTATACTAGAATAGCAACAAATGAATGGGGCAATGCAAACGGGTGCGACTTGGTGAATAAATATAATCATTTTTGACCCTTTTTTCTATAAAACTGTGCTTAGCCCGACAAAAAAAGAGGACATCTCAATGTCAGTCGAATACACGAACCAACTTTCGCACAAAGATCTGGGCTTTTATAAGATTTTATAATGAGGAGATGTTGCAATACAGAAATACTTCAAAGAGTTTGGTATTTAAAGATAAAGCCGTCTCGTACCGTTGATTCATGCAAAATTATGCAATCTTGAAATTTATTTTGTTCGGGGCGAGAATCCAAACGCGCTTTCCTCCAAACCCCGTAATATAGATCGAACGTTTTTAGAGCGGTTTTATGGAGAAAAGGCTGAAACAAGTGTACGCGAAGTTTGAGCGTAGGCTCGTTTGATCTGCTTTAAAAGAAAAATGCGTGCATCATGGTTTCTTTTTGGGGAAAATAGCTTAGCAAACATCGCACCCAGCAGGTTCAGATGGCTTTTAAATTGGGGCCTTTTTTATTTCTTCTGATGTAGCGCTGAAGCTGTGCTAACAGCGACTGCAGAGAAGGTGCTAGCTTGCATTGCTGTTATTTTTACACTTGGACTGTAATGGAATTTAATTGGAGATCCTACAAAACAGGTAAACACAAAGAATGGCAAATGCTAGCTGCTACCTGTTTACCACCGTTCAAAAACACATAAATAATGTAACACAAACGTGAATCCCGTGACCCTCCAAAGTAACGTGACGCAACTTAATATCATGAAAGGAGGCGTTAAACCGATGATGCAACGAGACTCAATGCAGCGTAACCTGATGCTAGATAACAAATGCGACACAATGCTACCTGTTTCATAACGCACGGTAACCGAATGCGTCACAACAATTGTTTGGAATCGACTGGTAGTTTATCAATAAAAATGGATCACGCTAACGCGTAGCATTTGTTTTTTATTGCTAGCCTGCGTTAGCCACATCAGAAAGTAACCTGAAAGTAACCCTCCATTAGACAAGATCAGGGTATTCCAATGGATGAAATTGTATATAATTTTAATGATGAAGAGGAGATGTGTTGCAAATCATAATTTAAAAGAAAATCCATTTGAGTGCTTATTTGAGTGCCCTATAGTCGCCAAACAAGGCTGCATGCAAAACACTGCCAGGCTACATTGCAAAGAGAGTGGCTAATGGCAACGGCATAACAGAGTGTTATGATAGCGGCGTAAACCGGCCTCGCCGAGCGGCGATAAGAGTAAATGTGTTTAGAGTAACTGGGCCGAGGGGACTCGCTCGGTTTGATGTCGGAGTGAGCGTTTAGGGGCAGGGTGCTATCTGCGCTATCAGATCAACGAGGAGGCCTCGGGGCTTCGTAAACCCCACCGCGAGCCGTCCAGGTCAGAGCACAGATCTGTCATCCAAATTAGCCGATGTCCTCGAGTCGCTATCTTTTCTCCCCGAAGACCGAAAAGCTTTGAATTTATTACCAGACGGAGATAAGTAAAGAAGAGTTTCACAGATTGCCTGACTCGGCCTTGCGTGTTTCTGCGATTTTAGCTGTGTTTGGATGTTGTATAAGCAACCCTTGGGTATCAGATCCAAATCGTGTTCCGCCGTTTATCAGCTGGCATCACATGCCGAGCATATTTAATCCGGCCCGGGAACAGTCTTAAGACAAACGCGACGGGGAACAAAAGTGCTTTTAAACATTTTTACTGCGGGATACCGGCACGCGAGGAGGAGACGAGCCGTTCCGAGCGTGGAGACTTCTCACCCTTTAAAAGCATCGTGAAGGGGGTCTTTATTGGGTTCCTGTTTTGCCCGTACGCTCAGACGTCCCTTTCGCTGTAGCTCCCGAGGCCTTATAAGTACAATGTTTTGGTTCTGACCTGAACACGGGAGCAATTTTAACCCGATTTCAGGAGCAATGATAACAAGGTAATGCTGGTTTGTCGTGTTGCCGCGGGGCGGGGGGGGGGTCATTGCGCGGCGACGGCTGTCAGTTGCGGTTACGGGGAGCAAAGTCAGACACCCCCCGTTGTCGGCCTTAAATATTTTATTCCATACCTTTCAAGCAGCTTCAGTTTATAGACATACGATTTGAGCGTTGAATGACAAACGTCGGTTCCTTTCGCCGTGATGCTGCGCAGGGCCACGTCGTAACCGGCGTTTCTGGCCGGCCGGGCCCCCGTCCCCTCGGCGGAGGTGGTGCGCTCTGTTCCCGCTCACCCCCCTCCGCCACCGCCGCCTCCCACCGATGAGCAGACGTTCCGAGGAATGAGCGGCGCAGCTGGAAACGCTATCTCCTCCGAGAGAACAAGAAGCACTATCTATCTCCCCTGATGTCATAATAAAACACTTAGAGACGCCTCGGTCGGACAGGAGGGCTTTGGCTCTCCGACCGCGGTCGAACAATAACAGACATCATTACCGAATATTTAAAAGCATTTTTTAAAACTTTTTTTTGCAAATTCACCAACTCATCTTCTCTTTAATCGCAGTTTCACTCACTTTCGACTCCTTCAGTAGAACCCGGGTGGGATTTTTTCACTGTGTAAGAGAAATGCGTATAGTTTTATTAGACTTTGAAATATTGGAGATGATCTCCCGAATATTATCTTTCTGAAACTGATGAACGGCGGCATGTTAGCGCAGTGCTCAGCGCTTCGTAGAAGAAGGTCTCTGGTTCGAATGAGAGTGTGAATGTACTGTATGTCTCTATGATGGTCATATATTATAATACACCGCTCAAAAACACTAAAATAACTCATCCTAGATCTGGATGGATGAAATATTCTTATCAAATGCTTGCTAAAGTTGCGACTAAGTAATTTTTTGACAATATATAAACAGTATACATAGTGTATACACTGCTCAATAAAATTAAGGGAACACTAAAATAACACATCCTAGATCTTAATGAATGAAATATTCTTATGAAATATTTTGTTCTTTACATCGTTGAATGTGCTGACAACAAAATCACACAAAAATTATCAATGGCAGTCAAATGTTTGAACCCATGGAGGTCAGGGTTTGGAGTCACACTCAAAATTAAAATGGAAAAACACACCACAGACTGATCCAACTGTGATGTAATGTTCTTGAAACAAGTCAAAATGAATCAGTGTTGCTTCCCAAGTGGACAGTTTGATTTCACAGCAATGTGATTGGAGTTATTTATTTGTGTTATTTAAGTGTTCCCTTTATTTTTTTTGAGCAGTATATTATGTATGAATCACTTATATCAGCGATCCCGAAACCTTTTTTTGTATCATGGTTTTCTGCATAAAAATGTTTCCATGGGTTGTTCAAGGCGTGTGGGTTCAAATAATACAAACTTTTGTCAGTTAACGGTATTTAATCTGAATACAACAATTACTTGTTGTATTACGCAATTACAATATTAAGTGCGATAGTAAGGCGAAAGCGGAAACAGGAAGCAGTCATTTTTCAAAATAAGAGCCAGAAGGATTAATGGTGGCGGCGTGGCGCAGGAGGTAGACCAATCTCTTTTGGAACTGAGCATCACGGCATCGATTCCGGACTCTTCCAAGTGAGATAAAGGATAAATAAATGAATGAAAAACTATGATTTGTACCAAGAACAATTTTCTTCGCAGACAGCTACCAAAAGATCCATGACCAAATGGTTGTGCGTGTCAATATGACGCATGCACGAGAGAGTTAATATTCATACGTCTCATGTGACGTGAATGATGCTTTCTGTCGTGCGAATGGTTGCATGTCTCCATATGACGTCCGATTGAGCGAATGAATAGTTGTGCATTTCAATATGACATGTCAGGAGAGAGTTGATGTTTGTATCCTTCATGTGACATGTGAATGAGAGGGCCAATGGTCGTATGTCAATATGTGGGCTGAAAAGGTGAACCCCGCCTCTCGCTCAATGACGGTTGGGATCGAATAAGCGAGTGAATGTGTGTTGCCCGCAATCACCCTGTCGCTGTCCCACCGCAGGCGGGGTGTGTTGCACCTCCACGAAAGCAGAGGCATCCACGACTTGGGTTTGCCCCGCTGGGAGCTCACGCTGTGCCTGGTGGTGGTGGTCTTCATCCTCTACTTCAGCCTGTGGAAAGGCGTCAAGTCTTCGGGAAAGGTACACACCAAGACCGCGGCGACGTCACAGCGAATCTATCGGTCGTCGTTCGTCTCCATCGACCCGCTCTGCTCTCGCGCCCCAGGTGGTGTACATCACGGCCACCATGCCCTACGTGGTGCTATTCGTCCTGCTGATCCGAGGAGTCACCCTGCCGGGTTCCATGGACGGCATCAGGGCCTACTTACACATCGACTTCAAGAGGCTCAACAACCTAGAGGTCAGAGAAAACGCCGCGGTTGCTGCAAGTAAATAAACGCTGGTTAGCGGGAATGTCGCATTCAACACTTAAAAAAGTGAGAAACTTGATTTGAGGATTATGGTAAATGTTTTGGCGCGCCTGTAACTTTAGCAGGACTTTCTTTTTGACCAAAATTAGACGTGGACTTAAATGAGAACTGGAAATAAAATCCCACATGACAGCATTTGCTTCGGTTCTGCTGATCCACCGGTTCTGCAGGTGAATTTATGTATGTCATGCACGCGTATTTAAAACGCAATCATTCAGCCTCTGAGCTGATATATTGTTGTGAACGCGGAGGAAGAGTATGAAGGAAAATGACATGTGGGTTCCGGCTTGTCGAGCGAGGCCGGGAGCCGCGCGTTCTTTGATCGTGCAAAAAAAAACAAAAACAAAGTGTAAATAGAGAATATTTCCCTTGCGCCGTCACGCCGCTCGAATCCGGGATAAATGGCGCACTGAAGGGATGATTTAAGAAGAGAGTTTTTCTGGGTGGTGCAAAGGTGAGCGCTTCCGTCTCACAGCAAAAAGGTCCGAGGTTGGATTATGACTTTTTGTGTGGAAGCTCAACATTCTGCCCGTGTTCCCCAGTTTCTTTCCACCGTCCAAAAACATGCAGGGGGTACATTGGAGAACCCAGATTGACCAGATATGTGAATAAGAGGGCGAATGGTTGTTTGTCCCTATATAACGTGGCTGCATGTCTCTGTGTGACACCTGAATGATTTTTTAAGATATGATAAGATAAACTTTATTGATCCCCATAGGGGAAATTCTTATAATGTCAGAGAGAAAAAAAAAAGAAATATAAATATAAATATGAGTATAAATATGAATTGAAAGGCAGAAGACAACAACAATATAAATAGTGACAGCTAGAATTAAACAACAATATAGAGTGAAAAAAACAAATAGTAATGAATAAAATAAATAAAAATAGGCAGGATGTGTGCGGGCTGAAGCAAACAAGCAGAACCAGCAGTTCTGTGTGTGTATGCATGTATGGATGTATGCATATGTCTGTGTGTGTGTGTGTGTGTGTGTGTGTGTGTGCATGTATGGATGTACGCATGTGTGTGTGTGTGCATGTATGGATGTACGCATGTGTGTGTGTGTGTGTGCATGTATGGATGTCTGCATGTGCGTGTGTATGTGTGTGTGCGTGTGTGTGCATGTATGGATATATGCATGTGTGTGTGTGTGTGTATATGTGTGTGTATACATGTATGGGTGAATGCATGTGTCGGTGTGTATACGTGTGTGCGTGTGTGTATACATGTATGGATGTATGGATGTATGCATGTATGTGTGTGGACATGACGTGAGTGATTGAGGTCATATAAACTTATATAAAGTAAACTTTAAATTCTTCTGTCCCAGCAATATA